>NW_024070190.1:14828901-14853580 GCF_014754425.2 Oryx dammah
CATCTAGAGCCAGACATCCTGGAATGTGAAGTCAAGTGGGCCTTAGAGAGCATCGCTACGAACAAAGCAAGTGGAGGTGATGGAATTCCAGGTGAGCTCTTTCAAATCTTGAGAGATGATGCTGGGAAAGTGTTGCACTCAATATGCCAGCAAATTTGGAAAACTCAGCAGTGGCCACAGGACTGGAAAAGGTCAGTTTCATTCCAATTCCAAAGAAAGGCAATGCCAAAGAATGCTCAAACTACTGCACAATTGCACTCATCTCACATGCTAGTAAAGTCATGCTCAAAATTCTCCAAGCCAGGCTTCAGCAATACGTGAACCGTGAACTTCCTGATGTTCAAGCTGGTTTTAGAAAAGGCAGAGGAACCAGAGATCAAATTGCCAACATCCACTGGATCATGGAAAAATCAAGAGAGTTCCAGAAAAACATCTATTTCTGCTTTATGGACTATGCCAAAGCCTTGGACTGTGTGCATCACAATCAACTGTGGAAAATTCTGAGAGAGATGGGAATACCAGACCTCCTGACCTGCCTCTTGAGAAATCTGTATGCAGGTCAGGAAGCAACATTTAGAATAGGACATGGAACAACAGACTGGTTCCAAATAGGAAAAGGAGTACATCAAGGCTGTATATTGTCACTCTGCTTATTTAACTTATATGCAGAGTACATCATGAGAAATGCTGGGCTGGAAGAAACATGACCTGGAATCAAGATTGCCAGGAGAAATATCAATAACCTCAGATATGCAGATGACACCACCTTTATGGCAGAAAGTGAAGAGGTACTCAAAAGCCTCTTGATGAAAGTGAAAGAGGAGAGTGAAAATGTTGGCTTAAAGCTCAACATTCAGAAAACGAAGATCATGGCATCTGGTCCCATCACTTCATGGGAAATAGATGGGCAAACAGTGGAAACAGTGTCAGACTTAATTTTTGGGGGCTCCAAAATCACTGCGGATGGTGATTGCAGCCATGAAATTAAAAGATGTTTACTCCTTGGAAGAAAAGTTATGACCAACCTAGACAGCATATTCAAAACCAGAGACATTACTTTGCCGACTAAGGTCCATCTAGTCAAGGCTATGGTTTTTCCAGTGTTCATGTATGGATGTGAGAGTTGGACTTTGAAGAAGGCTGAGCGCTGAAGAATTGATACTTTTGAACTGCGGTGTTGGAGAAGACTCTTGAGAGTCCCTTGGACTGCAGAGATCCAACCAGTTCATTCTGAAGGAGATCAGCCCTGGGATTTCTTTAGAAGGAATGATGCTGAAGCCGAAACTCCAGTACTTTGGCCACCTCATGTGAAGAGTTGACTCACTGGAAAAGACTTTGATGCTGGGAGGGACTGGGGGCAGGAGGAGAAGGGGACGACAGAGGATGAGATGGCTGGATGCCATCACCAACTCGATGGACGTGAGTCTGAGTGAACTCCGGGAGTTGGTGATGGACAGGGAGGCCTGGCGTGCTGAGATTCATGGGGTTGCAAATAGTCAGACAAGACTGAGCCACTGAACTGAAATGTCTATATGGATGCATTTACTACAGAATGCTTTGTAGCACAGAGAAGGCAATGGCACCCCACTCCAGTACTCTTGCCTGGAAAATCCCATGGATGGGGGAGCCTGGTGGTCTCCAGTCCATTGGGTCGCTAAGAGTCAGACACGACTGAGCGACTTCACTTTCACTTTTCACTTTCACGCATTGGAGAAGGAAATGGTAACCCATTCCAGTGTTCTTGCCTGGAGAATCCCAGGGACGGGGTTGCCTGGTGGGCTGCTGTCTATGGGGCCACACAGAGTCGGGACTGAAGCGACTTAGCAGCAGCAGCAGCAGCAGCTACCAAATTACCCATGACATTTTTCACAGAACTAGAAGTAATCCTAAAATTTACATACAACCACAACAGACTCAGAATTGTGAAAGCAATATTGAGGAAAAAGAGCAAAGTTGGAGGCATAACCCTCGCAGACTTCATACAGTACTACAAAGCTACAGTAATCAGAACAGAATGGTGTTGGCACAAAAACAGCAGGGATCAGTGGAACAGACTAGGGAGCCTGGAAATAAACCAACACAACTATTGTCAATTAACCTTTAACAAAGGAAACAAGAATGTACAGTGGAGAAAAGACAGTCTCTTTAGCAAGTGGTGTTGAGCAAGCTGCACAGTCGCATGCAAATCAATGAAGTTGGAACACTCCCTCATACTACACACAATAATAAACTCAAAATGGCTTAGAGATTTCGATGTAAGACATAACATCTTAGAAATCCCAGAAAAGAACATAGGCAAAACATTCTCTGATATAAGTCATAATAATATTTCCTTAGGTCAGTCTCCCAAGGACAAAGGAATAAAAGGGAAAACAAGCAAATGGGGTCTAATCAGACTTTGCACAGTAAAGGGAGCTAAACACAAGGACAAAACAGTCTATGGAAACGATCTGACCAACAGGGGCTTGATTTCCAAAATATATGAACAGTTCATACAGCTTAATAAAAAGTAAAAGCCCAATCAAAAAAATGGGCAGGAACCTAAATAGATATTTCTCCAGAGAAGACATCTAGATGGCCAACAGGCACGAAAAGATGGTCAGCATTGCCACTTATTAGAGAAATGCAAATCAAAAATACTGTATATATATATATATACATGATAAGTGAATCACTTTTGTTGTACAAAGTAGGAAATCTCTAGCATGAAACCACAAACCACTTTTGACACAGTTGGTCACAACATCTCCATACACTGTACTTTTTTTTTTTTTTGCATTTCAGTTTCATTTTTACCATTCTTGAAATAATAAAGCATAAGATGCTGAAAAATATTGCTTTTTTTCTTCTGTCTTCAATATTAAAATGGCTACACAAAAATTCACTGACGTTGACAAGTCTTTTAAAGATGCATACTGCTATGACAGCTATCAAAACACAGTCTAATAAAATCGTTTTGAATGAAGTTACAACTAAAGCACTGCTAGATCCATCTTATGGAAAAAACCAAGCAAACGTTTTGGCCAAGTTAAAACTTCTTTATTTTGTAACTTGGATTGCATCTGTTAGCTGATCTAAACCTTACCTCCTGTTTTGTCAAAGGGAATGTTTATTTTTAAACCTTAAGCTTTCCTGTGAGCCATAAAACATAGTTTCCTGTTTTTATTTAATCAGTATTAAGTTGCTCCCCAGATTTTTCATTTTTTCAAAATAGTTTATCCTTAATATCTTAATATTGCTGTATAGCAAATAATCTGAAAATTTAGTGGTGTAAAACATACTTTTTTGCATGATTTTGTGTGTTTGGAAGTTGGCAGGAAAGTTCTAACTGGCAGGTTTCTCATCTAGTTTTCATGAGATGTCATCTGGGGCTATAGTCCATCTGTAGGTTCTCCTGGGCCAGGCACCTGCTATGGTTCACCCACATGGCTGAGAGTTGACGCTGACTGTTGGGACGTACGGTGAACCTGTCCACTGGAGCACTTACATTCTGTTTGTCCAGCAGAGTGGCCTTGAGATAGTGGAGAGTTTTTTACTTAACACCTGGTTGTCTCCAGCATAGGTGTCCTGAGAATCATGCAGAACTTTTCAGACTTTTAAAGGGCGTTTTAGACCTATTCTGGAAAGTCGTGTAGCATCACTTCTCCCATGTTTCATTGTTTGAAGCTGGCACAGGCCTACCTGGATTTAAGGGGAGATGATATGGACATGAGATGGGTATCAAAGAACTTCTGGGCAGCGTTTTAAAATTATTTCCTTGTTAAACTTTACATACCCTGTACTTTATATATAAAGTGTACTTTACATATCTACTGGCATGCATAGGTTCTAAGTGTTAACTTCAATTAGTTTTGACAGCTGTATAGACCCATGCATCTATCACCTGAAGGATAGAATATTTTCTCTTTGTGAGCTTGCCTTGGGCTCCTTTCAAGTAAGTCCCTTCCCTCCATGTCCATAGAGGCAACCACTGTTTGACATGTTTTAACACAGATTAGGTTTTTCTGTTCTATGAAATCATATAAATGGAATTATGTATTTTTGTATGTATGTTTGGGTTCTTTCACTCAAGACACATTTTTGAGATTTTTTTCTATGTTACTGCATTTATCAGCTTTAAAATTGCTGAGTGGTATTTTATTATATGACTGTACCATAGTTTATTACCTTGCCTGTCATTGGTCCTTTGGGCTGTTTTCACTTATAAATAAATGATGCTATGAGCACTTTTGTATGCCTCTTTAAATATTATCAGGGCACTTTAGGAGCAATATTGTATCACTGTTGAAACCGAAGTGGTGTCCCTGGTGATTCAGTGGTAAAGAACCTGCCTGCCAGGGCAGATGTGGGTTTGATCCCTGGATCAAGATCGCCTAGAGAAGGAAATGGCAATGGTATTCTTGCCTGGGAAATTCCATGGACAGGGGAGCCTGGTGGGCTGCAGTCCTTAGGGTCGCAGAAGAGTTGGACATGACTGAGCGACTAAACAATTCAAACCCATAGTGTTTCTATGTCCAAAGATCTTTTGATAGAATTTACCTATTTTGTGTCAGGTTTCTTGTGATTAAGGAGCCTCCAGCCTATTAGGATCTACTAGAGGAAACCTATAGTTTATAAGAACCTACAGTTTATAGGATAAAGAAAGATAATTTTATCAACAAAACCATTCTATTTCCATCATTCATCATTTTAATTACATAAAAGCTCACAATGAAAATTTAGAGATAAAGTTAAAAAACAAAAACAGAAGTTCTCCCTTAAAAGTAACTTCTCTTCTCTAATATTCCTCAAATCTCATCTACTAGAGCTTAAAAAAAAGTTAACAGATTATCCTTCCAAAGTTTCTTCCATTGTGTCCATGCATGTGTGCAGGCAGCGGACTGTGTTGCTAGAGGACTGATCTTCATTGTTGACTACAATCAGCTCAGTAATGAGCACACTTATGCCCTTACTGGGCTTCCCAGGTGGCCTAGTTGGAAAGAATCTGCCTGCCAATGCAGGAGAGGCAAGTCATAGGTTTGATCCCTGGGTCGGGAAGATCCCCCGGAGGAGGAAATGGCAACCCGCTCCAGGATTCTTGCTTGGAAAATTCCAAGGACAGAGGAGCCTGGTGGGCTACAGTCCCAGGGGGCACAGAGTCGGACACAACCGAGTGACTAAGTGCACACACACATGCCCTTACTGGGTGATCCTGAGATATTGCTGCTGCTGCCAAAAGGGAGTGAAAGTCATTGTATCTCTTCCCAAACTTTAGATACTTTTCTGCTCTTTGGCTATAGGCAAGTAACCTCTATCCTAGTTAGGAGTGGAAGACTTAAGTGAACCACAGTGCAGACTTGGAAAGGATCCTGTTTGTAAGGAAAGGTTAGAGCCTCTGCTGTGAACATGGGTGATTCGTTAGGATATGCTCTTGAGGCTATCATCCAGATAAAACAGTGTTCACTATGAGGGATTATTAAATTTGCCTCACAAATTCTGCCCACTGGTCTTGAATGTAAAACAAAATTAATTTGAATATGTAGAGAAGAAAAGAATCTTGGGATTGGTAAGGGGCTGGGTTTTTTGAATAGGCCAGTGGTGTCAATTGCAAATATAAAACCTGTATCTGCTACATAAATCTCCAATTGTGTACTAAATTAATGGAGGCACCTTAGGAAATCAAGTCAAAATAAATGGACAGAAATTATGAACCATATGTGATAATGATAATAAACATTTATTTTTCATACTCATTTGGGGAAAAAAATCTCAGTTTGCTCTACCCAGTGACGGTCTTTCTGAAGGAGTCTCCATTCATTCCATAAAACTGGATAGGCTGTTTAATCTCAGGTGATTTTATGTTGTTAATTCATAAAGAGAACTTCCTCGGAAGAGAGTGGTTACAGGGTGAGCCTTTGTGAGCAGCTTCGCTGGTGCACAGCCAGACTCCCTCTCTGAGTGAAGCTTTTCCCACACTGGCCACACAGATAGGGTGTCTCTCCTGTGTGGATTTTGCCATGCAGAACACAATTCCCCCTGGTGTGGAAACTCTTCCTGCATTGTGCACAGGCATAGGGTTTCAGGCCCGTGTGGACTCTGATATGAACGATTAAGCTTCCTTTCTGACTGAAGGCTTTTCCACACTGATCACATCTATAGGGCTTCTCACCACTATGAACTCTTCTGTGAACAGCAAGGTTACTTTGATTCCTGAAGCTTCTCTGACAGATAGCACACTCATAGGGTTTCTGTCCCGTGTGGAGTCTTTCGTGAACGGCCAGACTACCGCGTTGACTAAAGCTTTTCCCACATTCCTTGCACTGATAGGGCTTCTCTCCTGTGTGTATTCGTTGATGTGTAACAAGATTGCCTTTGGCCCTAAAGCTTTTTCCACAATGGGTACACTCAAAGGGCTTCTGACCCGTGTGGATTCTCTCATGTAATGTTAGACTACCCTTCTGCCTGAAGGATTTTCCACATTCCTGGCACTCATAGACCCTCTGTCTCACTCCAGGTGAATCTTCCTGTAGTGTCTTAGAGTCTGGGGATTTTTGTTCCAGCTTCTCTCTTCTGAAAGAACTCTGGAAATCCCAGCTTGAGGATCCTGTGGCCTCAGACTGATCATATTTGTGGTGGGCTTCTGTCATCACATCTGGTAAAATGAGAGGGAAGTCATGTAAGATGCACCAATATGCTGAGTGAGAAGAACAGGGAAAAAAGAAACAATGCTTTGAGTGCTTATTATGTGCCAAATCTTATACTATAAACTTTGCATAGATAATTTAATCCTGAAAACAATCTTTTGTTACAGTTAAGGAAATGAACGTATAGGAAGGTTGTCAAAGATCACTTGGCTAGGTAAGCACAGAATTAGGATTCAGACACAGGCACGCTCTGTAGCAGTGTACTGCCTCTAAATTTAATTTAATTTAGCTTCCCAAATAGTCTTGTGTATAGACATGATTATAGCCATTTTACAGATAAGAAAACAATCCAGAAAAATAAAACTATATAAGATCACATTTAGTGCCATACCGAAGTTTTATCTGACACCAAGACAGGTGTGGATCCAGGTTGTATGGGGCCTAAAGTTTTAAATTTTGGAGAGATTCCCATTAAAAAGCAGTATAAACGTAGGGACAGGACCTTGAAGAGACCAGTGTAAGGGAAAGCTCCTGAAGCTTAAGGTTTGTAGGCTTCATGAGAAATCTACCTCTGCTCTAGTCTGCTCTCCCTAACAGTGCAGTAGCGTAAGCCTACGCTGTCAGGGTATATGTAGCAGAAGCCTAGGTACTTTACCTCTATTAATTTTAATCACTGCAAACCTGCAAGATAGAGCTTATTGTCCCATTTTGCAGATGAACAGCCTGGAGCTCAAGAAGGTTAAATAACTTGTCTGATGCCACAGATCCAGTCATGGCAATCAGAATTTGATCCAAGGAATTTTTCCCTTTAAAATCCATGCTGTTTCAATCTGCTAAGCTATGGTGAAACTGAAGTCAGTTTTGGTTTGGAAGTTTTTCTCAACCCTTCCTATGCAGATATTGACAGTACTTCCCAATACTGCCCTGTATATAAGCCTCCTACTGCACTTTAAATATGAGTCCATTCATCACTAATAATAGTTTTCTTGGAGTCCTCCTAGGTAGATTTCAACTTGTTCCTCTGTCTTACCATTTCTCATTCAGTGACTGTGCTGAGATTTAAAACTGCTCATTCATTTTCTCAGATACTACCTCCATATCAAGACTGTTCCCTTGCTGTTTCTAACTCAAGCTTGTAGGCTTTCCCTGTAACCCCTAAAAATAGTGAGCTTCACCAAAGGAACATCTTCTCTGCATCCCCAGCCTGTTGTCCAGTGCTGAGAACAGGGACACTGATTATTATGACTTGGCATCCCAGCAATCAACAGACTCACTGAAAAAGGCTACATTCTGGGCATATCTTCCATGGCAGTCCAGCAGGGTAGCCGTTGGAAATCCAAACATGTCCACTCCTGCTGTATGAGCTTGATCACCACCTCTTCATATGATTCTTCCATGGGCTGTACTTGAGTACCTAGGGAGGGAAAAACAAAAACAGAACAACACAAATGGGAATGGATAAGAGAACTGGTGAGGACAGTCAACAGGAGCTCAGGTTTGGGGTATGAGTGAATGGAGGAAACCTTGTTTGCCTGATATAATACCAGTCATCTATAACATAGCTGCAAAATGGGCCAAGAGGGATCACAGCTACTTATAAATGAGTCCAGGAGGAAGCAAGAGGTGCAAAAGCAGAGAAGACAAAAAGCAAACATGTTTCTCTTCCTGCCAATGCCAAGAAAATGGTCCTTACTATCTGCACCTTAGCTTTCGCATGGGATTGGAATCTTCCACTTCTTTCCCCCACCTAACTGCCTGCTATTTTATCCTCCAAGTGTCCAGAGGAATTCAGAATATAAAAAACAACATTTCAGCCTTAATAATTGGTTCTGTGAGGGAAATGTCTCTGACTCTCCTCTCCAGTCCCCTCTAGATTATTAGGACAGAACAAGAGCTTTCATATTTCCTTTTAGCACTTTGGAGGCTCTTCAAGATATGAGAATACTAGTTCTGAGGAAGCATACTACTTGTCAATTCTTGGAAAAAAAAAAGAACTACTTCAGATTCCAAATCCAAGTAACTTGCCCAAGTCCCAGAGCCAGTATGGAGTCAAGGTGGAGCAAAGGTTCAAATCCAAGATTCTTGGATCCAAACCCCATGTCTGGACAATTCTTTACCTTCTCATCACTGAAAAGCGGATGGAACAGAGCTCGACCAGACTTTGCTATTCTTCCAGACCCGAAGAATCCTCCTGCTCCATGTTACCATTTTCTACTGTGGGGGGAATACTCTTATTTTAGGACCCTAATTACTGAATTCCCGCACTTAATGCGGTGGTTCAGTGTGTATAATCTTTGTTTCCCTCCAACATATCCCATGAAAGTGCTGGCCTCCTGATTTAATGAAATTAGCAGTGTGATGCTACCGTTCTTTGTTAACCCAAGGATCTGGTTCTTCTTGACAGCTGCACTTTCTGTTACATGTTGTGATGACTGTAGAGGCATTAAAAACCCTTATTTGAGAGACTCAGCTCCAGGTGGCATTACAAGCCGCAAAGCAATGCCCTATTGGTGTGAGGACATCATAGCACCATTCACCTGGAAGTCCTAGGTGTGACTGATCAACCACACATCCACCAAGAGTCACTGAAAAGTACATGGGTACCTGCTGCCTGAGGCTGGACCCCATCCTTGGTGAGTCAGCAACCAGTTGCTCAGAACACCTTGGATAGAGTTTTCAGCTGTGCCTCTCCACATGCTGTGAGATATTCAAGTAACAGCTCACCTATGTTTCAAGAACCTCATGATTAATGAAGGGAAATTGCCATATTTTTCTCCATAGATTCCACAGGTGTGCGGAATCAAATTCCTGAAGATTCTGTAGAAAGACACTTTATAATAGAAAATAGTGCTTTTTCCTATCAAGAAAGCCCTTATATCCTGCTCACAATGAGGCCACGAGAGACGAATCCTACCTTCTGTCTCCCCTTGAATGGCCCTGGGGAAGTAACCAAACAGCCCAGACCTATTCACTTACTTAATAAATGCTGTAACATCAAGTAGCTTCTGGGAGACTCAGAGAGTCAAACGTGAAGGGCCTCTGATGACCTAACAGACTTAAGGCCTAAAGTGGAGAGTCCTGAGCGAAGGGCCAGGGCGGGGGGCTCGGCCGTCCCGGGAGCATCGTTTCAGGCCTAGGAGACTCTGGGGAGGGGTGCTTCTTTTCCCCGCCCGCCGGGACTCACTGGGTCCTTTCCCGTTTCCCCACGCGGAGGATCCGTCCTTGCTCTCCCCCAGCCTGGAGACCGCACGTCCCGTCTCCATCTTCGGAAGCCCTCGCCGCGGGCCCAGAGGCACACCTGCCTGTGTCCCCGCCGCGTCTGCAGGAGCGGGGCCTCCCCGCACTCCCCGCCCCGCCGCGCGGAAGAGGGGCCCCTGCGCCTCCCGGCAGACGCTCGGCCATCCCCCGCCTCGGCGGCTTCCCCACCCGGACCCGCGCCGGACCTCGGCACCCCGCTCTCCGGGCCAGCTCGACCTTTTCTGGCGGGCCGCAGCCCTGTCGCCTCGCGGCTGGCCTCTCTTGGGCCGGGCCTGCTCAGGACGCGAGGCGGTGGGGGTCGGGGGCGGCGGCCTGAAGGCGGGGCCCTGCCTCGTCTGGGGGTGCTGACCCAGCCGGCGGCCTCACTCACCGCAGCCGCGCGCGCCCGCAGACAGACAAAGGCCGGCACCGAGCCCTTAGGAACGCCGGCGCCAGCGGACCGGACTACAACTCCCAGGAGGCTCCGCGCGAGCCCTAGCCCCGTGCCGTGGCGCCCCGGCTTCCCCGAGCACTGTGGGAAACGTAGTTCGGCGATGCGACCCGCCGCTCCGGACTGGCGGGTCTAGGCGAGCGCTGGGCGCTCAGGTCACTCCTGTTTGGACCGAGTCCGAGCGCCGACTTGTTCGCGGTCGTAGAACGACGACCAAGAGCGCCAGATGGCCACTCAGATTAGCCAGGCATGGGATGGCAGCTTGGTGAAGCCATCCTCTGAGCCAGGGTTCTTACATGGCGTTGTGGAAGGAAACAAAGCGTTGGGAAGAAAGGAGTTGATAAAGCCCGGGGTGCTTAGGGTTTTGTGTCAAGAAGTTTCCTGAGCCAAGACTAAGTGTTCTGAAATTAGAGTTCTGAGGCAAGGAGCAAATATTTCAAGCGAAGTCAGTGGGAGAAGAGAATTTGAAACACCACTGGAGAATTCCAAGACGTAGTGTTGGAGAAGGCAATGGCAGCCCACTCCAGCCCTCTTGCCTGGAAAGTCCCAGGGACGGGGGAGCCTGGTGGGCTGCAGTCCATGGGGTCCCACAGAGTTGGACAGGACTGAGCGACTTCACTTTGACTTTTCACTTTCATGCACTGGAGAAGGAAATGGCAGCCCACTCCAGTGTTCTTGCCTGGAAAATCCCAGGGACGGGGGAGCCTGGTGGGCTGCAGTCCATGGGGTCGCACAGAGTCGGACAGGACTGAAGCGACTCAGCAGCAGCAGCAGCGTCGGGGGAGTGTGTAATTTCCTTGGTTCTGTCTCGCAACAAAAATTTGAAGTGATCAGATGGACCAGTGTTACAGGTCCGTGTTACAGCTCAGTTTTATTTCGAAAGTAAAGGAAAATGCAGTCTCCAGGCATGAAGCCATGCCAACCCAAAAGACCAAAGAGACCCCCTTCCCACCCCCCTGGGCCCAATTTTGGCCCCCTCTTTTTATGTCACCACCCCCCCACCCCGCCCCCCAACCCCCGAGCAGTCCCTATGTAAATTGGGCTGGCCAAGAGGGCTGTTTGTTTTACCTGTGGTTCTCACTCTGGTCCTCGGATCTTCCTTTGTTCTACTTTCCCTGGCTTTTCCCTTCCTTGTCCATTAACCACCGCCATTCTGGTCTCCTTTTTCCTATTCTGACTACGTAACAGTAGGAAAGGAAGATAGTTCAATCTGGTGGAGAGCCATGCCCTTCAGATACTGTCAGTGAGAATTTGCACCTGAAATAATGGGTAAGAGATCAGGTTTGGATTTGTCTCGAATTTGCTAGTCAGCTCCATCACTGACTAGCTGCAGGATTCTGGACAGGTTTCTTACCTGGTGGGGAACCAAGGATAGAATTGGGTGGCAGCTCCAGTGGCTAGGTGAAGGCTTCTTGAAAGGCTCAGGGTCCTGGCCAGCCTCCTCCCCCAGCCCCATCATATTGCTTGAGAGCAAAGGCAGGTTAGTATGTGAGTCAACTCAGAAAAAAATAATCGTTCTGCATGTACTCCATGAATTATGGAGAGAAAAGAGTATTTTCTAGGGTAATAAATAGATTTTTTTCCTTAACTGACTATGTGTCTTAAGCATTGACAAATTGTAGGGCCTAGATCTGATAGATAGAGTGCCTGATGAACTATGGAATAAGGTTTGTGACATTGTACAGGAGACAGAGATCAAGACCATCCCCATGGAAAAGAAATGCAAAGAAGCAAAATGGCTGTCTGGGGAGGCTTACCAAGAGCTGTGAAAAGAAGAGAGGTGAAAAGCAAAGGAAAAAAAGGAAAGATATAAGCATCTGAATGCAGAGTTCCAAAGAATAGCAAGAAGAGATAAGAAAGCCTTCTTCAGCGATCAATGCAAAGAAATAGAGGAAAAGAACAGAATGGGAAAGACTAGAGATCTCTTCAAGAAAATTAGAGATACCAAGGGAACATTTCATGCAAAGATGGGCTCGATAAAGGACAGAAATGGTCTGGACCTAACAGAAGCAGAAAATATTAAGAAGAGGTGGCAAGAATACACAGAAGAACTGTACAAAAAAGATCTTCATGACCCGGATAATCACAATGGTGTGATCACTCATCTAGAGCCAGACATCGTGGAATATGAAGTCAAGTGGGCCTTAGAAAGCATCACTATAAACAAAGCTAGTGGAGGTGATAGAATTCCAGTTGAGCTCTTTCAAATCCTGAGAGATGATGCTGGGAAAGTGTTGCACTCAATATGCCAGCAAATTTGGAAAACTCAGCAGTGGCCACAGGACTGGAAAATGTCAGTTTTCATTCCAATCCCCAAAAAAGGCAATGCCAAAGAATACTCAAACTACCGCACAATTGCACCCATCTCACATGCTAGCAAAGTAATGCTCAAAATTCTCCAAGCTAGGTTTCAACAGTATGTGAACCAAGAACTTCCAAATGTTCAAGCTGGATTTAGAAAATGCAGAGGAGCCAGAGATCAAATTTTCGACATTTGTTGGATCATAGAAAAATCAAGAGAATTCCAGGAAAATATCTACTTCTGCTTCATTGACTATGCTAAAGCCTTTGACTGTGTGGATCATAACAAACTGTGAAAAATTCTTCAAGAGATGGGAATCTCAGACCACCTTATGTGAGATATCTGTATGCAGATCAAGAAGCAACAGTTAGAACTGGACTTGGAATAATGGACTGGTTCCAAATTGGGAAATTGGTATGTCAAGGCTGCATGTTGTCACCTTGCTTATTTAACTTATATGCAGAGTACATCATGTGAAATACTAGGCTGGATGAAGCACAAGTTGGAATCAAGATTGCTGGGAGAAATATCAACAACCTCAGATATGCAGATGACACCACCCTTATGGCAGAAAGTGAAGAGGAACTCAAAAGCCTCTTGATGAAAGTGAAAGAGGAGAGTGAAAAAGTTGGCTTAAAGCTCAACATTCAAAAAGCTAAGATCATGGCATCTGGTCCCATCACTTCATGGGAAATAGATGGGGAATCAGTGGAAACAGTGTCAGACTTTATTTTTATTTGGTCTCCAAAATCACTGCAGATGGTGACTGCAGCCATGAAATTAAAAGATGCTTGCTCCTTGGAAGGAAAGTTAGACAGCATATTAAAAAGCAGAGACTACTTTGCTGACAAAGGTCCATCTAGTCAAAGCTATGGTTTTTCCAGTAGTCATGTATGGATGTGAGAGTTAGACCATAAAGAAAGCTGAGTGCTGAAGGACAGATGCTTTTGAACTGTGGTGTTGGAGAAGACTCTTGAGAATTCCTTGGACTGCAAGGAGATCAAACTACTCAATCCTAAAGGGAATCAGTCCTGAATATTCATTGGAAGGACTGATGCTGAAGCTGAAGCGCCAATACTTTGGTCCCTGATGTAAAGAACTGACTCATTGGAAAAGGCCCTGATGCTGGGAAAGATTGAAGGCAGGAGGAGAAGAGGACGGCAGAGGATGAGATGGTTGGATGGCATCACGGACTTAATGGACATGAGTTTGAACAAGCTCCGGGAGTTGGTGAAGGAGAGGGAAGCCTGGCATGCTGCAGTCCATGGGGTCACAAAGAATTGGACATGACTGAGCTGAACTGAAGAGTCACTCAGTACATGGGGCAAGAGCTCCTTTTTTTTTTTTTCATGGGACTTCTCTGAAAACCCACTCAAGCACAGGCAGTCAAATCCTTGGCCCTGCTTTATGATACTGGGAGGGGGCAAAGGTTGATTTTGAGAATCTGTGAGATAAGGCCTCTCTTAAATGCCTTAGGCCACCTTCAAATGTATTTTTATAGGATCCTGGCCTCTGAGAGGGAATTTGAACAGGGAAGACTGGCATTAAAGTTCATGGTGACTGAGACTGCTTGACTTCCTCCCCCTTGGAACCGTGCTTGTTTTCCTTTATCCTGGAGCTCTCCTTAGTATACTTCTCTCTAAGCTCCCTGCTCCAGAGCTCCCACTCAGAGACTATCCTGTTGAATGAGGGGTTTTACAAGGAATGCTTCCTTTTGCTAGGTCCGTGTTCTCTACCAAAAAGCCACCTGTTAAACAAAACATTTAATTTAACACTGTGTACAAAGTGTAATAAGTTGATTCCTAAATGTTAGTTATTGCTATTACTAACAACACGTCATTACATAAGTTCTTTGAATTTGTACGTCCTGAGCCCTTTTTAAAAGTCAGGTACTGTGTCACGTCCTGTGCTGGGTTTGGGGACACAAATGTCAGCAAGATAGGCTGCCTTCTCCTAGAAAGGGAGCTGACAACCTAGTTAAGAAGAATGCACCCCATTCCTCCAAACCTGGCCAGCAGCCGTCTCACAGAGAGTTTCCTGCAGGGGAAACTGTCCTGCAGGCCCCGCTCCCAGAAGCCCTCTCTGCATGAACACAGGGCTGCCTGTAGTGCCTCCTCCATTACTTGCTCCAGTGTCAGAGAGAGAGAGAAAAGGGTAGAGCGTCAGGGGCCTGCACAATCACCGCTCTTTTTTTCCTTCTACACAGCCACAGGTAATTTCCAAAGCCCAGGTGGCCCAAAGCAAGGGCCAGTTCTTGTGCCTGATTGAATGGCGCCGTGCAAGTGGCTCTGCTCCCCTTTCTCCTAAGGCTGTGACAGTAAGACTGTGTGTCTCCCCCAGGCCTGGGAGTCGGTTTCCCTGCTGATAAACAACACCCAGCACCCGGAAGTCCTGTCAGTCAGGTCAGGATCAGCTGTGGCTGTTGGGACATTTCAGTTCCTATTGTGAAAGTAGATGACAAATCTTTGGGGGGGAAAGGTGACTATAAAGGGGAAATGGTCACCTTTCTCAACAAATCTTCAGGTGTCCCAGGAAAGTAGACACATCGAATAGAACGCAGAGGAGAAAGCCGTTAGGAATGGAGCTGATGAGACCCACCCACCGTCCCCTTGCCACACACTTGGCAGTCTTTACCCAGATCCTACATGGAGCCGAGTCCTCAACCACTGCCTGCATCTTAAGACACACTCAACAAGGAAGGAGGCTCGGTGAGGGTGTCAGCAGGTGAGGGTGTCAGCAACATAAATTTTAAAAATTGTCAAAAAACCATTCTGTTACTTCACATGCATTTCAAGACACTGCAGAAGTACAGAGAGTTCAATAACTGATGCTGTGACAAAAGGCCAACCATTCGGCAAAAAAGGTAAACGTTTATGTAACTCCTATGCCAAGATAGCCTTCAGATGGATTACATGTAAAATGTAAAACCCAGATCTATAAAAGACACAGAAGAATGTATGGTTTAAAATCTTGGCATAGGAAAGGTTTTCCTAACCATGGTAATAAAGGCAGAAACAATTAGGAATAAGATTGCTGGATTTGACTCCATTAAAATCAATACCGCTGTGTCAGCAATATCATTAAATGAAGTTAACACATGCTAGGAAAATACTAATAATTGTCATATTAAAGAGACCACACAAATCAATAAGAGAAAGAAAACATTTCAATGGAAATTTGGCAAAGGATAGCAACTCATACATACATAAAAATAGAATTCAGGAAAAATACTTAGACCCTATTAATTTTTGAAAGTGCTAATGGAAACAAAGAAAAAGTTTCCCTATAGCTAGTGAATGGCAAAGTGTTGCAAAGACGACTATGGAAATAGAGATTTTTCATCCCTGTGTTAATTGAGACAGTTGTTCTGATTAGGTATTTGCTAATATGTATCAAAAAGTCCTAAAGATATACATCTGACTGCTACAGCTTTTTTTCCCCCTTAGGAAAAGGGAAAATGAAATAATTGTATCCTAAATATGAAAGGAAAGCTATGGAATTCTGCAGTAAATCTAAAGTGAATTATTGACTTTGAAAGGATTCCTGGTTCCCTTGAAGGGGGATGAGATGGCATGATGCTCAAGGAAGGGTAAGGGCTTCTTTTGCTGCCATATTCTCAACAAAGTCCTTGGGTCCCTAGTGGTAGAATGAGGATCTGCCCTCCTGGAGGAGTTTATCAGAATAATTTTCACTATGCCTCAAGTCTGTGTTTACTCCAGTCCCCATGAGAAATGCAACCCCCTTATGAATCCCCATCTCACCCCACAACTCCGTTCATTCACTGACCAGTCTTCCCACCCCTCTGAAACCGTCACACCAGGTCCAACATGGAAGCCAGTGCTGGGGGAGAGCTGGGTTTCTTTCATACCCCTCCTGCTCAGGGGGCAGGCTTAAGTAGCTAAACTCGCCAGGAAGAAAGGGATCTGTGATTTAGTGCAGTTCTCTGAAGGGTTGTTAGCACCTTGATTAGAGCCATACCAGTCTCTTGACTTGCCAGCTATTTCTCAGAGCTGGAAGTCATCCTCTCCTTGGGCAAGCCATTCCTGTTCTCTGAAGCTGCTGCTGTCTCTTTGCACAAGTGTCTTCTGTTTGATCTCACTACTCTGACCTGATTTGTAAATTCTCACTACTCTGACCTGATTTGTAAATTCAAGACACTAATAATTTGGGCTTAATGATGCCTTGTGTGTGCCTCTTAGCTTTTGTAACCTCTAATTTCCTTCAGCTATTCAAATAGAAATT
The DNA here is from genome assembly GCF_014754425.2 of Oryx dammah. Classification (NCBI taxonomy): domain Eukaryota; kingdom Metazoa; phylum Chordata; class Mammalia; order Artiodactyla; family Bovidae; genus Oryx; species Oryx dammah. Next base: position 14,845,757 of record NW_024070190.1, read on the forward strand.
ATTTATCCTTCAGTTCAGTTCAGTCACTCAGTCGTGTCCGACTCTTTGCGACCCCATGGACCGCAGCATGCCAGGCTTCCCTGTCCAATTTCCAGAGCTTACTCAAACTCATGTCCATTGAGTTGGTGATGCCATCCAACCATCTCATCCTCTGTCATCCCCTTCTCCTCCTGCCTTCAATCTTTCCCAGCATTAGGGTCTTTTCCAATGAGTTGGTTCTTTGAATCAGGTGGCCAAAGTTTATCCTTAAGGGAGCTATTTAAGCATGCTTCTGATATTTTTAAATTCTTGCCACTTATTTCTAGTGTATAACTAGCTGTGCCTTTCTCCATTTAGCCTCTTGACAGAACTGTTTATAAACCAGAAGATGGAAGGAAAAGTTTGGGGTGGGAACTGATGCCCTGCACTTAGTATATATTTGCATGTTTCCAGGGCTATGGGCCTGGCCATCATTTCCTGCTGAGCCTTTCGTGTCTGGAGCTGATTATTCTGTTTGGTATCATTTACTGGCGATGCTGTAAGTTCCCCTTAGGATATAGAAGCTGCTTGACACAAAACGAGGAGGAGCACTTTGTTGTGTGTGTGAGTGTTATCCTCTCATAATGTTCCTTCTGAGGAAGTGTCACGGGGGAGCACAGCCCATTATGTAGGGAGGCCTCCCAAGCAGCGAGAAGGTTAAGATGTCAACGCGACTGCAGCTGGGAGCTCTGTTGTATTTGAAACAAAGACCTAGAATTTAGAGTTAAGGAATATTTGACAAAAGATGCTCTTTAGAAACTTGTTTACCATGATCAATATATTAAGTCAAAAGATAGGTATAGATTATAAAACAAGAAAATAGAATTAACTGATAGAATCTGAGCTCTAGAGCTTTCTAGAGTCTGAAATCTTTACAAAGTATTATAATTCATTATGATATAAAAGAATAAATATATTACAAAAAATGAGGAAAAATCTTACAGGCAATGACCCCTTTCCCAATTTAGCAAAACTAGTAACAATGAATGCTTCTATAGGAGTTACAAAATTGTGCCATTTAAAACTTGCTCAGTTATTTCTTAAGTAACAATTGGCCAGAGTGGGAAACTAAAGAATACAGCATCATAATGTTTATTAAATAACAACTGAACTAACAACATATAAAATTATCTAAAATTCTGTAATGTTTATCAAAGCAATACTCACATAATGTAAAAGAAAATTCACATAATGTATTTTATCATCGATAACAAGAAAAGAAAAGAAGAGAAAATTCAATTTACATTACCTGGAAAGGGTGACTCAAAGGTGTGTAAGACAAAAATAATATTAATAAAAGGAGAAATAAATTAGAAAACACAAAAGATAAAAGTTATAAACCCCCCAAAATACAATTCAGTAAAAAAATCTGATCAAGAAAAACAGATCAATATGTAAAAACAAAACTTAATTAGGAAAGAGTATGGCAAAGATAGTGCAAGGTGGAATCAAGGTTGCTGGGAGAAATATCAATAACCTCATGTATGCAGATGACACCACCATTATGGCAGAAAGCGAAGAACTAGAGAGCCTCTTGAAAGTGAAAGAGGAGAGTGAAAAAGTTGGCTTAAAACTAAACATTCAGAAAACTAAGATCATGGAATCCAGTCCCATCACTTCATGGCAAATAGATGGGGAAGCAATGGAAACAGTGAGAGACAATTTTCTGAGCTCCAGAATCACTGCAGATGGTGACTGCAGCCAGGAAATTAAAAGACGCTTGCTCCTTGGAAGAAAAGTTATGACCAACCTAGACACCATATGACAAAACAGAGACATTACTTTGCAAACAAAGGTCTGTCTAGTCAAACCTGTAACTTTACCAGTAGTTGTGTATGGATGTGAAAGTTGGACTATAAAGAAAGCTGAGCACTGAAGAATTGATGCTTTTGAATTGTGGTGTTGGAGAAGACTCTTGAGAGTCCCTTGGACTGCAAGGAGATGGAACCAGTCCATCCTAAAGGAAATCAGTCCTGACTATTCACTGAAAGTAGTGATGCTGAAGCTGAAGCTCCAATACAATGGCCACCTGAGGCGAAGAACTAACTCATTGGAAAAGACCCTGATGCTGGGAAAGATTGAAGGCAGGAGGAGAGGGGATGACAGAGGATGAGATGGTCGGATGGCATCATTGACTCGACGGACATGAGTTTGAGTAAGCTCTGGGAGTTGGTGATGGACAGGGAGGCCTGGCGTGCTGCAGTCCAAGGGGTCACCAAGAGTAGGACATGACTAAGCGACTGAACTGAACAGATAGTTTGGGGTCTTTGGTTTCACTTATGACCACCAGAGGGCACAATAGCATAGTTTTTTTGTTTGTTTTTTTCCTTTCCCTTTTCTTTTTGAGAAGTCTTGGATGAGTTCTGGGCTGTTTATTTGACAGGCGATTCATGGGGTGGCCGAGTCCAGCTGAGCGGCTGAAATGAACTGAACTGATGGGGTTTCTGGTGGGGGGGGGAGGGGAGGAAGCGCCAGCCTGCACAAGCGTTGGTTTCGGGTGGGATCGAGGTCTGGGCTTGCCCACCTTCACTGGGCCCAGCGCATCAGTGCTAAGTCGTGTCGGACTCTCTGTGACCCCGTGGACTGTAGCCCCACAGGCTCCTCTGTCCATGGAAGTTCCCAGGCAAGAATAATGGAGTTGGTTGCCATCTCCTTCTCCAGGGGATCTTCCTGACCCAGGGATGAAGCCCAGGTCTCTTGGGACTCCTGCACTGGCAGGTGGGTTCTTGACCAACTGTGCCACCTGCGGCTTTTACAGTCGGAGCCCCCAGGGAAGCCACCTCCTGCTGCAGGCCACATCCCAAGGAGGGCCTAGAACGCTGCGGGACAAGAAAGGAAAAAGACAGGTAACGTGTAGCATGAATTACTAAATGAATATAACTTCCAGGAAAAAATGATGGATTTCTGAACAGGAAAATCTTTTAGCTCAGATTGCAGTTGAAGTTCACTCCTGGAGCACCAGAGAGGGGGAGATTTTGCTTCTCTTCTTTGTGTTGAAAGTGCTTCAGAAACTCAGAAGGGCAGAATTAACTGGCTTCTAACTCATTCATGCCCCGAGAGGGCAAACAATCCTTCCAGAATAGCAGTGCTAAATTAGAAAAGAAATTTATCAAAGTTCCTTTCCGGCCCAAAGATTATTTTTTTTAATCACTAAATAACTTCCAAGGGCCATCTTCGGCCCTGTGGTAGAAAGTGTGCCAATGTGAAAGTCACACAGCTGTCACAAACCCTTCTGCGGCTTTGGGCAGATCACTTCAATGACTCAAATAATGACGACCATCTTGCCTGTGTCATGGAGCGGTGAAGGTTAGTTCTGGTAGTAACAGAAGACTGCCTGTGTGTGTGAGGGTTTCATGTTCCCAGTGGGCCTAGAGCTAGTCTCTCTCCCTTAGAGCTCCCACAGGGCTGTCAGGATGCAGTTTAGGATCCTTACACCCGTCTCTGCTACATCAGCAAGTTACGTACATGTCTCCTCTTGACTATGAGAGCAAGGTCTTGACCTTGGGCGTATGTGAGCCTCTTCATTCCTGAGCACTGCCATACACGTTCAGTTCAGTTCAGTTGTTCAGGCTGCAGCACGCCAGGCCTCCCTGCCCATCACCAACTCCCGGAGCTTACTCAAACTCATGCCCATCGAGTCAGTGATGCCATCTGACCATCTCATCCTCTGTCGTCCCCTTCTCCTCCTGCCTTCAATCTTTCCCAGCACCAGAGTCTTTTCCAATGAGTCAGTTCTTCGCATCAGGTGACCAAAGTATTGGAGTTTCAGCTTCAGCATCAGTCCTTCCAATGAATATTCAGGACTGATCTCCTTTAGGATGGACTGGTTGGATCTCCTTGCAGTCCAAGGGACTCTCAAGAGTCTTCTCCAGCACCACAATTTAGAAGCATCAATTCTTCAGTGCTCAGCTTTCTTTATAGTCCAACTCTCACATCCGTACACAACTACTGGTAAAACCATAGCTTTGCCTAGATAGACCTTTGTTTGCAAAGTAATGTCTCTGCTTTTTAATATGGTGTCTAGGTTGGTCATAACTTTTCTTCCAAGGAGCAAGCGTCTTTTAATGTCCTGGCTGCAGTCACCATCTGCAGTGATTTTGGAGCCCCCCAAAGTAAAGTCTCTCACTGTTTCCATTGCTTCCCCATCTATTTGCCATGAAGTGATGGGATTGGATTCCATGATCTTAATTTCCTGAATGTTGAGTTTTAAGCCAACTTTTTCACTCTTCTCTGTCACTTTCATCAAGAGGCTCTTTAGTTTTCCTTTGCTTTCTGCCATTAGGGTGGTGTCATCTACATGTCTGAGGTTATTGATATTTCTCCTGGCAATCTTGATTCCCTCTTGTGCTTCATCCAGTCCAGCATTTCTCATGATGTACTCTGCATATAAGTTAAATAAGCGGGGTGACAATATACAGCCATGATGTATTCCTTTCCCAATTTGGAACCAGTCTGTTGTTCCATGTCCAGTTCTAACTGTTGGTTCTTGATCTGCATACAGATTTCTCAGGAGACAGGTCAGGTGATCTGATATTTCCATCTCTTTAAAAGTTTCCAAAGTTTGTTGTGATCCACACAGTCAAAGGCTTTGGCATAGTCAATAAAGCAGGATTGGATCTTCTTCTGGAACTCTCTTGCTTTTTTGATGATCCAGTGGATTTTGGCAATTTGATCTCTGGTTCCTTTGGCTTTTCTAAATCCAGATTGAACATCTGGAAGTTCACAGTTCACGTACTGTTGAAGCCTGGCTTGGAGAATTTTGAGCATTACTTTGCTAGCGTGTGAGATGAGTGCAATTGTGTGGTAGTTTGAACATTCTTTGGTATTGCCTTTCTTTGGGATTGGAATGAAAACTGACCTTTTCCAGTCCTGTGGCCACTATTGAGTTCTGCAAATTTGCTGGCATACTGAGTGTAGCACTTTCACAGCATCATCTTTTAGGATTTGAAATAGCTCAACCAGAATTCCATCACCTCCACCTCCAGTGTCATACCTGCAGCAGATAGTCAAAGAATATTTAGTAAGGGAGTACATGAAACCTTTCTCAGTAATACCAATGACTCTCTTCTTCATTCTAACCCTAGCGTAGCCAAAGCATACAGATTAGGAAAAAAGTGTCATCAGTCACTGTCATGGTGATATATGAGAAAATCCTGTGGAAAATAAAAATAAAACCACTAGAAAATACTTTGAATTTTGTATGGTCACAGGACACAGTCAGTTAACAATTCTATACATACATAACGGCAACACAGAATTAATTACAAAATGAAACAAAAGCACTTTTTATAATAGTGTCAAAACATCAAATATCTATGAAGAAATTAACAAAATACATACAAGTTCTCTATACTAAAGGCTGCAAAACACTGCTGAGAAAAATTAAGGCAGACCTAAATAAGTGGCGTGCTGCGATTCATGGGGTCGCAAAGAGTCGGACGTGACTGAGCGACTGAACTGAACTGAGCTGAAATAAGTGGAGAGGCATATTATGTTTATTGATTCAGTTAAGGCGACATTTCTCTTGAAATGGATTTATAGGCTCAGTGGAAGTCCCAGCAAGACTTTTTAATTAATTTAAAATTTTATTTTATTTTTGGTTGTGCTGGGTCTCCATCGCTGCACCTGGGTTTCCTCTAGTTTTGGAGAGCAAGCCTCTCATCATAGAGGCTCCTCTGGTCGCAGACACAGGCTCTAGGCTTGAGGACTTCAGTAGCCACAACAGGTGAGCGGCAAGGTGCAGGCTCAGTAGCCATGGCGCACGGCTTCGTTGCTCTGAGGCATTTGGAGTCTCCCCAGACCAGGGATCAAACCCATGTCTCCCGCGTTGGCAGGGAGATTCTTACCCATTGTACCACCAGGGAAGTCCCCAGCAAGACTTTTTAAGATGTATACAGCTGATTCTAAAATTTACAGAGAACAGCAAAGAATCTAGAATAACCACAACAATCTTTTAAAAGAGGAACAAAGTTGGAGAACTTATCTAACCTGATTTCAAGAGTTATTATACACTAAGTAATAAGGAGAGTGTTCATTGGCACAAGAATAGACAAACCAATGGGACAGAATAGAGAGTCAAGAAAGAGACTCACACAGTCAATTAATTTTCTACAACGGCACCAAATCCACCCAAATGGGAAAGAAGTTCTAATAAATACAGTGTTTAACACTGAATAATTGTACTTAAAAAAAAAAAAAACTCAATCCCTATCTCACTACACACACAAAAATTAAGATGAACCATTGCCCTAAAAATAAAAAACAGGACCATAAAGTATCTTCAAAATTACACAGGAGATTGTTTCTGTGACCCGGGAATAGGCAACGTTTTCTTAGGACACAAAAACACCAATCATTAAAAAATAATAAATTAGCCTTTGTAAATATTTCTATTAAAATGGGAAAAGGACTGAAAGGACTTGAATAGACACTTCTCCAAAGACGATCTACAGATGGCCACCGAACACACAAAAAACGCACACATCACAGTCGCAAGGGGATCACAAGCAGAACCACGTCGAGACACTGCTTCACACGCAATAGGATGGCCATTATCTACACACTTACGTCAAGCATTTTGGTGAGGATGTGGCGAAGTTGGAACCCTTGAGCGCTGTTGGTGGAAATGTAAAATGGCGCTGCCGTCGTGGGAACGATATGGCACTCCTCAAAACAGGCAGCATAGAATTCCACTTCTGGGTAAATACCTGGAAGAATCAAAGCACGGACTTGAACAGACATGAGGGTACCAATGTTTATGGCATCATTATCCACAGTAGCCCAAAGTGGAAACAACCCACATGCCCATTCATGGACGAATGGATGAGCAAGACGTGTGTATACCTGAAATGGAATGTTATTCAGCCTGAAATAGAAAGGAATTCTAATATATGCTACAGCATAGGTAAACCTTGATAACCGTGAAGCCAGTCACCAAAGGACAAATATTATGTGATTCCATTTATGTGAGGTACCTGGAGCAGTCAAATTCATAGAGATGAATTTGAATGGTGGTTGCCAGCAGCTTCAGGGAGGGAAAAATGGGAAGTTGTGGTTTAATGGGTACAGAGTTTAGTTTGGGATGATGCAAAAATTCTGGAGATGGACAGTGCTGATGGTTTTACAGCAATGTGAATGTTTATTCCATGCCATTGAGCTGTATATTTGAAAATGGTTAATTTTTGCATGTGTATTTAGCTGCAATAATACAGAGAGTAAGAAAAATTTCATTAACACTGTGTATATATTTGTCATCATGAAATCTGTGAAGGCAAAGGCAAGCCACAACTTGTGTGATGCCTCTAAAGGGCACAGCAGAGCCTAACGCATGTCTTTAACGGCACACCCCAGCTTGTTCCAAAGTTCCTCAGAGGTGCCTGTAGCTAAACACAGTCACCTAACGCTTTTTTGGAGCTTGCTCTGTGAGTGGACCGTCTTCCAAGTGCTCGATGGGTGGTGTGATATTTATGTATTTATTTGGTTGTGATGGGTCTCGTTGCGGCACGCAGGATCTTTTAGCGGTGGCCTGTGGGATCTAGTTCCCTGATCTGGGATCGAACCTTAGCACCCTGCACTGGGAGCTGGGACTCTTAACTACCTAACCATCAGAGAAGTCCCTCTGTAGGTGGTGATTTGTGTTTCCTCTTCTCAGCTTTAAGAGGCAGGTAATTACCCTCCTGAGGAAGGGGTTAAATCAGGGGCGCCATGGTGATGAGCATGCCACAACTCCCAAAGCCTCTGCGGTCCAGCCCCCTTCCAGCTCCCTCTGCCACTCCGCAGGCATTTGCTGTCCTCTTTTCCTGTACA
>NW_024070190.1:14853980-14875468 GCF_014754425.2 Oryx dammah
AAGATTGACCCGCTCAAGATTGAATGGGCCCCGCCTGAGTCCCAGTTAGGCTAATCTCACACTCCTCTCTTGCAGCAGCTTCGGGTGCTGCCCCCCTTCTGGAGGTCCCTTAAAGGTACTCCTGCCACTTAGAGATTCTGGATCCCCCCAGTAAGTTGGTCTCAGAGACTCCCTGTGGCCAGAAGTCACCTTGGAGCCCTTCTCTGCCTGGAAGTCTCTTCGGCTTATATGTCAGTGGATGGAAAAGGGGGTAGCCACAGCGGACCGCAGAAGCAGTAGAGCACGTGTTGCCACACAGAGACACAAATCACCTCCTTGAGCAGCCTCTTGGCTCAGATTTGGTACCCACAGTTGGCAAGTTGGTGTGCCGTCTGGACATCTTGTAGTCCGTAGGCCCTGCGGAGGGTCCCAGAAGAGCTCTCTGAGCCCAGGTGAGCGTCTGTCACACAGTGATTTCCAAGAATTAAGAACGATGTTACTTAGAAGACCGCTTAGCAAGTGTTTTATAAAGACAGACGCGTTAGCAGCGGAAGCGCGGACGCCTGGCAGGCTCTGAGCACTCCGCTCGCCGGCGCCCTGGCGACTGCAAAAGGGCCCGCGTGGATCGAGACGCGTCTTTCCTGGAAGCTTCCAGCAGGGGGCAGGGCAGGCACGTTTAGGAAGCTCTTTCCTGACTGCGTCAGACTATTATTTTGGGGCTCCAAAATCACTGCAGATGGTGACTGCAGCGATGAAATTAAAAGACGCTTACTCCTTGAAAGGAAAGTTATGACCAGCCTAGATAGCATATTCAAAAGCAGAGACGTTACTTTGCTGACTAAGGTCTGTCTAGTCAAGGCTATGGTTTTTCCTGTGGTCATGTATGGATGTGAGAGTTGGACTGTGAAGAAAGCTGAGCGCCGAAGAATTGATGCTTTTGAACTGTGGTGTTGGAGAAGACGCTTGAGAGTCCCTTGGACTGGAAGGAGATCCAACCAGTCCATTCTGAAGGAGCTCAGTCCTGGGATTTCTTTGGAAGGAGTGATGCTGAAGCTGAAACTCTAGTGCTTTGGCCACCTCATGCGAAGAGTTGACTCATTGGAAAAGACTGATGCTGGGAGGGATTGGGGGCGGGAGGAGAAGGGGACGACAGAGGATGAGATGGCTGGATGGCATCACCGACTCGATGGACATGGGTTTGGGTGAACTCAGGGAGTTGGTGATGGACAGGGAAGCCTGGTGTGATGCAGTTCATGGGGTCGCAAAGAGTCAGACATGACTGAGCGACTGAACTGAACTGAACTGAACTTCCTGACTGCACTGGGCTTTACGTTGCAGAATCACTGAAAAGGTTTGGAACGCACTGTCTTTATTTATGAACTGAAGTTTATTGACTTTCAAGCAGAATCATTCCATCCCGAAGGAATTATTTTAAAAAGCAACAGCATGTGTTATGATCAAGCGGATCCAGTGGGACTTGCTTGCTCACTTTTCTTTGGACTTCATCACGCGGATGTGACATCCAGAGCGCGGGTGGGGTCCGGCCTGGGGAGACGGCTGGGGAGGTGGATTCCTCCTGATGCTGCCGCTTGAGGGTGCTGATTAAACAGACTCGCAGATCAGGGGGAAATGCGTTTGTAGTGGTCCACAGCTCCCGGTTAGACTTGGGCATGAAAGAAATGTAAGTATTTTCCATAATTCAATCTAATTTCTTTCCATTTTATGCCTAACTCAACCACTTCTTGGTTAATTCTGCCTAGTTAGTGATGGTTCAGCCACTTGCTGGTGTTTTAGATTTAAAACCCTCACCTCACCCTTGAGTTGACTATCGCTGGGAGGAACAGGCCTGGCTACCACTGCACCCGTGGTACCACGGGGGCGGCTGCGCAGAAGGTGCTGACGGGTGAGCAGGTGGGGGCTCCTCCCTTCCTGTATGGATCAGAATGCATTGAACACTGGCCTGTGCTTTCTGTGCCACAGGTGTTATGCGGAATGCCCTGTGCGCAAATAAGGCAGTCTTCACAACATGTCTTCCCAGAGAAACCTCATATTCCTAGATAGAAGCTTCAACATGGAAGTTTAGTCAGGAGATGAGGAGATGAAAACTAGTTGTTAAAGCTGATCAAGGGCCTTGACACTCATGGTGGACATGGGATTGGGCGAGCCACCACACTCAGCCCTCCCCGCGCAGCGTTTCCCTCCCGAGGCCCTGGAGAACGCTCACGCTACATCCCCCACACCGGCCTTTGCCCACAAAGGACCCATTGTCTCTGCGCTGGAGTGCTGGTGCTGAACTGCCCGTGCAGCTGTCATAACATTGGAATCTGCTGGCTCTTCCTTGGACAGTCGAGTAACCAGATCTGGGTCTGATGTTTGCAGTTTCTGCTTGACCCCAACCCCTGGCCTGACAAGGGGCTCTCTGCATCCCAGGTCCCGTGAATTCCAGATGACATGCACCTTAGGCTTCCCAAGCCTTTACTGTGCCCACACCTGTTTTGCTGTGGAAACTTTGACCTGGATTCACAGCCTGCCTGGGAGTGCTGCAAATGTCCAGAGACTTGGGGGCAGGGAGAAATAAATCACCCACTGTTTCTTCTTTCCCTGCTTCCCTAGAGTAAATGGCAAAAGTTTTGGTTTTAAATTTGGAATGGTGGACCCTATAGTCTTTGAAAATATCCCATGATCTCATTATCTGACCCTTTTCCCTTTTCATTTTGACACCTGGGATTTGTTGCTAAGTCCTGAAAGCCTGGAGCCATCTTATCGACTACCTTCTAGTGTTTCATGCTTTTCCTATTACTCTTTACATGAGCAGAACCAGCTCTTTTGCTTTCACCTCCTGTTCTCACTCCAGCTTTCGGGTCAGCGGATCGCACATTCTAATAGTAATGCTGTGCAAAAGGTGTTCATTGCACTGTCACATAACTTCTATAACACAGCCACCTTTTGTTGCTGTGGAACAAAAAAGGAACAGAAAAACCAAGGCAGGAGGAGGCTGGGTGTTGGCCCAAGGTCAGTGAAAAAGGTTAGCTTCAAGTTCTTCTGGCTCTCTGCACCAAGTCTTTTCAGAATTAATAGAACCTCAGTGCTATGTGGACTGGCTGTGGCTTAGAAGGACTGTCATGCAATATGCTCGAGTCGGCATCAGTCGAGGCTGATGGCCTCTTCCTCTCTCTGTCTCTCCAGGGTCTCTGGAGGCAAGTTGATAGGATTCGCATTTACCTGAGAAGGGCCTTCTGTAGAAGACCTTCATCGTAGGTGAATCCTTCAGACACTGAACGAGAACAGCAATGAGATCTCTTCTTTCCTTCCTTCCTTTCTAGAAAGGAGAGGGAGCTGGGGAACAGAGAGCTTTTTGTCACTTGTGTGACATCTTTTGGGACTCCTGTGAGTTACTTGCTCCCCCTTCTATATTTCCCAATCCCAGGGCCACTGCTTAAATTGAGCAAATGATCATTGCAAAACTTGAAATGACTGCTGTTCTAATTCATGATCTGGGTGGGTCTGTTTATTACTATAATGATTTTCCAGCAGATGGCAGGAAAGTGTCGTGCAGAGCAGGCACCTTGTTCTCATTTGTGCGGCATCTCTGAATTATCACTGGACGTACCCTTGTTACATCTGAGCTGGTGCCATAGCAGAAAGACGGCCACCATGAGCAAGACCTGCACCTTGGTGCCCAGCTGAGGGAGCAGGGTGCCAGGGCCTCCCTTCCACCACAGCCAGATGGGGCCAGGGCAGTGAAGTCTGGTCCTCAGGATTGTCTTGGTGGCCACAAAGGCTCTTCAAGACACATGATTTAGTCCAGAGTTTCTCAAACTATGGCTGACGAGCCAGTCCAGCCACTGTTTGTTTTTGTTTGGCCAGAAAGACAAGGATGGTTTTTATATTTTTAAATGGTTGGAAGAAAAATCAAAAGAAAATGATATTTTGAGACATGAGAAAGCTATATAAATTCAAATTTTAGTATCCACAAATGAAGCTTTGTTGGCACACAGCCATGCTCATTTGTTTGCATATGGACTCTAGCTGCTTCTGACCTACAACAGCGGAGCTGAGAAGCCGCGACAGATGCCGCAAAGCCTCACATATTTCTCTCTGGCCCTTTACAGAAGGTGTTGCCAACTCCTAGATGAGTCTTGTGGGACTCGCATTGGCTCCAAGTTATCACTGTAGTTTTGGGTGTGCATACCTAAGCAGACAGTGAGCCAGGGCCAGAATGGGGCAGGAGACCCAGAGGCTGCTGATGCATGGTGGGTTCTGGAGAACCTTGGGTGTTGGAGGTTATGGGTCCTATTCCAGGCCATAAATACCCTATCCAGAGGGAGCAATGTTCTGGGGGAAAGCGATTTCTCCTCAGCCCGAGGCCTGCCTGCAGTTGCTACAGCTCTAGTTGCAAAGACGGGTTTTTGTTTCAGTATCCTTGTCTGCCCATTCACCAGCCGTGACTCCTGGACCCAGCAGAAGACATGCAGCCTTTCAAACTCCTTCGGTGACAGATCTGAGCATCTAGTGATGTATTGTGCATGCTAAGTCGCTTCAGTCGTCTTTGACTGTTGGTGACCCCATGGCCAGTAGCCCGCCAGGCTCCTCTGACCATGGAGCTCTCCAGGCCAGAACACTGCAGCAGATTGCCATTCCCTTCTCCAGGGGATCTTCTCGACCCAGGGATGTCTCCTGCATTGGCAGGCGGGTTCTTTACCTCTAGTGCCACTGTGTCTTAACCCTGCGTAAACTCTCAGGTGATTTCTAACAAAGTGTATCGGAGAGCCTCCATGACCTTCTGGATAATAAGGTGGAGTTGGATGTACACAAGAAGTAGCCATACTCTGAAAGCCTAAGCTTGAAGCCCTTGGGTTCTCTATAGAAACATCTTCAACAGATCAATTCAGTGAAAGTAATTTCCACAACCCAGCAGTTGACTTCCTGGGCCACATTCTGTTTGAAATAGATATGCTTATAGGATCAAAGATGCACCATCTGTCATGAAGCCTGGTTGTCTTCACTTTCAAAAGATATCCAAATTTCAGTTTTGCAAGATAAAAAGAGTTTGGGAATAGATGATAGTGATGGTTACACAATAATATGAATGTTTTTAATACCACTGAACTGTACACTTAAAAGGTTAAGATGGTAAATTTTATATGTATTTTACCACAATAAAAAAATGTAAAACGGAAGTCCTAAATCCAACCATTTACCTCCTCCTCTGCTGCCACTTAGTACGAGACGCTGCTACTTCATTCCTAAGGATTATTCTAAGAGCTTCTAAACAGATTTCCCTCCTTCACCCTTGCTGTGTTACAGCCTCCTCTCGATGGAGCAACTGGAATGATCCTTTTAAAATGTCAGAGCACTCAAGGACCTCTTACGTTCAAAATCTGCAATTCCTCTCAGCTCCCTGAGAACAGAGGCTAAAATCCATTCTGCTGTCCTGACGTCCTTCCACAGTCTGGCTCCTGCATCTCTGTGACCCTCTGTGCCTCCCTCATTCCAGTCCCTCCCCCATGGACTCCTTGCTATTCCTCTGGGACACGAGGCACGTATCCATCAAGAAGGTTCATGCTTTAGGGTAACTCTTGCTGGAGTATTCCTCCCCAGATGTTCTCCTTCGAGCTTTTGCCTAGATATTGTTTTCTCCATGAGGTCCAATTTGGCTCTCCTTAATACTCAACCTTTCTCCCCACTCCCTTTGTGCTGCTTTATTTCTTATACTATAGTGCTTACTTATCCCTTCTGGCATCCTACATGATTTGCCTATTTGTTATCTACTGCTTATTCTTACTAGAATGTAAACTGCATGAGGTTAGGCTTTTTTTTTTTTTTTTTGCATTGGCTTAGAATAATATCTGGAACATTGAAGGTGCTAAACACATAGTTTTTTTTAATATAAATTTATTTATTTTAATTGGAAGCTAATTACTTTACAATATTGTATTGGTTTTGCCATATGTCAACATGAATCCACCATGGGTGTACACATGTTGCCCATCCTGAACCCCCTTCCCACGTCTCTCCCCATACCATCCCTCTGGGTCATCCCAGTGCACCAGCCCCGAGCATCCTGTATCATGCATCGAGCCTGGACTGGTGATTTGTTTCACATATGATATTATACATGTTTCAATACCATTCTCCCAAATCATCCCACCCTCTCCCTCTCCCACAGAGTCCAAAAGACTGTTCTATACATCTGTGTCTCTTTTGCTGTCTCGCATACAGGGTTATCATTACCATCTTTCTAAATTCCATATATATGCATTAGTATACTGTATTGGTGTTTTTCTTTCTGGCTTACCTCACTCTGTATAATCGGCTCCAGTTTCATCCACCTCATTAGAACTGATTCAAATGTATTCTTTTTAATGGCTGAGTAATACTCCATTGTGTATATGTACCACAGCTTTCTTATCCATTCATCTGCTGATGGACATCTAGGTTGCTTCCATGTCCTGGCTATTATAAACAGTGCTGCGATGAACATTGGGGTACATGTGTCTCTTTCAATTCTGGTGTCCTTGGTGTGAATGCCCAGTAGTGGGATTGCTGGGTCATATGGCAGTGCTATATCCAGTTTTTTTAAAGAAATCTCCACACTGTTCTCCATAGTGGCTGTACTAGTTTGCATTCCCACCAACAGTGTAAGAGGGTTCCCTTTTCTCCACACCCTCTCCAGCATTTATTGCTTGTAGACTTTTGGATCGCAGCCATTCTGACTGGCGTGAAATGGTACCTCATTGTGGTTTTGATTTGCATTTCTCTGGTAATGAGTGATGTTGAGCATCTTTTCATGTGTTTGTTAGCCATCTGTATGTCTTCTTTGGAGAAATGTCTGTTTACTTCTTTGGCCCATTTTTTTGATTGAGTCATTTATTTTCCTGGAATTGAGCTGCAGGAGTTGCTTGTATATTTTTGAGATTAATTTTTTGTCAGTTGCTTCATTTGCTATTATTTTCTCCCATTGTGAAGGCTGTCTTTTCACCTTGCTTATAGTTTCCTTTGTTGTGCAGAAGCTTTTATTTTTAATTAGGTCCCATTTGTTTATTTTTGCTTTTATTTCCAATATTCTGGGAGGTGGGTCATAGAGGATCCTGCTGTGATTTATGTTGGAGAGTGTTTTGCCTATGTTCTCCTCTAGGAGTTTTATAGTTTCTGGTCTTACATTTAGATCTTTAATCCATTTTGAGTTTATTTTTGTGTATGCTGTTAGAAAGTGTTCTAGTTTCATTCTTTTACAAGTGGTTGACCAGTTTTCCCAGCACCACTTGTTAAAGAGATTGTCTTTTCTCCATTGTATATTCTTGCCTCCTTTGTCAAAGATAAGGTGTCCATAGGTGCATAGATTTATCTCTGGGCTTTCTATTTTGTTCCATTGGTCTCTATTTCTGTCTTTGTGCCAGTACCATACTGTCTTGATGACTGTGGCTTTGTAGCAGAGCCTGAAGTCAGGCAGGTTGATTCCTCCATTTCCATTCTTCTTTCTCAAGACTGCTTTGGCTATTTGAGGTTTTTTGTATTTCCATACAAATTGTGAAATTATTTGTTCTAGCTCTGTGAAAAGTACCATTGGTAGCTTGATAGGGATTGCATTGAATCTATAGATTGCTTTGGGTAGTATACTCATTTTCACTATATTGATTCTTCTGGTCCATGAACACAGTATATTTCTCCATCTATTAGTGTCCTCTTTGACTTCTTTCACCAGTGTTTTATAGTTTTCTATATATAGGTCTTTTGTTTCTTTAGGTAGATGTATTCCTAAGTATATTATTCTTTTCGTTGCAATGGTGAAAGTTTTTTTAAAAAACTGTTTATTTTGTATTGGGCTATAGCTGATTACCAGTGTTGTGATGGTTTCAGGTAAACAGCACAGGGACTCAGCCATACATATACATGTATCTGTTCTCCCCCAAACTCCCCTCCCATCCAGGCTGCCACATCACATTGAACAGAGTTCCATGTACTATATAGCAGGTCCTTGTTGGTTATCCATTTTAGATGTAGCAGTGGAAACACATATTTTTTGACTGATAAAGTAAATGAATTCTAAGAAGCAAGCCTTCTCAAGTACTGAAGCTTGTATTTGAATTATAGGGACCTCCTCCACTAACAAATTAGCTGGAAAAGTTTGGGTTTTGTCTTAATGGGGCTCCTAGTCAGGATCCATGAGGCAGCTTGTTTAAGTGAGGTAGATGCACTTATTCTCCTTGCTAAACAGAAGAGGAAACCAAGGCAGCCCTAAGACTTGAACCTGGGGTGTTGGCTGGAGACTCTGTTTTTTAATGCTACACTGTACAACCTTTCCTGCAGCAAGCTGGCATTTGAACTTGTCTTCTCTCCAGTCAAGGTCGCTTCTTGCCTCTGCCCTATTTGAATTTTTCCTTCGTTGAATCCTTCCTGTATCCCCACTTTTCTGGGATGGAGTACAGATAATTTTCTACTTCACAGGCAGGGGTACTGAGTTTTCAGTACTGTGATTCTAATCACAGTGTTAGTAGGTGACAGAACTGACCCCAGGACCCAGGAATTTCAGCTGAATACACATGCTGTGCGGCCTTGTGTTCTGCTCTTCATTCTTGCCAATAAATTGGATAAAAGTATGGAGAGGATCCCAATTAGATCAACAATAGTAATAACTGGGGTGGAGGGTGGGACGTGAGTGGGGAGAGCTCCCTGGAAGGTGGCTGGGATCAAGAAAGGATACAGAATTATGGGGGGTAGTGGAAGGAGCAGAGTGTTTTCAGCTTTGAGAGAATTCAAGGGGAGGGTAGGGCATACAAAAACTCTCTTTCAATATTTGGGTGTCTGTGTGGAGGTCTTAGATGGCAGGAGATTCTGGAAAGATGCTAATTTAGGGTGAGGGACAAAAGCCTCTGAACTTGAGTTTTCCTATCAGTATAATGAGGGCCCACTAAGGCCCATTTTGCAGAGTTGTGTTAGAAAGTCATTCTGAAAGGCAGCCAGCAGAACTCTTCACACCCCGTGAATGCCTTCTATCATGAATGTGGTTGTGAGGCAATTGTGATAAAGACGACAATCTACAAGTCTGGAAAACCACTTTGGCAGCTTAGTGGGACTGGTTTCAAGGATTCTGTTAGAAGCCATGATGTGTTATGTCATTCTGCTCTTGCCTGTTTTATTTCACTGAAGCCAGCTTAGTTTTTGTAGAACACAGGGAGCTATGTTCCATATTTGTGTGTGTGTGTCTATGCATGTGCACTCAGCCATGTCTGTTGTCCACTAGGCTCCTCTGTCTGTGGAATCTTTCAGGCAAGAATACTGGAGTGGATTGTCATTTCCTACTCCAAGGGATCTTCCTGACTCAGGGATTGAACCTAGGTGTCCTGCATTTCAGGTGAATGCTTTGCTGACCGGGCTACTAGGGAAACGCCAATATTTTGTAATGATGAATAACAAAAGAATATGAAAAAGAATATCTATCTACTGAATCACTGTGCTGTACACCTGAAACTGATATGACATTGTAAATCAGTTATACTTCAATTTAAAAAAGGGATTAAAAAAGCAATTTAGTTTGGGTTGCCAACCACAACATCTGTGAAATTTTGGACAATTTAATTTATCTTGAAACATAGAGTGGATGTAATATTATTTTCTGTATGACAGAGGATGTAGCTAGGATGATTGGAACAGAAATATTTGTTGTGCATTTGGATGGTTACATATAACACTAAATATTCTATTGCTTGTTCCTTTCCAAAAACATGTGGAAAAATGAACAAAAAATAACCATGGCATTACAGCATGACAGGGTCAGGGAATTTTCGGAATGGAAAGGACATTAGAAATGGGGTTAGGGTGAAATTCAATGTCTATAAGAAGGAGTCAGAAGTCTCACCAGAGGCCCTTTCTGGTGGTGTGTAGCAGTCTCCCATCCTGCTAAAGTGTCACATTTGGCAAGCATTCCTGGAAAACTAGCAAAGGTTTCAGTCTTTCGATTAAATTCCATGATGCTGTCGCTCTTGCCAACCTGATGGTAATTTGCCTCCCATTACTGTACCTTCAGTGGTTTTCCATTTCCTTCAGGATGGACTCCAAAGGAATTCACAATCTGGCACCAATATACCTAACACTCTTACTTCCCTTAACGTGTCCGGTCTTGGCCTGAGTGTGAGCTCAGATTTCTGTGATGGGGCCACAGGGTTCTGGGGCTCCAGAGACAAGGGGCCAGGTGTATCACCAGAGGCATTGTCTTATCTTACTCGCTCCGGGGTTCTACTCTTACCTCTTTTCACACTTCAGTGCAGTGGAGGGAAAGTCAATGTTATTAAACCACCATGAACCTCTGTGAATCCAGGCAAGATTAGAGAAGCTTGTATGTAGCAGTCATTCACTAAATAGCAAACTCCACAATGGATGGTCTTTTGTAATGTAGGAGAGGCCTAGTATGTGCTGGTCTATTTGATCTTCACATGAGAATCCGTCCTGTAGCTAAAACAAGTACTTCCATATCACCTGCCTGCCAGTCCAAGCATGCCCACCCCTACTGCCTCTCCTATGACAATACTGTCCTCCTTCCTTTGAGTTCAGGCTGACACAATGTGTGCTTAAGGTGATTCTTTTCACCAACCCCTTTTGTATTATTTTTGTCATGAGGAGGCTTGATTCAAACAGAGGAAAGAAATGCAAAACAATTCATTTCAGAGTCAGATAGGTGTAGTCAGATAGGTGTAGACTGAAATTTCACATTCAGTAGAAATTTAATGTGAGCTACAAACACAATTAAAACATTTCTACTGTCAACTAAAAAGGTAGTCACAACCTGAAAGTAGAAAATTATTTTATTTGGTGGGAATGTTAGGACTCCAAGCTCTGGAAATAGCATTTCAGGTAGCCCTGGGAGACTGCTCTGAGAAGGCAGAAGACAGTATCAGGCTATATACAGGTTTGCAACAGAAGAGGCAGGCAGTCTGAACGTCATAGATTTGTGTAAGGAAAATCAGGTATCAAGTTAAGGAGTTTAGCGCTCTTCTATGTATGGGGAAATGCAAGAGTGTGGGATTATCAAAGTCATTTCTTTCATATCCATCTCAGCTATCTGGGGCCAGTGTCCTGTCTTTTTGATTTCTCCCATCCCCCCACCGCCAGCTCCTCAGCAATCACTGTGAGGGTTGGTGGCAACTGCTGGGTCGCAGGCATTGTGTTCTCTTTTGGGAGTCCTCATTCACATTTGGAGGCCTGGAATCAACTGATGACTGTTATATCCTTGTTTATTGATATGGTAGGAGATATTCTATTTCACAATAGTAATTGTTAAAATTAATTTAAAAATATTTTATTTAACTCAATATATACAAAATACTGATTCCACACACAACATTAAAAGTGATCAGAAGTATTTTCTTTTCTTTTTTTCTGTTTTGAGTTTTAGAAATTTGGTGTGTCTTTTATACTCTGAGCACATCTCAGTTCAGACTTCCTTCACTTTTGGTGCTCAGCATCTGCTTGTAATAGTGGCCACTGAGTTGACACAGCAGGTCTGCAGAGTCTTATGGCTGACCACTGTTAGGGTCATGTGGATCTGAGCATGAATTCTGACTTTGCCCATGAGAGGCTGTCCAGACTTAGAAAGCCTCCTTCACTTTTAGGAGCCTCAGTTTTCTCACCTATAAAATCGTCATATTAGTTATTGCCTCATAGGGCTGTCCTGAAGATGAAAATGAGACAGTACATGTTCTGGCACAGAGTAAAGGTTAAATAAGTGTTAATTGCTGATGCCATTCCAGCTGGATTTTATTTTATTTTTTGGTTTTCCCAGTGAGTTTTATTTGGGCCGACCTAGGGACAGAGAAGGCCTGCACCTAAGAGAAGGTTAGCCTCTTGCGGGTGAAGCCTGGCTTGTGCTGCTGATGGAGGGCGGGGTGGGGCAGCAGGAACTTGATCTGGCAGCCGTGGAACTGCTGGTCTGCGACACTTGCTGGCTGCGACCTCCTCCACCTTCATGATCTGGATTGAGTGGGCCTGGACATGGTGCCACGTGTGCAGGGGGCCCGGTTCCAGGTGTGATCAGGTCATAGCGCAGCCAGATGCCAAAGTTCTTCCCTGGCAGCGGCGATTTCCCTGTCCGCAGTAGACCATTTCCCCTGAGGACCTCATCTTCCTCAGCTGAGACGCAAAGTACCAGAAGGCAGACTTGGCAACATCGTGCTCAGGCGCATAAGTTTCCATGTGCCCGGATAGAAAAGCGGCCTGCGGAGTCTGGGAGTCAGGCAGGCATGCCCCGCCGGCTTGTACTCTTGAATTGTGCCTGAGGCCTTCATGGCACTCTGTCCGTGCTTGCTGCCACCCCTGAAAAGGTCTAGCTAGATTTTAAATTTGAGTGTTTATATGTAAGACAGTGGTGTTACATTTTCTTGTATCAACTTCATTCCATAATACCTGTGGATGATGAAGACAAGTTAACTTGCTTTAAGCTCTTTAGTTGGTGGACACTCTTAAAGTACGCATCTGTGAAGTTGGTTTTAAAATTTTGTTTCTCTTGAACATTTTACTATGAAAATATTCAAACAAAGTTGAAAGAATTCTACAGTGAACACCTGAATATGCAACTATCAAGAGTCTACAGTGAACATTTTGTTTTACTTGCTTTATTAAATACCTATCCATCTTTCTGCTATCCATCTATAAATCCATCTTATTTAACTTTTTTGCATTTTTATAGTTATTGGGGCTGTTGTTCATATTATAAAATTAAAAAACGTGCAAAGATGCATTACTTATGAGTGTTTTTGCATATCTTTCAGGAAATTGCCAGGATAGTGAAAACAAATATGTAAGAAATCAAATAATTTGAATAATTCAATTAATATAACTGATGTGCTCTAATAGTTAATAAACAAGATACATATTTTTTCAATACCATGTTCTTTATTTATCAACATATTTTGTTGTTGGTAAGATGTTACTGTACAAACGTTTGATATGGCCCATTTGTTTATTTTTCCTTGTGTTTCCCTTGCCTAAGGAGACACGTCAAAAAAAAAAAAATGCCAAGACATGCCAAAGAGTGTACTACCTATGTTTTCTTCTAGAAGTTTTATGGTTTCAGACCTTACGTTCAATAAGTCTTTAGTTCATTCTGAGTTTGTTTTTACAGATGGGGTGAGAGAGTAGTCCACTTTGGCTCTTTTGCTTGTGCTGTCCAGTTTTCCCAATACCACTTCTTGAAGAGGCTGTCTTTTCCCCATTGTATATTCTTGCTCTTTTGTCATAAATTGACTGTATAACTGTGGGTTCATTTCTGGATTTTGTGTATCCCTTAATTACTACATAGATGATCTCACTACTTTTGCCTTTTGTCTTATCCTAACGTTTAAGTGGTTTTTCTACTACCTTTACCCTATGTTTGCCTTTACCAATAACATTTTTTATTTTGTAATTGTTACTTTATTAGTTGTGGTCTATTTTTTTCCATTTAGAGAAGTCCCTTTAACATTTTTTGTTAAGTTGAGTTAGCAGTGCTGAGTGTTTTTGGTCTTTTCTTGCCTGTTAAACTCTTTCTCTCTCCTTCAAATCTGAATGAAAGCCTTGCTGGGTAGAGTATTCTTGGTTGTAGGTTTTTCCTTTCATCAATTTGGATGTATTGGTCCACTCCCTTCTGCCCTGCAATGTTTTTGCTGTAAAGTTAGAGAACACTTTTATGTGAATTCCTTTGTATGTAACTAGTTGTTTTTCTCTTTCTCCTTTTAAGGGGCTCTCTTTATCTTTAATTCTTGCCATTTTAATTATTATGTGTCTTTGTGAGGATCTCTTTGGGTTAATCTTGTTTGGAACTCTCTGTGCTTACCAGACCTGGATGTCTGTTCTCATTTCCAGATTATGGGATTTTTTTTAAGTTATTATTTCTTCAGATAAGTTCTCTGCCTCTCTCTCCCTTCTCCTTCTGGGGCCTTATAATGTAAATATTAGTATGCTTGATGTTGTCCCAGAGGTCTCTTAAACGGCCTTCATTTTCTAAAATTATTTCTTTTTCTTCTTTCTGTTCTGCTTTAGTGGTTTCCACCACTCTGTGTTCCAGTTTGATGATTTATTTCTCCAAATCATCTTAGTAAAACTTCTTGTGTATTTTTGCTTTCAGTGTTGTATTCATCCGCTCTTTTTTGGCTCTTCTTTCTATTTTCTAACTCTTTGTTAAGCTTCTCTCTGTTCATCTATTTTTCTCCCAAGTTTGCCTAGCATCTTCATGATCATTGCTGTGAACTTTTCATGGGTATGTTTCTTATCTCCACTTCTCTTAGTTCTTCTTCTGGGATTTTATCTTGTTTCTTCCTTTGGAACATATTCCTCTGTAGCCTCATTTTGCCTAATTCTCTGGGTTTATTACTGTACGGTAGGTGGGTTGGTTATGTTTCTTGATCTTGCAGCAGTGGCCTTGTTCAGATCTTTGTGGCTTCAGGACTGTAGCCCACCAGGCTCCTCTGTCCGTGGAATTTTCCAGGCAAGAACGCTGGAGTAAGTTGCCGTTTCCTCCTCCAGGGGATCTTCCGGGCCCAGGGATCGAACCCATGTCTCTTGCATCTCCTGCATTAGCGGGCAGGTTCTTTACCACTAGTGCCGCCTGGGAAGCCCTCTTTATTGTTTTAAATTGGGATATAAATGCTTTACAATGTTGTGTTAGTCTCTGCTGTAAAAAAAAGTGAATCAGCTATATGTTTATGTATATCTCCTTCCTCTTGGCTCTTCCCCCACAGCCTAGGAGACTTCTTAGGGGCCCCAGCAGCATTCTCTATTCTGGTCACCAGAACTATATTCTCTAGCAGTTTCCCCTGTGTGGGCTTGCTGCAGGGCCAGGGGGATCCTGGGTCTGGTGCTGGTCCACTGGTGGAAGGCTCCTTGCCCCAGGGTTGGCTGTGGGTTTTGAAGGGCCCCAGGCTAGTGCCAGCCTGCTGGTGAGTGGGACCAGTTCTTGGGTGGCTGGCTGCAGGGGTTGTGGGGGTCCCTGGGCTGGTGCTGGCCCAGTGGTAATAGGGGTCAGGTCTCTGAAAGGCTAGCTGCTTGGCCTGGGGATTTGGGGACTGGTGCTGGCCCTCTGATGCTATAGGCTAGCGGGGAGACTCCAGAAATTTCCTTGTCAACACCAGTGTCTTCATGGTAAAATGAGTTCCCCCAAATGGCTGCCATCACCTATCCACAGGGGGTGTCCCAGTTGCCACCTGCCTTTGTGAGGCTTTCCAAGATCAGCAAGTGGATCTGACCTGAGCACCTTTTAAATTACTGCCTCTGCACTGGGGTTTGGTGGGTGAGTGTTTTTGTGTTCCCTTTAGGAGCAGAGTCTGTCTCCTAAAGTCCTCTGGCTCATATATACAAGCCCTGCTGGCCTTCAAAGCTGGACATTCTGGGGCTTGTCTTCCTGGTGCAGGAGGCCCAAAGCTTGGGGACCCTGATGTGAGGCTTAGACTCCTCACTACTTGGAGAGAACCTGTGCAATTGTGATTATCTCCTATATGTGGATCACTCACCAAGGGGAAGGGTTCTTGACTAAACTGTGTCTCTACCCACTTACTCAATCTAGTTCTAGTTCTTTTCTTATATTTTTAATTGTGGAAAATCTTTTTTGCTAGTCCAGTTTGTCCTCATAAATAGTTGTTTTATAGATAGTTGTGATTTGGTGTGCCTGTAGGAGGCCTACAGGCATTTTGGCCGTACCTCTAAACAACTTTCGACTATAGAAAATATCAATTAGAAAGTAGAGTGTATTTAAAAGTGAAAACTACCAACAGCATGAGATGATGTGTCTAAATGTAACTCAAAAAGAGTGTTCCTGCTTTTATTTTTATTAAAAAAATTTTCTCTGGATACACCACAAAGGATATGAGATCTTAATTCCCTGATGAGGAATTGAACCCATGTCCCCTGCAATGGAAGTGTGGAGTCTTAAGCACTGGATTCACCAGGGAATTCCCCCTCCCTTAAAATGTATTTATTAGATAAGAAAAAATAAGGCAAAAAGTCAAGAAAGTAAAAAACAAAAACAAAAAGCCAAATTTAACAAAATAAATAAAAGTAGTGGGAAGGACTAATCAAACACAGAAAGTACAAATTAATGAAGAGAAATGAAAGAAAAAAGATGATTCTTTGAAAATACCAAAACAGACCAACCTCTTGACAGTAGTCAAGAGAAAAAGAGAAGACAAATATTACCAGTGAAGATTGAGAAACTCAGTGTGCTTTGTGAAAGTTAAGAAATTTTAAAAAGAAGAAATCCATGGGAATTCCTTGGTGGACCAGTGGTTAGGACACCGTGCTTCCACTTCAGGGGGCATGGGTTTGGTCCCTGGTCAGGGAGCTAAGATCCCATAAGTTAGGAAGCATAGCCAAAATTAAAAAGAAGAAGAAGAAGAAGAAATCCTTTATAAAAGCTTTTAAACAATCTAGATGGAAAGAACAAATTCTGGGAAATTAAATTTCTAAATTTGATTCAAGAAGGGTACAGACATTTCCCCAACTAGGGGAGAAATATAAAAAGTGATCCAAAATATATACTACTAAAGTAGTCACTGTCTTTCAAAGATAGTGAATAGATTGATAATTTCTATTATTTACTCTGTTCCAGAACCCAAAGATGAAACTGTCCTCATCTTTTTCTAAACAGTGAACATAACCCTCATCCTACATTAGATTAAAGAACAGCATTAAAAGGGAAATGTATAGGTTAATATCACTCATAAACAAGGATGCACAATCACATTTGAAATATTAACCAATCAAACAATGAAGAATAGCCTGGTGAGGTACAGTCCATGGAGCCACAAAGATCTAAACAAAGAAAGAATAGTGCGTTCTGATGAAGACTGGTTTTTTCAAGGCATGCAAGGATAGTTCAACAACAACAAAAAAATCTGTTTTAACATTACTCACCCTGTAACTAAAGTGGAAAAAAAGTAACTTTGTGATGTCCCAGATAGATGCCAGAAAAAACATTTTTGAGAAGCTGTGAAACTCTTCTCTGAGAGCCACCACTGAGCACAATTGCTTGAAAAAGTAAATAGATGCCACTAAACAGGTGTGACAAGGACCCACCTTTGTTCCCAAGAGGGTTAGAAATGCCTCGGGGTTAAATTAATGTTCTCCATAAGCCCTGCTTCTCTGAGTGACTCTGCCTGTCATTTAAAAAATATCTTATTCCATCTTCAGCTCTTTATTTATATTTTGGGAATATTCATATTGTTTTTATGAATTTTAAATAAAAAGGTGCAGGGGCCACAGCTAACCCCAGGCTAGAAGTGGAATAAAAGTTCCTGAGAATCCAGGAGTACAGGCTTCTGTGCTGATAGCACACAGCCTCCAGGTAAAGTTAGGAGAGCTGTCCTTCTGCATGGAAGAATGTGAGCAGAGCCCCAAACCATACGATGCATGCGGTCAGGCTTTGACCTTTCTCATTATGTGGAATTGCTGAAGCATTCCTACAAATGGTGTTTTAATCATAGCACAAGTTATTAATTTAAACCAGACAAAAGTGCCCTTGGGGAGTCTTCATTCTGTGTAGGAGTTTTTATAAACTTCCATGATTTTTCACCTAATTCTCCCTTGTTTACTTTTGTTGAGACATTGGCAGTGTTTTATAATTTAGGCTTTTTCACCTTTGGAAATAAACCAGCCTTGTAAAAAAAAAAGTTTTGTCAGAATTTTGGATGGATTGAGAAAACTGCGTAATTTATGAAATCAGGACTGCTAATTTGAGGAAGTACAAAGGATGGAGTGTAGCCCAGGCCTGGGTCAGCACGGGGCCTCCTGACCCCTGGCCAGTCTCAGGCACAGCAAGCTCACAGCCTTTTGAGCCACGTCTCCATTTTGAGCCCAGTGGGTTAATCAGCCTGGAATTTCATGGCACTCAGCACAGAAGCGCTGGGCTGAAAGGGCTCACAGGAGAAACCAGTTAATCTCTGTGGATCAGCAAATGGTTTCTGAGAGAAGAGCTTGGTGACCATTCTTTGGGCAAAATTCGTTCCCTTGGATGTGGTGAATTTCTCAGAGGACCAGCAACTGTGTGTCATGAACATTGTTAATTAGCTATTCAGTGTTTGTCTCTTGAAAAACCCACTCAGGGAGACAGCAGACCCAATGGTTAACTATTCAGCATTGACGATTGCCCACATGATCGCTTAAACTTTCCCCCTTTCTGTTTTCTGCCATTTGGGATGAAGCTGAGGACCCAACCCAGTTCTTGCTGTGGACTTGCACTAGCTCTTGCCCTGACCATGCTCTCTGGGGCAGGAGATGAGAATAAAATGCTTGAAATAGTGGGGCCTCCTTTAGGTGAGAAAGTAGAAGCATGTAGCAACTAGATTGCAGTCATAAGGAGGAGATGGAACTCACCCTGTGGCAGAAAGATACAAACTTCATCTTTATGACATCAGAGAGTCCCTGAGTCAACCACTCTGGAGCTGTCTTAACTCTTGGACCTCCAGTTCTGTGTTTTAATTGTTTTTGAGCCAGGTTGAGGTGAGCTTTCTCTTACATGCATGTTAAAGCTCCCAAGTATCACAGAGTGAGAATTATTCTCTGAAATTTTCTTTTCTTTTTTTTTTTTAAATTATTTACTCGACTGCATCTGGTCTTAGCTGTGGCATGTAGGATCTTCTGTTGTGAAGGTTTAGTAGCTGTTGCAGGTGTGGACTTAGTTGCCCTGAAGCATGTGGGATCTTAGTTCCTGGACCAGGATTGAACCTTTGTCCCCTGCATTGCATGGCAGATTCTTAACCAGGGAAGTCCCCTTGTAATTTTCTGAGTGTAGGACTTTATCTACTTACCTTTTGATGCCTCCTTACTTATAACCTTAATATTACAAATCTCTCAAACTTACCATTTCTTCTTTTTTAAATAGTGTTTTTAAGCCCCCGATCATGTTATAGTCACTAATATATATTGTGCATTTACTCTTTGTTGGACACTTATAAGCATTTTATTTTTACAGCATCTCATATTTATGAATTTAGAAGGAATTTGTCTTTTAAAAGTTTGGCTTTTACCTATAACATATTCTCCAAAAGGAATCAGTTCAGTTCAGTCACTCAGTTGTGTCTGACTCTTTGCAACCCAGTGGATTGCAGAATGCCAGGCTTTTCTGTCCATCACCAACTCCCGGAGCTTGCTCAGACTCGTGTCCATTGAGTTGGTGGTTCCATCCAACCATCTCATCCTATCTGGTCCCCTTCCCCTCCTTCCTTCAATCAGTGTCAGGGTCTTTTCCAGTGAGTTAGTTCTTCGAATCAGGTGGCCAAAGTATTGGAGTTTCAGCTTCAGCATCAGTCCTTCCAATGAATATTCAGGACTGATTTCCTTTAGGACTGACTAGTTTGTTCTCCTTTCAGTCCAAAGGACTCTCAAGAGTCTTCTCCAGCACCACAATTTGAAAGCATCGATTCTTCGGTGCTCAGCCTTCTTTATGGTCCAACTCTCACATCCATAATGACTACTGAAAAAACCGTAGCTTTGACTAGATAGATGGACCTTTGTTGGCCATAAATATTTCTATTATTCCCAGTGTGGATAGGCTTAAACTCTATGTATGTATTTAAAACCAGCACTTACTATAAGCTTTCATTCAATCGACTCTATAATGCTTTGAGGCCAAGACTGTCATTTCCACATTTTAAACAGGACTAAAGTAGGGAGGGGGCTTCTCTAATGACTCAGTGGTAAAGAATCCACCTGCAAAACAGGAGACACAGGAGGCTTGGGTTCCATCCCTGGGTTGGGAAGATCCCCCGAGGAGGAAATGGCAACCTGTTCCAGTATTCCTGCCTGAAACACCCCAGGGACAGAGGAGCCTGGCAGGCTATGGTCTACAGGGACACAAAGAGTCAGACCCAACTGAGTGACCGAGTAAAGTAGGGAGAGATGCCCAAGATCACATTGTTAATGACAGGCTGGACCCAGGTGCGATCAGTTCCATCCCAAGGACTGCACTACACTGTCTCCCTGTGTCGATCTTCCTGGATATTATTGGGCTATTGCTGTGTGTCTCTCCAGGAGATGGCACAGGCAAGCTGAGCAGAGAGATGAGTTTTCTTATGAAGATTTGGAATTGAAAACATGACTGTTAGCTCCTCTAAAGGAGCATTCTGAAGTATATGGCAAAGTGTTTCTGAATCAAGAACTGATTATATGTTATTTTAATCCTTTTCATCTTCATTTTTATGTTATTTGATCTGTTAAAAACATATGTTGGAAGAAATAATTAAAATCTTCTAAGAAAAAAAAAAAAGACAAACTGGGACTTCCCTGGCAGTTTAATGGTTAAGACTCTTCTGCTTCCAATGCAGAGGGTGAGGATTTGATTTCTGATCAAGCAACTAAGATCCCATATGCTGCTATGCTCAAAAAAAAGAAAAAGAAAAAGAAAAAAACACCCAGGACACTAGTTAGTTCTATTTTTTTTTAAGGTGGGGTTTGTTTTTATTATA
Source organism: Oryx dammah (assembly GCF_014754425.2). Lineage (NCBI taxonomy): Eukaryota > Metazoa > Chordata > Mammalia > Artiodactyla > Bovidae > Oryx > Oryx dammah. Next base: position 14,874,386 of record NW_024070190.1, read on the forward strand.
AAAGAAAAAAAAATAGTAACTCCTCAGGAATCTTAATTTCACACTCAGAGAATAGACACCAAGATACAAAATTACAACTGTTTGGACTCCAGACTTGTCCCATCTCCTCCAGAGCAGAGATGGGGAGGAGACAGCTGAAGCAAACAAGCAATTCTGTAAAACAAAGACTTAGAAACCCTAACAAATATGATTAAAATCTAAAATTCTGTTTTGCTTAAAAAAATTTTTTTTTAAATATTATCAAAAGGCCTGCTTTAGTGACATGCTAGTCCCACCGGAAAATAACCCCAATACCCCCTTGTCAGTAACATGCTCAAGTTGACCAGCCAACTCATATTTCCAAACCCCTGTGTGTACAAGTACATGTGTGTCTTTTAAACCTGGGGCTCAGGTGATGGCTACTGCTATCATGGGCTTCCACCTGTTAACCAACCAATGTCAGCCTCCCCAGAAGGGCAAGCAGGGCAGGGAGAAGCCCTGAAGTGGTAGTGAGGGAATAGCAGCCCCAAACAGCCAACTTTTCCAGCACAGCCTCTCCTATCCCCACGCCCACTCAAAAGGAGATCCTTATTTCTAACCAGACTATTTGTCTCAAATTTGGGTTCCCCATAACCAGAATGGCTTTTTCTCCCTAAAGAGAAAACACACATTTATCTGCACACCCATATATAAAATTTTTTTGTTTTTACATTTAAATATAAAAATACTACTCTGCTTTGTGTTATAAACGGAGGACCACACAATGAGAACTTTTTCTTTTAAGGTAGCTATCCATCCATTTATGTGGAGCCTGTCAGGGCGTCGAGCCCCAGGCAAGGGAAGCACCAGGAGATCTAGGGCATTTTCCTACCTGACTTCTCACCCTTCCTTCCCCTCGAATTCTCACTTTTGATAGAAAGTTGGTTACAACCTTGTAAGTAATGGAACTTCCCACCAAGAAGGGAAATCCTAACCTAACCACAGAATCCAGCACCCCTGTGCCCCACTCAGTAACAACTCAGAAAGAGTCCTCCCCATCCCTTCACAATGACTGGGCTCTCTGTCCAGAGAGCTATGCCTATTGGACAAACACACCTGATTAAA
>NW_024070190.1:14875478-14945034 GCF_014754425.2 Oryx dammah
AGAATTAAGAGGGGTTTCGAGGGCTGCAAGTCTAGTCCACTTAGTTCTTGTACTGGAAGGGCTCGTCGCCGGTTTCGTTCAGAAGACGTGTGCGGATGAGGGCTTCCGTCACAGCGAAGGGGTCCCAGTTGGCAGACGGGCGACGGTCTTCGAAGTAGCCCTTCTTCTCCTGGCCGACAGTCCGGGGGATGCGGATGCTAGCACCGCGGTTGGCCACGCCGGCAGAGAAGTCGTTGATGTTGGAGGTTTCGTGGAATCCAGTTAGGCGCCGGGCGTTGTCCAGGCCCCCCTTGGGATCGTAGGCTCGGATGTGGTACTGGTGCCGCTTGCTTAGTTTCTCAATGGCCTCCTCAGTGTACTTCAGACCATTCTCCTCTCGCATGGCCTTGGTGCTAAAGTTGGTGTGGCAGCCAGCACCATTCCAGTTTCCAGGAATGGGCTTAGGATCAAAGGTGGCGATCACTCCGAAGTCTTCACACACACGATGCGAGATGAAACGGGCCACCCAGCGACGATCGCCCATGTCGATTCCTTCACAGGGTCCTATCTGGAACTCCCACCGTGCAGGCATGACCTCGGCGTTCGTGCCCCCGGTCTTGATGCCGGCGTACAAGCAGGCCCGGTAGTGAGCCTCCACAATATCCCTGCCGCAGGCCTTGTCCGCTCCCACACCACAGTAGTAGGGACCTTGGGGCCCAGGAAAGCCGTTGGAAGGCCAACCAAAGGGGTGCCCATCAGTGCCCATTAGGGTATATTCCTGCTCCATTCCAAACCAGGGGCGCTGGTTGCTCACCATGTCCGCTATCCGTTTACAGGTGTGCCTTAAATTGGTCTCTGCAGGCTTTCGGTTGTACTTGAGGACTTCACAGAACACCAGCTTGTTGGGGTCCTTGCGGAAAGGGTCCCGGAACGTGGCAGCAGGGACAAGATACATGTCACTGTTGGAGCCTCCAGACCGAAAAGTCCTAGAGCCATCAAAATCCCACTCGGGCAACTCTTCTATGCACTTGGGTTCAGAATCCAAGGTTCGGGTCTTGCAGCGCAGTCCTTCTCCAGTACCGTCGATCCAGATGTACGTAGCTTGGACTTTCTCGCCCTGAGGTAGGGCCATGTACACCTGCTTGATGCCTTTGTTCAAGTGGGAGCTCGCCGAGGTGGCCATGGTGGAAGGTGTTCTAGGCGCCGAGCAAAGCGGCTGGGCGAGCAGGCGGCGAGAGCAAGGTGAGGAGAAGAGAGGCGAGGAGGACCGGGAGGTGCTGCTTAGGCAGCCGGCTCTTCTCCCATTCTCGGCTCTAGTTAGTTCTATTTTATCCTTGTAATTCCTAGGAGTTACTTTACCTGTTGGCTAATGAGGTTATTTGGGCTGGAACCACAGTGAAGGTTAAATGTTCTTGATTTAGCCTCCCATCAACACCATATGGCCCTCCGTGTGCATTTTCCTGTCTTCCCCTACCCCTCAGCCTCACCTCCTTGAATGTTACATTGTGTTGGGGAAACAAAAATATTTATAGAAGAGTCTTAATTGTACCTTTGGTAGCAAGCAGATCTCTTCTAAGATGAGCTGGCGATCAAGAACAAAGGGCACAACTTGGTTTCTTTAAAAGACTGTTTATTCCTCATATATTCTTTATTTGTCAGTAATAAACAAACAAATGCATAAAATGAAAACCTGAGGCCAAGGAGAAGGCCCAACTTGAGCTCCCTCACAGATGTCGTGGTAATGTGAGTGCTTCGGGGCGCTCCCAGGGAGGGAGGGTGGCAAGGGCGGCCTTCGGCGAAACCTGAGATGACGTGGTCCAATTTTGGTGGCTGGTGGGAAACTTTCATCTTCTCATCTGGGTGTAGTCCGGGCATGACGGCCAAGAGTCTGGGCCACCAGACAGAGGCGCAGGGAAGGGCCCGTCCCTCGCGGCGGCCGGGCGGCTTCCGGCCGCGTCTGGGCGGCTTCCGGCCGTGTTGCGCGCCGACGCATTCGCTCTGGCACCGTGTTTCCCGGCGCCATTTCCCCCGCTGGCCTCTCGCTAACGCTATGCGTTGCTTCCCCCATCTCTTCCCCGCACCTTCTCAGCCCACAATTTTTTCTAATATTTAGTAAATGCTTTTTCACATCAGTGAAGTTACCCTGTTTACACATATATTTTGACTTGTGGAAATGCCTGTCTACAATTTGAATCTATAATAAGCACTATTTTTTCAGACTACTGATCCAAAGGGGAAACCCAAGAAAATGTAGTGGATAGAAATGGAGGTGAAAGGAGTTGAGGATTTCCTAAAAAAAACACTCTCGTCCACAGTTTTATATTAATACCATATATTTACTTTCCTTTGCATTTGTTCCTCTTCTGACTTACAGATTTTCTGATGCTTCATTTTAAGGAGCACTTTTTTTTACAGTTGGACTTAAATTTTTTTTTTTGCAAGGGAATGCATGACTGTGGTTTAAAATGATGTTTCCTGGTACATCAAAATATGATCTTTTTAGTTGCTGTTTTTGTTTAAAACCATGGTAACATAGTTGAATTACTGTTGGGAGTAGCCATTTCACAGAATGCTTAAAAGTATTGAGCCAAATCTGTTTGACATAACACTTTACAATACTAGGATTAAATCCTGTTGGACAAATGTTTTAATTCCTAAAAAATGAAACTTTAGGAGGAATGTGGAGGCGTTTCTCCTGGTGGCCCTGCGCCTGCTGTTGGGTGCCCTCACGACCTAAGGAGCTCCGGTCGGCAGGGGCTCACTGGCAACCAGAGCTGCCAGTCTGGCCCGTGACCTCTGCAGCTCCCTGAATGTTTCTGTGCCTCTGCCGCTCATGCCTGTTGGACAGGGCAGGACATGGCTACTCAGGGCAGCATGACTTGAGTGAGCCCTTGCTGAGAGGGCAGAGAGCTTGAGACTGGGTCACACCCTTCCCCAGCACACAGGCCCCTGCACAACTAATCAGTCTCCTATTCAGAATTCCTTCGGTGCTCATGCTTAAGTCCATAACAAGGTAGCTGTTACTGGACTCAAAGTTGTTTTACTTAAAAAATGAACATACAGGAAGTGTGACTTTCGGGGAAGTGTACAAGTCTGTGAGTTTTAACACATGTATATATTCAACGTAGTCAGGATGCAGAACTGTTCATCACTCCAGAAACTCCTTGGTGCTGGTCTTTTACAGGCATACCATTCCTTCATCCTTGCTCCTGGCACCCACCAACTGTCCTCTGTCACTGTAAGTTTATCATTTTGAGAATGTCATATGAATGGAATCACAGAGTATGTAACCTTTGAGACTGGTTTTGTTTACTCAACATAATACCTTTGAGATTCATCCAAGTTGTTGTGTGTATCAGTAATGTGTGTCTTTTGTTGCTAAGTAGTATTCCATTCTGTGGGTGTACCAGAGTCTGGTTATCCATTCAACCATTGAAGGGCATTGGATTATCTCCAGTTGTTAGTGACTCTGAGTGGAGCGGCTATAAACATTCATGTATAGGTCTAGTTATCCTTAAGAAGTTCTGTTTTAAGATAGTTCTTTTAAAGAGCTTCCTTTCTGTGTATTATTGCTTCCTGTTGAGATTTTAAAAGATAGCTATAAATTCTTTGATATTCTTCTCACTGAGAGGTGGTGTCTATATCCCTTTTTCTGGAATCTGAGTGGGCTGCTATGAACAGCAATATATAGGAGAAGTGAGGCTATGCCTGAGGTCTAGGTCTGAGATTAGGGCTTGTCATAAAAAGCCATGCATTCTGCCTTCTTTAACAAGAACAGCCACTCTGGAATTCTCTGTCACAGTTTGGGAAGTCCAGTTACTCTGAGATTGCTCTGCTGGAGAGGGCAGGTGTGGGAGCTTTGGCTGACCATCCCAGCTGAGCTTTCCTCCATCTATTCCAAGTCAATAGATGTTTGGGTGAAACCGACTTGGTCCTATCAAGAGTCACCTGCCACCTGAATACCATCAAGTGACTTCTGCTATGCTACATGGAACAAAAATCACCCAGTAACACTGCCAAATTTCTAAGCCAAGAGATTAAGGGATATAATAAAGTGGTTTTGTTTTTACCCACTAAGTTTAGGTTTGTTTGATCCACAGATGTGAATAACTGGAATATTATATAATGAATAGACAAGCTTCACAGAAACAAGGATCATATCTCTTGACAAGCCTAAACCTTTGGATACAGTGCTCATTTTTATTGTTTGAAACTCTAATTTCCACACCGTGCTTGGCAAAGCCCCTTATCAATGTTGTGTGGTGGTGATGATGAGGAATTGGCAATTACCTTGGCGGTAAGAAAAGTATCTGTGTGCGTCTTCAGTCGTGGCTGACTCTTTTGGCCCTATGGACTGTAGCCCACCCGGCTCCTCTCTGTCCATGGGATTTCCCAGGCAAGAACACTGGAGTAGGCTGCCATTTCCCTCTCCAGGGGACCTTCCTGACCCAGGGTGTCCTGTATCGCCTGTGTTGGCGGGCAGATTCTTTACCACTGAGCACCTGGGAAGCCCAAGAAAGTTATCCAGTAGCTGTCAGATGCTATTAAATGTATTGCTCATGGACTCGCCGACTGCAGAATCTGGAAAGGGAGGTAAAGGGCCATCCATTTTGCCTCCACATCAGGCGAGGGGGCAGTGAGGCACGAGTGGGGAGGCTCCCAGCGGGAGCAAGGACTTGGAGCCCGATGTCTGATTTCTGGCTCCAAGTGATCAATCAAGGCCTCTGTTCACAAATGTGATTAGGTCACATAGAACCACTGGGTGGCTCTGTAAGCCAACAGTACATAAGGAGGGGTCTGGCCAGGCAATCAAAGGACCCCAACCCAAATAGTTAATGCAGAAAACAGAAGCATCTCTATTCAGTTCGGGTCTGTGGTCTCAGAAGGTGTGTGGGAGCCATTGCTTTGATTAAACACAAGTGTAGGCAAAGCAAAGAGCAGCAGGATAATAAAGAAGTGTTCTTGGAAAATTTTTTTAAAAAATCCCAAATGGGCCAAATTAAAGCAAAACTCACTAGAAGTAATGAGTGACAAATGGACTCTGAAATCTAAGGCAAAGAGTAGAACTTGAGGGATCCTTGTAGACCAGAGCAAAAAAAAAAAAAAAAAAAAGTGATGGAAATTGTAGGAAAGAAGATATGAAAGAGAGAAAGTAAAAAGAGTCAGGTTTTATTCATGCATTAGTTGAACAAAGGTCTGTTGAGGCCTTCCTCTTGGTCTCAGATTTGGGGCAACAAACAGGGAATAAAAACAGGGGAAAAAAATCCCTGGCTTGCTTGGAGCTTGTGTTCAGTGAGGGACAGAGTGGGTGGGGGAAGGAAAATAAATGTGTAAACAAGTAAAAACTTATCAAATGAGAGAAAGTCATCAATGCCCTGGAAACACAGAGCAGAGAAGAGGGAAAGTAGTGGGCAGTGAGGAGGGAGAGAGCTGGCCATCTTAAATCAAGTGCAGGAAAAGCCGACTGCAAAGGTAGCCTGAGCAGAGGCCTGAAGGAATAAGGTATCCAGCCAGGAGCAGACACGGGGGAGCACGCTCCAAGCAAAGGGGGCAGCCTGTGAAGGTCCCCTGAGACTGGAGCCCGAGACCTTGTGTGTTGGAACTGGGATGAATCCCAGCAGATGTAGGGGGAGTGGGGTGGGGTGGAGGTGTCAGTGATGAGAGACTTCAGGCCACGGTTAAGTATTTGCGTCATTTTTAAGGAGTTTGAGAGAGAAAGGCATTGAAGTATTCTAACAAAGGAGTGGCATGATTTCATTTAAGCTTTAGAAAGATTGCTCTGGCTGTTGTGTTGTAATGAGATTTGGGGAAGGGCAGCTAATGTAAGGGAGAAGAAGGAAAAGGCCGGCATGAGGATTCAGGGGAGGGAGGGTGGCACTATGTGGTGGTTTGCATGGGCCTGAGAGTGATTGAGGTGATGAAAAGTGGCCACATTCTGGATTTACTTTAAAGGCAGGTCCAACAGATCGATTTGGGGTGGCGGAGAAGAGGGCCTTCAAAGATGAATGAGATTTGGGCTAAGCAACTGAAAAAAGTTGCTTTTTACTGAGAAAAGAAGAGCTAGTGGAAACTGGGTTTTCTTGAGGAGAGCAGGGGGAAGGTAATCAGGAGTTTGCTTTTTTAAAAACGGAATTGTAACTGAGATACAATATGGTATTAGTTTCAGGTGTACCACAGTGATTTGATACTTTAACACATTATGAAATGACCGCCACGATAAGTTTAGTTACCCTCTGTCCCCATACAGAGGTGTTACAGTATTATTCACTGCATTCCCTCTGCTATTCGTTACATCCCTGTGATGTCTTTATTTTACAGCTGGAAGTGTGTGCCTCTCATTCCCCTTTACCTACTTTGCACTCCCCTCTCTTCCCCTCTGACCACCGCCTGTTCGTTCTCCGCATCTGCGAGTCTATTTCTGTTTGTCCTTCTCTGGTTTATTTCACTCAGTGTAATATCTGCCAGGCCCATCCATGTAGTCACAGATGGTAAGACTTCGTTCTCTTTATGGCTGAAGAATATTCCAGGAGTTTGCTTTTGGATTTTCCAACCACTTTTTCAACATTTGAGAGAAGCTCAAATGGCACACTATTGGAAATGTAAGAATGGAGCTGAGGTGAGAAGTTCAATGGGAGAGGAATGTATTTTATGGGTCATTCGTGTATAGATGATATTTAACCTGGGAGAGTGGATGAGATCCTTCAGAAGTGAGTGTTGGCAGAGCCAGCACATAGGCAGAGATGAAGGACTGAAGTGGACGTCTGGGCTGGAGACACACCGCACTGGAGGCCTAGAGGGGGTTCCCAGTGGGGTAGGGAGAAGCTTAGGGGGCCTGAAGAAAAGCGTGCAAGGGGGTGGGGCTGTATCAAATACTGCGAACTCTAGTAAGATGAGGCTGGAAAAGTGGCCATTACTGACCTTGTCAAAGTGATTTTGGTCCAATTGTGGGGCAAAAGTTAAATGTGACACAATGTCAAAAGAGAGAAATTGGATTGTGCAGAGTTGGGGAGTGGGGCAGTGGCTGGAGGAAGATGGGGGGTTCTTTTCTATTTTTTATTGTGGTAAAATACCCAGAACGTAAATTTTACCATTTTAAATATGCAGTTCACTGATGCTGAACACAGTCACACTGTCGTGCACCCAGCACCACCACCCTTCTCCAGAACTCACCCTCCCAAATGGGAACTCTGTGCCCATTACACAGTAACCCCCGGTTCCACGGTCCCCACAGCCCCAGGCAACCACCAGTCTACTTTCTGTCTCTCTGACTCCCCTAGGTGCCTCAGACAAGGGGAACTGTACATTGTTTGTCCTTTTGTAAGCAGATTATTTCACTCCGCATAATGTTCTCAGGGTTCATCTATCTTGCAGCATATGTCAGAATTTTCTTCCTTTTTCAGGCTGAGTAATATTCTGTTGTATGTTTATACCATAGTTTATCTCCCCATTCATCTGTAGATAGACACTCGGTTTGCACTTTTTGTTTACTGTGGATAATGTTGCTATGAACACGCAGATGCATATTTCCAAATATGTCTTGGAAACCTTGCTTGCAGTTCTTTTTGAAGCAGAACTGCTGGATTACAAGATAATTCTATTTTTAATTTTTTGAATCACCACTGTTTTCTACAACAGCTGCATCATTAAAATTCCCACCAGCAGTGCATAAAAATTCCAATTTATCTACTTCCTTCCCAACCCTTATTTTCTGTTTTTAATTTAATTTTTTTAGATAGCCATTCTAATAGATGTGATGTGGTAGGGGGTTTCTTCTTAAGACAGATAAATTCTACCATATTTGATTTTACTGTAATAATTTAATAGAGAGGGGAAATTAGAAGAGGCTGAGAAGGTTTGGGGGTGACTGAATAGACAAGGGCACATCCACCAGATGGAGAATGGTCATTAAGAACGCAGAGGCAGGATTTGCGGCAGAATAGATGGACACACATGCAGGTGGGTGGAGACCTCGTCTCATTGCTTCTGTTTTCTCAGGGAAATCAGAAACAAGGTTGCTATTATAGAGTGAACATTTGAGAAAAGGGCTGGAAGGTTGATGAGAAAGGAGAGGGAATGACTAGCCATTAAGGAGATCCAAAGTGTGAAAGGTCCACAGACTTCAGGAGGGTTTATTTTTAAACAGCCCTGGGGACCCACCTCAAGAAGTCTTGGGTCACTAGTTTGGAATGCCACCCCTCTCTCCCAGGGCCATTCAGCTGCTCAGGGACAGGCAGTGAGCATACAGAGAGTGGGACTAATGGGTGAAAGTGAAGAACTGATGGAGGGAGGGAGTGGGAGGTCCTTCAGGGCAAATTAAGGAAGTGCTTTAACAGCAAGTAGAGTTTCAAGCTGGGGTGAGGGCAAGAGGGTCTCAGTATAGGACTGCTGGAGTCAGGGGCACTGTGAGGAGTCGGGGGCAACGGGGGTTTGAGACCCAGGGATGAAAGGGGATGAAAGTCTGGGAGGTGAGCGTGACCTGGACAACTTGATTTTCTTGGCTGACTCCTATAAGGAGAAAGAAGTCCCAAGTCACTCCCACAGCCCCAGTCCAGCCCTGGTCACCAAGCTGTGAGCTTGGGGGAAGAAGAAGCACAGAGGTTTGGAGCCTACTCTTCGCTCCAGTTAATGTTGGTGTGCAGGTTGCGAAGGGGCTTCCCCAGTAGCTCAGTGGTAAAGAATCTGCCTGCAATTCAGAAACCTCAGGAGCCGTCGATTCAATCTTTGGGAAGATTCCCCGGAAGAGGGCATGACAACTCACTCCAGAATTCTTGCATGGAGAATCCCATGGACAGAGGAGCTTGCTGGGCTACAGTCCACGAGTTGCACACAACCGGACATGACTGAAGCGACTTAGCAAGCACACAGGCTGCGAAGCGTGAGCCCGCCCTTGAGTGGCCCGTCTTCCTTTCAGTCTCTGCAGAGAGCGTGCATAATATGCAATTATTGACTCCTTTCTAGAAAGCCTTTTCAGGGAAGAGAGAACCAAGACCTGGATCCAAAGCCTTTGCTGCCTAGTGTGGTTCCTCACACACCCACGCTCACCGCGCTCTCACCCAGTTGCCCTTCACTGCCACTGTGCCCGGTTAACCCTTTCCCATTGTTCAGGACTCTTCAGATTGAGGGGCACTGGAAATGCGGTGTCTAGATGTCTTACAACTTCTGGTCTTTTGAAGAAGAGATAAGTCAATATCCACCAGGAAGTCAAGAGCCACCGGAGAACTGGGATCTGTGGAAGTCAACCAGAAGGGCTTTTTGCGCTCCTGGTTGCTCGCACCGCGGCTGGCTGGGCGGCGCTGTGGGAAGGAGCTGCGCTCTCAGCTCCGTCCGGCGGGGCAAGCTGTGGGAGAGCAGTGCGACAGGGCCCCGTTGCCTTGGCCTTGCCCAGGTCTGTGCACGCTTCATTCACCTGCCTTGCTTCTCTGTTCAACTTGGCACCGCAGGCTCTTTGCAGGAGCAGCAGTTCGGCCCCTCGCGCTCGTCTCTGCCGGGAGCTAGTGGCGGAACTCGGTGGATGTGCACGGTTGATGGAGGGCAGGATTGCTGCGCAGGGATCACAAATGCGAGGCCGTGCTTGACGCCCAGGTGGGGGACTGGTAGACAGCGGACTGGCTCGCTCCCGTGGCACGGCGTGTGGCTGCTGCCTGCTGCGAGGTGGGGTGGCCCCAGAGGAGTTGAGGTTCCTGGTTCTCTCGCGGAGTCCTGAGCAGGAGACGCCTCCGCAGCAGGCCGTGCTGCTGTGACCCGTCTGCCTGCTGGGCTCCGTCATCGCGTCCCAGGCAGGGAAGTGCAGAGTGACATCTCAACACCCTGCGCCCTCCACTAACCCGCAGTCCTTCGGGCAAAAGCATGGCTGCTGGTCTTGCAGTAGGAAAAGGAATCACTTGCATGATTAAAAAAATTTTTTTCCAAATTGTGGTAAAGTGTGCATGACACAAACTGTGCCTTTTAAACGCTGTTTTAAATTTCGGAATGTGCGCCGTTACAAAGCACAGCTCCGCAGTCGCGAATGCATGTTCATTGCTGTGCAATCATCCCCATCAGCCATCTCCACCACTCTTCATCTTTCAAAACTGAAACTCAATACCCATTAAGCAATAGCTTCCCATTGGCTCCTCATCCCCACCCCTCAGCCCCTGGCAACCACCATTCTACTTTCCATCTCTATGAATTTGACTGCTCTAGTGCTGAAGACTGAATGTTTGTGTCCCGACAAAAACTCATAACTGAAACCTAACCCTAATGTGATGGTATCTGGAGGTGGAACTTTTGGGAGGTGATTAGGTCATGAGGGTGCAGCTCTAATGACTGAGATTAGCAGCATCTTCTAAGAGAAACTAGAGAGCTCCCTTGCCTCTTCTGCTATGTGGGAGCACAGTGGGAAGAAGGAATAAGGTGAACCAGAAATTGGCCTGACCCCAAATGAGCCAGCGTCTTGGACGTCCAGCCTCTAGAACTGTGAGAAATACGTTTCTGTTCTTTATAAGTTACCTAGTCTGTGGTATTTTTGTTATAGCAGCCTAAATGGACTGAGACATTTAGGTACCTCACATTAGTGAAATCATACCATGTTTGTCCTTTTCTGTCTGGCTTATTTCCCTTAACATAATGTCTTTAAGATTCATCCATGTTATATATTAGAAATTATCTCCTTTTTTAAGGCTGAGTAACACTCCATCACATGTATATGCCACATCTCATTTTCCCATTCATTTGTTATTCATGCTTCTGTTGATGGACATTTGGATTATTTCTATCTTTTGGGTATTTTGAATAATGCTGCTATGCGCATGGGTGGAAAAATACCTGTTCAACTCCCTGCTTTCCGTTCTTATGGGTGTACACACAGAAGTGGAATTGCTGGTCCAATGGTGATTTTATGTTTAATATTTTGAGGATCCAGCATATTATTTTCCACAGTGGAAGTTGCATGATTTTTTGAAAGTGGCATATGTTCAACACATTTTTAAGGTAATATTTTGGACCAGATGATTACTAAAACTGGTGAAGAGATGTAAGATTCTGGGAAGATGGTCAAATGGTGGCATTCTTCTTTGTTTTTACTTTTGTCTGCTCCAGGCCCATGCCTCTGAGGTCAGCTTGGCATCCATCTGGAAACCAGGAAGGGGCCCAGACCCAGTCTTGGGAGCCAGGCTTGCCCTTTCTGATTGTGTCCACTGACTTTTTTCCCACACTGGTCTCCCTCATTCTCTAAATAGCTCTCACACTAAGTGGAATGTTTTTTGTTTGCCCTGGGGTGGGGAGGAGTTCTTAGGAGGACACTGAAGAAATTTAGACTGACAGCTCAATAAGAAGGAAGGGATCATGTTCAGCTAGAATTTTGGGGGTATGAGCTCCCAAAGGTCCTGGACCCTGTTTTCCAGGTAAAGGAACAAATATTGCTGCAAGGAGAACATGGAAGAAGATGTTTCTTCTTCCTGAAGATCGTGTCTAGCAATTCTGGAGGAGAATACCATCAGAGTTCTTGCGTCCCTGGAGCCTGGGGTCCCCTGGGACCACTGCCTGTGCACGCCGATGTGTCTCATGTCCTCCCGCATCTTAGACGACCCGGCAGCTTTGTTTTCTTCAGTCTACTGAGGCTAACTGGGAAGTTTGTCTATTTAGTATTTGCTGCTGTGTTGAAAGAGAGGTGGGGGTACAAGATTAAGAAACCTTTAAACAAAACTTTAAGGAGAGTTATCTCACCATAACTCGAAACTGAACACTTGGACGCCTGGTAATATAAACCTTGCCAATTCGCATTACAACACAGATTGCAACACGCCTCTCTTCTCGTAAATGTTTTTTTGAGGTCACTGCAGCTCTATCAGACCCCCCTCCCCCTTGACCTTTTGCCGATAGACAACTGTGACTTTGCTTTCCTCCTCTTGCTCACCTGAAGCCGAGGGCTGATCAGGGATACCAGAGAGCCACACTATTTGTTCAGCAACTAGCCTGTGGTCTCTCTGCTCCGCTGCACACAGGGTTCTGTCTGGCAGCCTTTCCTGGCTCTCAGGATGACTGTTCTACCCGTTCTCACTCTCCTCCATCTCCTCTTTCCACATCTCTTGCCTTATGTTACTGAGGGTTCCTTCAGCTTCTCAGCCCCAAACCCACAAACAACCTTCCCCATGGTTCTTGGGTCTTGGAAGCAAAGGCATCATCCTCTCCTCCAGGGATAATTCCTCCATCTTGAATCTTGAGGCCTCACCCCTTTCCTTTAGATACTGCGTTTCTTCTTGCATTCATCCCCTTGCTTTCCTGAGTCCTCAGCTTTTCCTTCTTGCATCCTTCCCCACAGATTACGAACATGCACAAGCTCAAAATACCCACAGCCGCACAAAGGGGAGGAAACACGACTGCACTTGCCTCGAAGCCTGTGTGCAATTGGCCTTAGCTTCTCAGTCGAGCCCCTGGCAGGAGAACCCTGAGAACGTCACTCCCTCCCCATCTCTCCTGCCGTGACTCAGTCTGGCTCTGGCTTCCCAAGCTCCACAGGAACCAGGACAGCAGCCATGCCCCAGTTACCACCGTGGGCAGGAGATTTTCAATCCACTCTTCACCTCTTCCCTTTCCAGAATCTGATGGTGTGATGCTCCCACTCTTTAACAATCCTGGTGCTGCTGGGCAAAGTGGAAAGAGCACATGCTTTGCGATAAATTGGAATCACAGCTCATCCATGTAATAGCTGTATGACTATGGACTATAGTGTGACTACAGTCACTTAGGGCTGAGACTCAGTTTTCTCATCTGCAAAATGGGGAAGGTAGCATCAGCATCAGGGGAGGACTGATGAGGAAGACAAAGCTCCCTACTACTGATGACTGTGCGTGCATACTGAGTCGCTCCATTGTGTCTGACTCTTTGAGACTCCACGGACTCTAGCCCACCAGGCTTCTCTGTCCATGGGATTTCTTAGGCAAGTTTCAACCAGAGGCATCACTTTGGTTCTGGGTCCTCAGCCCTCATGCTGGGGTCATGCTTCATGCCTCAGCTGCTTAACCCTTGTTATGGAAGGTCTTTGGAATCCACTCTCCTTTGGTAGGTCCTGTATCTCTCCCCTTTCTCTATTTATATTGCTTCTTCCTAAGTTTAATTCTTCAAGATCTTGGCCTTTGCATGAGACATTTCTTCCCTCTGAACCGCCTTTCTGCTTTTTTCCGTCTGGCAAACCCCCGCCTATCTCCCAACCCCTGCTCATGTCCTTGCCTGGACTTGCTGGTCACCCCCATGCTTGCTGTCTCCCTTGTCACTAACACGTCACACATCTTTCATGAGTCAGGGCCCAAGTAATGGGAGTCAGACCTTGCAGCTCTCCAGCAGCCTTGGTTCCCAGCACATGTGTGGCGTTCACAGGGGTCATGACATAGATTCATCTCTAGGAAATATGCCTCTGAGGAGTGCATTTACCTCAAGCAACATTCAGTAAAATCAGCATTATCGATAGGATAAAGGCATTCTTTATGGATTTTAACCTGTGTTGTTAACATATATGATAACCTTATTGGTTGAGGATGAAATGGAAGCACTGTTTTGATGAGCTCCTGGAATCACCAGTGATGCATTTGCCTGACAAGGCTGAATAAATGATGGGCATGTCCTGAAGTCCGGTTCTTCCTGCTGGGGGAGAATCCTGTGCACCAAAGGCCCCATCTGGTGGGGTGGATGGTACACAGTGAATGGCAAAGCTGGGATCTGGGCACTATTCTGTGGTAGGAAAGCAGGTCCTTTCTCACTCACTTTGTATTTAATGCTTTTTCTTTTCTGGGTTTCATGATTCTTTAGCTGAGAATATAAAGGCAATAAGGGAGAATTGCAGGCCCTCATTTTCTCTGCTGGTATAACTTTCCCACCAGGATAAGGGAACTGCTCTCTTTCTCTTTAGGATGATTTCTTGGGGCTACCTAGGCTCTTTCTCTGTTTTTCATTTCTGTATGTGGCATTGTCTTGGGAGAGCATTGACCTCTCCTCGCACTCATTCAGTCCGGGAGAAACCTCCCTCCTGTCCATTGGGCTTACCTTTGCAGGTCACGGGCTTTAACCACAACTCGGATGTGCCCCGTCTCACTCGATTCAGTCTGCTTTGCACATTGCCACAAGAACATCATTTGAAAGTCTTTACCGAGTTTCTTTTGCTTATGAAGTAGCATTCAGACTTCCAGGCGTGGAGTTGAAGGACCAGCCACCATCTGGTTGCAAACTGTGCTTCCACCCCTGCCCCTGAGCAGGCTGTTGCTTTCCCACCCCACTGTCTGCCGTCCGACTCTGTGCGACCCCGTAGACAGCAGCCACCGGGCTCCCCCGCCCCTGGGATTCTCCAGGCAAGAACCCTGGAGGGGGCACCATTGCCTTCTCCACCCCACTGTATAGGGTCCTCTCATCTTCAAGTCCTACCTCAGAACTCAGTTCCTCTATGAAAGAGCTCTGCCCGCCTCAGAAAGGCCTGTTCTAGAATTATCTATGTGCTTTACCTCTTCTGGCAGTGGGAAGCCTCAACAGCAGCGGCTGCATCTCATTAACTTTTAATGTCCCCATGGCAGCGAGTACAGGGCTGAGTGTGTGTGTGCATATGTGTGTGTGCGTGTATATGTGTGTGTAGGCATTGGTTCTCTAGGCTCAGTCTTTAAACCATGGAAGAAAATCAATTCTAACTCACTGTGTTATTCTAGATAAATTGGAAGGCTCTCAACACATTTTTCTACAATGCAGCAATTATTTCCAAAAGAAAAATAGTATCATTCACACTTGCTCTTTCCATTTATAATAGGAGGAGGGTTTCCTATAAAGTTTAATGGTAACTGATTCAGGAAAGGAACCTATTGCATTGGTAAAATTGCATTAAGCTGAGAAAATTTTGTTTCAATTTATTTTGAATTTAAATGTCTAGAAATAAAGATGCATAAAAGTTTCACGTCTGTTGTGCATTGCGGAGTGGGCATATCCTGTGATTTCATTGGTCTATTATGGTTTAGTTTAAAAAGACACACATCTTTTAGGATGTGAATCTTAGTATGGGTTGTATTCTGAGATAGAAAGAGGGAACTGTCCCCACACAAACGAATCCCCCAACAGGCCAAGCAGGAGACTCTATCTTGCCTGCCTGTGGAGCGCCCGTGCTCCCCGGCATGGGCACCCCACCCACCTCTGCGGGCCCCATGGCCGCAGTGTGACCCGGCTGCTGATGGCCGGGAGGCCCTCGCTGATGTGACTGTCCAGCCTCTGGGGGGACTGGCTGTTCCTCTTTCAGAAAAGTGTGTTGTATTCTATTTCAGACCTCCCAGGGGCCGGCCCCACTCTGAGCCTCTGCCCTTTCGCCTTCCTCACGTTGGTTTCTCCTGTCAAAAGAATTTCTCTAATGCCTGAAAATCCCAATTTCACCTCCAGCGCACATAGCTGCTGCTCTCTGAGAGGCTTTAATGTCCATGTGAAATGCGATAATAAGATCTGAGTGTAGTGGGTCGGTTTCCTTGACGTGACTTTGTCTGTGGTATCAGCACTTAGCTCAGGCTGTCTGCCCTCAGCAGAGCTGCGGCTCTCTCTCTCCACTGTGCCCACCTCTCTGCTCCTTCTCCACGCTGCCTTCTCCTCCCTGAAGTGGGGAAGGCAGAGCATGGCGCAGATGGCCAGGCTCCTGTCATCCATGGCAGCCAATCTAGAGAAAAGAGAGAACCTGTCCCCGGTAGGGCAGGACTCCGGTCGACTGGGCTGGGGCCTGAGCCCACCAGGGCCCTGACCTGGCAGAAACTGGTCATGTGCCTACAATGGTCCACCCTCAAGGAGTACAGGTGTCCTTACCAGGAAGAGAGTAGGGCTCTGGGGCAGAGAAGGACAAATGTTCGCCATGCCAGCTACGCCCTGCTGCTGCTGCTGCTGCTAAGTTGCTTCAGTCATGTCTGACTCTGTGCGACCCCACAGACGGCAGCCCCCCAGGCTCCCCCATCCCTGGGATTCTCCAGGCAAGAACTCTGGAGTGGGTTGCCATTTCCTTCTCCAATGCAGGAAAGTGAAAAGTGAAAGTGAAGTCAGAGTCATGTCCAACTCTCAGCGACCCCATGGACTGCAGCCCACCAGGCTCCTCTGTCCATGGGATTTTCCAGGCAAGAGGACTGGAGTGGGGTGCCATCGCCTTCTCCACAGCTATGTCCTATGAAATCTATTTCTCAGAGTCATGGTATTCAATTTTTTCTTTTATTTGTTAATGAATGTTTTCTGTAATATCTTTTAACAAATTACTAATTTTTAATTGGAGGGTAATTTATAATATTGTGTTGGTTCTGCCATACACCAACATGAGTCAGCCACAGATATCCACATGTCCCCTCCCTCTTGAACCTCTCTCCCACCACCCACCCTATCCTAGCCCTCTAAGTTGTCACCGAGCTCTGTGCATCACACAGCAAATTCCCACCGACTGTTTTACATATGGTAATATAGTCGGACACGACTGAGCGACTTCACTTTCACTTTTCACTTTCATGCATTGGAGGAGGAAATGGCAGCCCACTCCAGTGTTCTTGCCTGGAGAATCCCAGGGACGGGGGAGCCTGGCGGGCTGCCGTCTATGGGGTCGCACAGAGTCGGACACGACTGACGCGACTCAGCAGCAGCAGCAGCAGCAGCAGCAGCAGCAGCGGTGTATATATATCAGTGCTGCTCTCTCACTCTGTCGCACTCTCTCCTTCCTCCAGCGTGTCTGTTGTTTATGTCTGCGTCTCCTTTGCTGCCCTGCAGATGGGTTCCTCAGGACCATCTTTCTAGATCCCATATATATGTGTTGATATATAATGTTTGTTTTTCTTTTTCTGACTCACTTCACTCTGTATAATAGGCTGTAGGTTCATCTGCCTCGTTAGGACTGACTCGAATGCATTCCTTTTTATAGCTGAGTAATATTCCATCATGTATACGTACCACCGCTTCTTTATCCATTCATCTGTCGATGGGCATCTAGGTTGCTTCCATGTCTTAGTTTTTGTAAACAGTGCTGCAATGAATGCCGGGGTACATGTGTCTTTTTCAATTCTGGTTTCCTCAGGGTATATGCCCGGTAGTGGGATTATTGGGTCATATGGTAGTTTTGTTCTAGTTTTTAAAGGAATCTCCATGTTCTTCTCCATAGTGGCTGTATCGCTTCAGGTTTTTCAAAGAACACTTTGTGAAATTATTGACTTTAAAATGGGGGCACTAGAGGCTACAAAATGTCTCATTTCTCCACCTGAGCAGGGTTGGGCCACCACAGGCTCTCTCCGGGGATCTGAATGATGGGTGCTTTTCAGGGAAGCTCCTCTGAAAGGGTGCCCCTT
Source organism: Oryx dammah (assembly GCF_014754425.2). Taxonomy (NCBI): domain Eukaryota; kingdom Metazoa; phylum Chordata; class Mammalia; order Artiodactyla; family Bovidae; genus Oryx; species Oryx dammah. The sequence continues at coordinate 14,892,758 of NW_024070190.1, forward strand.
TTCAGGGCATCTCTGTGTGCCTGGGACACTGTTGTGCACCGTTTGAACGCAAGCATTCTCCAGAGCAGAGCTGGCAAGGAGAGGGGCATGCACAGGGCTCCGTTTTCTGTGGTGCTCAACGACTGAGGCGTTCCTGTTTCACCATTTCGGGCCAGATGACTCCATAAGAGCCTCGTTCTGCCCTGATCCATCTCCACGAGGTTCCGTGGAGACCTGGCCTCCCCGCCCACGGCCAGGCGCCTCACAGAGGCCCGCGGGCCCTCACACCTGAGACTGACAGGCGAAGTCAGTCAGAAAGTGCCCGTGTGTTCACTTCCAAGTGTGAACACACACTGCTTTTGCGTTGTGTCCATGTGTGGAAAACGGGTCTTTGCCTGTCTTTACACGTCAGGATGTGCTCTGTGCGTGTTTGGTGGCCCTGCGCCTGTGTATGTGTGTCTCTGTGGCGCTCGTGTGCATCTGAGGGAGGGTGTGTGAGCTGAGGCGCTGTTTCTGCTCAGACTGTGTTCGCGGCGCAGCTCAAGAGCTGGGGGGCGGCGGGCCTTCACTCACGGTCCCCAGCCTCTTCCTTAACGCGCTGAATCCATGAAGCCGCCCGCTGCCGTCCTGCCTCTCCCCCGCCAAGCAGGCGGCAGCCCGGCCCAGCTGTCGTGCCGGAATGCGTTCTGCTCTTCTTGAGCACACTTTATGATTATTATTTTTAAAGCTCTTGGAAGGCCTTGTGAGAGAGGTGCTGGGAGTTCATCGCAGATTATTTTTAATAACAGAATCCTAGAGGGAAATGGAAAGCTGTGTTTTATTGGCAAGCTGTCTTCTCCATCTCTAAAGTAAACAAGACTCCATTTTCTACATTATTTAATCTGTCATCCTTCCCTCCCCCTTTTAATCATCCTCCAAATGGACTCATGAGGTCCAAACCAACAGGCACAGAGCCCTCTCTGGGAGCACGCCTGTATGGGGCCTGCTCGGGAGAGGTGCACCCAGTGGGCACAGATCCGTTCTGCTGGGAGTCAGGCCCTCCCTGGGTCGCAGGTGGCCCCCTCCCTGCTTAGAGTGGCCAGCCCTGGACCCTGGTGATGTGTAAAGCGTGGGAGGAATCAGAACATGATGGGTGGAGGGCACCCTGTGACCTAGAGAAGCTTCTGCTAGGCTCTGGTGGCCACACCAGCTGCTAGTCATTTCAGCTCAACTCAGTTTGATCCAAATAAGCACAGAGAGCACCTGCTCACTACCTGGCATTCTGCTAAGTGTGCAGGTGTGTGTAAATGAGGGAAAGTGGACACCTCTTCTACCCCTTGAAAATGTCGATACGTTGATGCCGTTGACCCAAAGCCCAGCTCTCTAGGCTGCAGTATAGACCCTGCCACATCTGTGAGTCCCATTGCCCTCTGGAGCCACACCTCTGTGTTTTGTGAGAGCTTTTCTGCTCTGCCATGGACGTGGATGGGGAAATCCTCTCCACTGGTGTCTGCAGGTCCACACAGAGCAAGCACGTTTTGATTTCTGCTGCCTGCAGCAAGGTTGTGGCGCCACTGGCCTGGAGGCCTGCATCTCAGCCTTGCCCCCATACCTGCTCCCGCTTCTGCTCTGATTCTCATATCCCTGCACAGCTGGCCTTCATATCCACACAGGACTGTCCTCCCAACTTCAGACTCCCCAAGACACTCAGCTTTTTACCCTTCATGAGCTTAGTAAGAAGTTTTTTTTTTTCTGAATAGAGAGGAATTTTGAGTAGTGCCTTGTTCTGCCTGAATACGTATGTAAAGCTGACAGTCAGGTAGGAGTCTGTTTTCAAACTGTGTATGTGGAAGGTGTTAGTCTGAAGGGGAAGAGCTTGTGTTGATCCTTTCAGGAAACTCTTCCCTCAAAGTTTCCAGGATTCTAGGAGCCACTGTGAGGAATTAATACACCTGTTTCTCCAAAGCCTCTCTTTGCATCCTTCCCCTTCTTCTCTCCTCTTCGTTCTTTCTTCTCTTTTCTCTCCTATCGTAAAATTGTTAAAGCACTTTTCTCGTGCCAGGACAAATTCCTGAGGCCAGATCACACATTTGGAGCGCTTACAAATCGCCCAGGCTCAGTCACCCTTAAAATTGTTGAGTGTCTGGGCTCCAGGGTCAGTGCCGGGCGCTGAGGGACTCTTGAAAATAATATGGGTTTGATCTTCTGTCTTGGAACTTCTGCAACATCTGACAAGGTAGGAAGTCACAACATTGATCTAATGTAAACGTGCGTTCTTGGCCTGCGGCGGGCAGCTTGGAGGAGGGGAGGAGAGACACAGAAGGTGTGTGTTTGCAGGTGATTCCGCCCACCTCCCCACCTGCCCATATCTTCGCCTTTCATCTGACGTTCTGAGCTGGGGACTTAGGGCACTCCCCGAAGTCTCTTTCGCTGCTTTCACCTCCCTTTAAGGTGTGTGTAGAATATGCTACAGAATAACTTGCTGCAGCTGGAAATAATTCTTTAGGAAAGAATAATTTCTGTAGGAAAGAATTATTCTTTTGTGAAAACACATGCAGAATCCCTCTGTCCCAGCTGCTATAGAAGGTGGGATGAGGGCAGTGTTAGAGCTCTGGGAGACGCTGTCACCCGCGCCGGGAGCTGCAGAGCTGGCTGCACTGGCGGCAGGTTTGTTCCCACTTTTCTGGAGTGGAACTGGGACGGGGAAGTTTTTTCCCCAAGGCCTTGCCCTTCAGGGCAGAAAAGGGAGGGCGGGGTGGGGGTGACCGTGCACGCGTGCTGAGACAGCGAGGCTGGCCCCGTTCGTGGCGTGGTAGGTGGTCCCAGAGCATCCCTTGCTTTGCTGAGATTTGCCAGTTCTCCTAGCCTCTTTTCCCTAATGACCTGGGCAAGGGAATGGAGAGACTTCTAGACCTTCTCTGGCCTGATGCCTTCAGCCCTTCTGAACTGAAGAACTAGTGGAACTAGGACCAGCGCCTGAAACAACAGGCGTCCCGGGGGCAAGGCTTTTGGTCTTGCTAAGAATGAGAGCCTCGGCAGCTCACAAGCTCCCGAGGAGCTCACGGGGCCAGAGCCTCGTGCGTGGAGAGGTTGTGGAGGATTCTTGGGGCTTGGCTAGGGTGTTTGAGTCTTGCATCCTGTGGTCCTGAGGTCTACCCAGCTTATTGGTGGCACATCTGAGCTCAGCTTTTATCTACCTTCTCCCTGAAGGAAGGTGCGAGACCTCAGAATCCCAGATGGCCCAGTATCAATGCTACATGGAGCCCTGGGCCCCTGACTCCCACAGCTGACTCATCCACGCAACCTGCTTCACGTGCTGGACTCCTCTTGCCTTCCATACAGGCCATGCCTGTGCTTTCACATGGCTTTTGACCTCTCCTTCTCTCTTGGGAGTTTTTACATCCCAAGGCCTGACCTAGATCTCAGCCTGGTTCCAGAGGAGCTTCTGGGCCCAAACATTTCAGTGCAAGCCCTTCATTTGTTTGTATTTTCCTTCCTGAGAACCTACCAGGCACCAACTTCTAGGCTCTGTGTTTTGAAAGCATCAAGGAGAATGAGACTAGCTGTGACCTGAGGCTGTTTCAACGCTGAGTAATCTCTCTTCCACCTTGTCCTTAAAATATACATGAAAGTACAAAAAAATGACCAAAAACAACACAAAAAGCCTCACAGGAACACCGTCAACAATCACTAGCCTTGGGAGGGATTTCCATTATCTTCAGCAACAATGAGACAGTTTAAGAAGCACAATTGAGGACATTTTCATTGTTAGTGGCTCAGCTGGCTAGAGGTGAGTGAGAAGAGGCCTTGGTGATCCCCTCCCCACCAAGATCTGAAGAAGCCCTTGAACCCAGCAGGGTATTGAATAGTGCCCTGCCCCATCTCCCCTCCCGGCCCATTGCAATCTGGGGGAGTTTACAGGGGAAGGCATGTGGCAAGTCCTGAAAGTAGTGGTTTTCACAGGTTCTGTACTGCTGGCGGGCTGAGGGAGAGAGAGAGCCGTTTCATCTTCTGTGCCTTATTCAGGGTGCAAGGGAAGTAAGCCCCTCCCCATGTTTACTGGGGCATTATGTGGGAGAGCCTGACCATCCTCAGCCCACCAAGTGAGTACCTGACCCCAAGCACCGCCACGTGGATGGGATATGAGCCAACTTTGCCTTCCAAGTTTAGCTCTCCAGGGGGCATTCTCCAGGGAACTGGGGGATCAGAGGATGGGCAAAAATGGTAAAATTTTGCTACATCTCTCTGTCAACAAGATCTTGTGCAAGATGAATATACAACAAAAACAAACAAACAAACAAAAAAAAACAACCAAACCAAAAACCAAACCACTAGGGAACCAAGGAAAAAGTTCTGAACTAAATATACTGACTCCATTTGAAAACACAACTTTTGAGAAAATATTTTTTAGGAGGAAATAAAAAGTAATTTAAAGATCTATATTTCATGCTCTTAGTGAGTTATTAGAATGTATGAAATTATTAGAAGAGATCAGGCTGATGACAAACAGAGCAGGCTGAGACATGAGCTCAGATAAAAAGGACAACAGTAATATTAAAAAAGGCTTCCAGAAAACACACAACAGGAGAGCTTAAATCTCTGTCAGTGGCAACAAAGGGAAGAACTGAACTCTCAGAAAAAATGCCATACTGTTAAGGGCAAACCTAAGTTCCTTTTCTAGAATTCATTGAAAAAGGACAAAGGGATGGAAATAAGAAGAAATACAAGAGTTACAGAGTCCAATAAAAGTACATCAACCTTTGAATAATATGGCTATTCTGAGGAAGAAATATCCAGTCAGAAGAAGCAATGATCAAAAGTATGTTTGAAAAATTTTCTGATCTGGGAAAGATGTACTTCATAGATAATAATCAATAATGATACCTAAAGGCAAATTTGCTCAAAAACAAGCATAGATATACTCTTTTAATTTAATCAGTGATTTAAAGATAGCTATAAAACCATTCAATCTGAGAGTACATGTTACTCAGAAAGGAACAAAATGCCCGTCAGGATAATGTTAGATTATTCATTAACAGCAGGAAATTAGAAAACAATGGAACGTCTTCTGAGTTTTCAGAGAAATCATGTTTTATTACCACCAATTTGAACTTTATGTGTTAAGGAAATAAAAACATTTTTATATGTCGGGACTCTGAAAATACACTACACCTCATACAGTACCGTTATAACTGTAAGAAGAATCAAATGGAAGAACTCTGGGGTGGAGAGGTCAATTGACAAATGTCTGCGTGTCAGTTTGGATGAAAAAGCCAGAGATCAAAATGAAGGCTGAAGATACATGATGAACAAAAACTGTCACTCGGTCACAGTGGCCTGATTCTTGAAATCCTGGTGTTCTCAGTTGCACAGTCATGTCCAACTCTTTGCAACCCCATGGCCTGTAGCCCCCCAGGCTCCTCTGTCCATGGAATTGTCCAGGCAAGAATACTAGAGTCGCTTGCCATTTCCTCCTCCAGGGGATCTTCCTGTCCCAGGGATTGAGCCTGTGTCCCCTACACTGGCAGGTGGATTTCTTTACCACTCAGCCACCTAGTAAGCCTGATAGGTGCGTGTAAACTGACTGATATTTCTGTCACTGAGTGGTGGGTGCATGTAAATTGAGCAGGATATCTGAGCTGGCATGATTTAGAAGCCAGGGGTGAAGACAGACAGAATTTCTGTTTTTATGAGGTATATATTCTTTTTTTTAAAAATTAATTCATTTTTTAAAAATTGGAGGATAATTGCTTTACAATATTGTGTTGATTTCTGCCAAACATCAACATGAATCAACCATAGGGATACAAATGTCTCCTCCCTCTTGACTTTCTCTCCTACCCCCACCCCCATCCCATCCCTGTATGTTGTCCAGAGCATATGAGATATATATTCTAAAGAACACGCTAGAAATTGATAAGCTGACTTTTCAGATTGTGATGAAGTCACAAAGAAAATAACGCAAGGTCATTGATGAGGAGGACTGGAGTGAGTTGGAAGGCTACTTGGTGAGGAATATTCAGGTTCTCTTTTGGATGTGCTAATTTGGAAAACCCAGCCAGGCAGTTGGATATGAGTCTGGAGCTTGAGGAGGAAGTCTAAGCTGTTAAAATCACTTTGAGTGCTTGTGGATGATATTTTAAACTGTGGGATTTGCTACCTACATCAATCAACTGTTTAGAGAAAGGAGAGGAGGGCCTGGCAAAGGAGGATTAGAAGGGACAAGCAGTTTGGGAGGAGAGAAATCAACAGAATTTTTTCAGTTGGAAATGTATTCAATGTTTGGCATCTAGTAACAGAGACCAAACTTAATAATGGCTGGAGTCACATAGAAGGGTGCTTCCCCACTGCCATGTGAGAAGTTAGATATGTGCCCAAGGAAAACATGGTAGGTAGCTCCCCAGACCAGGGACACAGACGTCCTCTGTCTGACGTTTGTCAGCTTGAGCCCACGACTCCATCTGTGAGAGTCTGCAATGGCTGCTGGAATTCCAGCAATCACATCTGTGTCCTCACACCTAGAAAGAGGAAAGACAAGAGAGCAAGAGAGGCTCAGGCCACGTGCCCGCCTCTTCTAACCCGCTTGCTTAGAACCTCTGTTCTTGACTTCCACTTACAGCTCCTGGGCCACCTCTGTCTCAAGAGAGGCATTCAGTTTTTCTGAATGCAGCTCAGATACACTACAATTTTTCTGACTCAATATCCTCATCTGCAAAAAATAGGAATTTCTCCATATATTCAGTTCAGTTCAGTTGCTCAGTCGTGTCTGACTCTTTGCGACCCCATGGACTGCAGCACGCCAGGCCTCCCTGTCCATCACCAACTCCCAGAGCTTACTCAAACTCAAGTCCATAGAGTCGGTGATGCTATCCAACCATCTCATCCTCTGTCGTCCCCTTCTCCTCCTGTCTTCAATCTTTCCCAGCATCAGGGTCTTTTCCAGTGAGTCAGTTCTTCGCATCAGGTGGCCAAGTATTGGAGTTTCAGCTTCAACATCAGTCCTTTCAATGATTATTCAGGGCTGATCTCCTTTAGAATGGACTGGTTGGATCTCCTTGCAGTCCAAGGCACTCTCAAGAGTCTTCTCCAACACCACAGTTCAAAAGCATCAATTCTTTGGTGCTCAGCTTTCTTCGTAGTCCAACTCTCAAATCCATACATGACTACTGGAAAAACCATAGCTTTGACTAGATGGACCTTTGTTGGTAAAGTAATGTCTCTGCTTTTTAATATGCTGTCTAGGTTGGTCATAGCTTTCCTTCCAAGGAGCAAGCATCTTTTAATTTCATGGCTGCAGTCACCATCTGCAGTGATTTTGGAGCCCCTCAAAAAATAAAGTCTGCCACTGTTTCCACATCTATTTGCCATGAAGTGATGGGACCAATGCTGTGATCTTAGTTTTCTGAACGAGCTTTAACCCAACTTTTTCACTCTCCTTTCACTTTCCTCAAGAGGCTTTTGAGTTCCTCTTCACTTTCTGCCATAAGGGTGGTGTCATCTGCATATCTGAGGTTATTGATATTTTTCCCAGCAATCTTGATTCCAGCTCGTGCTTCATCCAGCTCAGCATTTCTCATGATGTACTCTGCATATAAGTTAAATAAGCAGGGTGACAATATACAGCCTTGATGTACTCTTTTTCCTATTTGGAACCAGTCTGTTGGTCCATGTCCAGTTCTAACTGTTTATTCCTGACCTGCATACAGGTTTCTTAAGAGACTGGGCTGATGGTGTGGTATTCCCATCTCTTTAAGAATTTTCCCTAGTTTGTTGTGATCCACACAGTCAAAGGCTTTGGCATAGTCAATAAAGCAGAAGTAGATGTTTTTCTGGAACTCTTGTTCTTTCTCGATGATCCAATGGATGTTGGCAATTTGATCTCTGGTTCCTCTGCCCTTTCTAAATCCAGCTTGAACATTTGGAGGTTCATGGTTCATGTACTGTTGAAGCCTGGCTTGGAGAATTTTGAGCATTACTTTACTACTGTGTGTTTCATTATTTATGGGCTTCCCTGGTGCCTCAGTGGTAAAGAATCCACCTGCCAATATGGGAGACAGCGGTTCAGCCCTGGGTTGGGAAGAGTCCCTGGAGAAGGAAATGGCAACCCACTCCAATATTCTTGCCTGGGAAATCCCATGGACAGAGGAGCCTGGTGGGTTGCAGTCCATGGGGTTGCAAAAAAGTTGAACATGACTTAGCTACTAAATAACAACAACCTTCGTGGGTGCATTTATTTATTCATGAACCAAATCAGGCATTAAGACCGAACAGATGGCTTAACGCATCTGGGCCCGGTGGCTGGGACTGTGTCCCTGTCTCTGATCACTGCTGAGCACTGACCACATGGGTGGGCGCCAAATGCTCCCTGTAGAGTTATACTCAGCATTACTCCACGGGTTGCTTTTGTCCCCTTTTGTTGTGAGAAGACAGCAGCATGCCTGCGAGGGCGAGTCCAGGGGTGGTGTCGCTGTGCAGTGGCAGGCGGCGTGCGGCTCCGTGCTGTCCCTACCTGTGGGGCCTGGACAGCGAGCAGACTCTGCAGACGTGCTGACGACGGGGACAGCTCCGCGCAGGGGGCAGGAAGTGTCAGAACAATGCACCGCTGTAGCCTGGAGGTCTGGGCACGCCCCTAGACAGTTCCCCTGTGTGTTCTGGAATGTTTAGTATGGTTGACCTTGCCAGTGATTTATGAAATACCTTAAAAATAGTTTTTACCTAATGATAAAATATGGCTCTGATTCTTGTGTATACAATAACCATTGTACTTGTTGATGACTTCAGCTATAGTTGTTTGAAATCAGTATTATATTCACCCAGAACACGTAATAAAATAATTTAAGCAACTAGTTTCTGAAAAGAATTTCCTCTAGTGGTATAAGAAAACCATTCCTGTCTTACCCTTAAGAGGTGATGGATAAAATTATCCTGATTACAAAGAAATTACTTGTTCAGTAGAGAGAGCCTGTGAACTCTATTGTATCGCTGTGCAGATTGTTCTGAGTCTGACCTCATTCAGCTCTGGCAGCAAGGATCACAGGCATACCTGCCCTGGGATGCCCCCTGATATGACCAATGGAGGATCCCCCTCCCCATGCTGCCCCCCACCCAAATCAGGTTTAATCTGGCTGTGGCCTTGACCTTGATCTTCCTAACTCTTCTCCTCAACATAGAGGGCGCCTGATTTACAGTGTTTGAATTTCTGTTTCTCATTAGCTGGCATTTCCTTTAAGTCCCAAACGTCCTCAGTTTTTACATTATCAGCAGACAGAAGGGTGGCAGCCTCTAATGCCAGCTCCATCCTGCGTGTGGGGCCAGGCCAGACCCTTCCCGCCTGTCACATGGGCACTCGGAGAGACACTCCACAGGGAGATCCCCTTGTTCTCTGCACAGAATCAGTCTCGAGGCTGGAAAAGAGAAACTGCTTGTGGTGTGGGAGGCCACGCAATGACAACACTCAGAGGCAAAGCTAAGTAAGCGGCCACTTTGTTTCCATGGACTGGTCAGCAAGCATAGGCACTGGAGCCAAGCGAGACTGGACTCTAGGTCCTAACCCTGCTGATCACTGGCCTGTGATCCCTGGTGGGTCACCTAACTTCTTCAAGTGTATCTTTCTAACTTGTTAAAAATGAGTTTTCATTTTAAGGGTAGTTTTGAGTTCACAGCACAATTGAGAAGTTCAGAGACTTCCCTTTTCCCCATCTACTTCCACACAGGCACAGCCTCCCCTACCATCGACATTCCCCAGCTAGCACATTTGTTATAATTGATGAACCAACACGGATAAAGCTCCGGGAGCTGGTGATGGGCAGGGAGGCCTGGCATGCTGCAATTCATGGGGTCGCAAAGAGCTGGACACGACTGAGCGACTGAACTGAACTGAACACTGATGCGTCTTTGTCACCCAAGGTCCGCAGTTTACGTTAGGGCTCACTCTTGCTGTTGTGCATTTAATGGATTTGGACAAATGTGTAATGACATGTGTCCATCATTGTGGTATCATACTGGTTAATTGCATTGCCCTAAAATCCTCTGTGCTCTCTCTCTCTCTTTCCCTCACCTGCAACTACCGATCTATTTACTGTCTCTGTTGCTGTTCAGTCGCTAAGTCGTTTCTGACTCTTTGCGACCCCACTGACTGCAGCATGCTGGGCTTCCCTGTCCTTCACTATCTCCTGGAGCTTGCTCAAACTCATGTCCATTGAGTCAATGATGCTATCCAACCATCTCATCCTCTGTCACCCCCTTCTCCTTCTGCCCTCAATCTTTCCCAGCATCAGGGTCTTTTCCAGTGAGTTGACTCTTTGTATCAGTTGGCCAAAGTAATGGAGCTTCAGCTTCAGCATCAGTCCTTCCAATGAATATTCAGGGCTGATTTCCTTTAGGATCTACTAGTTTGATCTTGCAGTCCAAGAGACTCTCAAGAGTCTTCTTCAGTGCCACAGTTTGAAAGCATAAATTCTTTGGTGCTCAGCCTTCTTTATGGTCCAACTCTCACATCCATGCATGACTACTGGAAAAGCTATAGCTTTGACTAGACGGATCTTTGTTGGAAAAGTGACGTCCCTGCTTTTTAATACGCTGTGTATGTTTGTCATAGCTTTTTTTCCAAGGAGCAAGTGTCTTTTAGTTTCATGGTTGCTGTCACCATCCACAGTGATTTTGGAGCCTAAGAAAATAAAATCTGCTGCTGTTTCCACTTTTTCCCCATCTATTTGCCATGAAGTGATGGGACGGAATGCCATGATCTTAGTTTTTTGAATGTTGAGTTTTAAGCCAGCGTTTTCACTCTCCTCTTTCACCCTCATCAAAACGTCCTTTAGTTCCTCTTCACTTTCTGCCATTAGAATGATATCATCTGCATATCTGAGTTTATTGATATTTCTCCTGGAAATCTTGATCCCAGCTTGTGATTCATCCAGCCCAGCATTTGCTTGATGTCCTCTGCATAGGAATTAAGTAAGCAGGGTGACAATATACAGCCTTGACCTGCTCCTTTCCCAACTTTGAACCAGTTGTTCCATGTCTGGTTCTAACTATTGCTACTGTCTCTGTAGTTTTGCCTATTCCAGAATGTTATATAGTTGGAATCCTATAGCATGTAGACTTTATATATTGTTTTCTTTCATTTAGTGATAGTCTCGTTAGGTTCCCCATGTCTGGACAGCTCTTTTTTTTAACACTGAACAGTAGTCCAGCATCTGGACACACCCTAGTGCACATGTGCACTCACCAGAGGGCTGCTCCCAGGTTTCGGTGGTTGCAAGCAGAGCCGCTCTAACCCTCTCTGTGCAGATCGCCAAGTGCCCCTTTCTTCACTAGCAGCAACACAGGGATTTGGGAAACATTAAGCTGGATAAGACACAGACAGCCCCTAACACAGTGCTAGGTACCCCTCATCTTCAAGTCCCTGTTCCCGATCACTACTCTCATCTCTCCCTCTTCTGCACTAATGACAACCTGGTGAAGACATGTCGCTGCAGACAGGCTTTAGGTTCATTCACTGGGAAGGGAGGCGGATGGAGTTTGAGGTAAAGAGACTTTCCGAAGGAAAAGAACAAAAAATAACTGTTACTCGGGGAAGGACAATGCTTCTCAAAACTGAACAATGTGTCGAGGATTATGCGGCTATGGAAGGAAGGGTGACAGGCCATCAATAGTTGTAAATCATGGACAAGGAGGTTATCTATTCCTGGGGTACCTGTGTACCCTCATGACTCTCAGAAGTCGAAGCACAAGTCCTATAAACTACAATCATGGAAAAAAGGACAGTCGAAAGAAACTTCACCTCATGGAAAAGGGATAGAAGACCTCTGAAGCTTAGGGCTGAGGTGGCCTTCAAGTGGCCTGGACAGCTGCCATCCTTCTGCAGTGTAGACCTCTGTCCCTGCACATCTGTGAGGAGTGCCCTGTGGTAGGGAAGGCCTGGGCTTCCTAGGTGGGTAGATAGGAATAAGTTCCAGTCCCAGCTCTGCTTTGTGGCTCTGGGAACGTTATATAAGCTGTTTGATTCTCAGCTCAGAGAGAGCATTATAATACCTATGTGTGGAGTCATGGTGGGGGCCAAATGAATAATATTTATGAAATATTTTGGGGAATGTGCAGTTGTGGTAGATAGTTTATTTATTTATTCTTTTTTAGATAGTTTTTTAAACATTCAATTAATTAGCTTTTGACTGTGTGGGTCTTCACTGCGCATGTGGGCTTTTCTCTAGTTGAGGCAAGTGGGGGCTACTCTTTAGTTGGGGTGCACAGGCTTCTCACTGCAGTGTCTTCTGCTGCTGCAGAGCACGGGCTGTAGACACTCGGGCTTCAGCGGCTGCAGCACGTGGGTTCCACAGTGCTGACCCCTGGGCCCTAGAGCACAGGCCCAATAGTCGTGGCACGTGGGTTCCACAGTGCTGACTCCTGGGCTCTAGAGCACAGGCCCAATAGTTGTGGCGCATGGGTACCACAGTGCTGAATCCTGGGCTCTAGAGCACAGGCCCAGTAGTTGTGGCGCATGGGCTTAGTTGTTCCACGGCATGTGGTATCTTCCTGGATCAGGGATTGAACCTGTGTCTCCTGCCTTGGCAGGCAGATTGTTTACCACTGAGCCACAGGGGAGCCCAGATGGTTGTCTTTACAGCAGACCATCTGGAAAGCAGAATTGGCCTGGGCATTGCTTGTTGTATGGAACCACTGTTTTAGGCAAACCAGTCCCACTGTTACAAGTATGTTCTTAGTTCAGTTCAGTTCAGTTACTTAGTCTTGTCCAACTCTTTGCGACCCCATGGACTGCAGCACACCAGGCCTCCCTGTCCATCGCCAACTCCTGGAGTTTATTCAAACTCATGTCCATTGAGTCAGTGATGCCATCCAACCATCTCATCCTCTGTCATCCCCTTCTCCAGTTAACATGTCCTTGACCTAAGCTGAAATCAGTCTCCTGGTGAAAGTGAAAATGAAGTTGTTCAGTTGTGTTCAACTCTTTGCGACCCTATGGACTGTAGCCTACCAGGCTCCTCTGTCCATGGGCTTCTCCAGGCAAGGATACTGGAGTGGGTTGCCGTTTCCTTCTCCGATCTTCCCGACTCAGGGATAGAACCCAGTTCTCCCGCATTGCAGGCAGATGCTTTACCCTTGGAGCCACCAGGGAAGCCAGTCTCCTGGTAGCTAAGCGGAAATCAGTTATCCTGTGCACAGAACGTGGGACAAGAACACATCTGACTCCTGTTGCATGAAATATTTGAGATGTTTGGCAGTGATGACAGCTTCTTTCTCGGCCTCAACCATGCCTTCTCTTGGCTAAAGTGTCCTCAGTGCCTCTAAGTGTCCCTTTCTGTCACTGATCAAGCCTGAGATCAAGAACTAGAATTGGATAGATGACAGCACCGTTACTTATTCACAACAATATGATAATGGCAGTTGTATCTTGTCATTATAGAGTATTTTCAGCAATGTGTTCCCAACATATATTATTGTATCTCATTCACTTCTCATCTGAGCCTTGTGAATTAAGCATAGGATTTATTGTCATCCTATTTGAAAAAAATTAAGACAGTGATATTTGGAGCATGGTCTCACTTGCTGGGAAGTAGGATCTGGGACTTGGACCGGATCTTTCCTCTCAGTCCCAGTCCAGCGCTCAGGCCGGATCCATTCGCGTGTCGCAGGACACTGCGCTATCGTCCTCCACTGCCAGAGGCTCAGCTGTGCGTGACCAGCACACTCGTAGGCTCTGTGACTCTGTATTAGGGGAGAGACAGCAAATGTGGCAACAGGTGCTTAAGACCATCTTTGAAGCTAAAAGTCCACATGTTCAAGTTGCCATGGAAGCTTGAGAGTGCCTGGTGTACACAAAAGCCCTGACTGGTTCATTTGGGGAAATGGTTGTTGTCAAACAGAGTCAAGCCAGATGGAGCTGGATCTTGAACAGGGCTTACAGGAGCGAGACATATGGTGATAAGATGGAGGGTGGTGTGTAAGGGATAGAGCTTGTGGGAACTGGGATAAAAACCGTGAGTTGCTTTCCAGTGAGAGAAGAGTGGACTAAGGGCAGGATGACACAAAGATCAGATATCCAAGCAGCCCCCTTCTAAACTATGTTGGCAAGGGGCCTCTAGTAAGCAACCTAAGAACAAACAGACGTATAAACAGCATCAAGAAAGGCCACACAGCAGTGTCTGAGCTGTCACCAAATGCAGTCTGATCACTAAACACGTGGCAGAGACAAGTGGGGGAGGAGTAGGCAAGGCTCCTCTCCAATCTCCTGAAGATTTAAAGCACAAGCAGATCCAAGGGCAATAAAGCAATGCCATCCGAGTGGGAGCAGGGGGGGAGATGGAGGAAAGGAGCGGAAGTGGAAGCATGATGTAGTAATTCTGGAAAGAACAATGCTGCACAGAACTGAGAACTTATTTCAGTGGGTGGTGAAAAGAAAACAAAACTCTCAAAATTGGAGAGGAGACTGAGAGGGGAAAATGAAAAAAGAAATGAAAGTGGAAGAATGATTTAACGAGTTCTGGGAGGAAAGTGTGGGGGGCTGAACTGGGGGTCGATGGAATGGATTTTAGAAAGAAAACAGAATCTTAAGAGAAGTTGGGAATGTCTGCAATGGTTTCTGATTCATCAGTTTTGAATTAAAATTTTATATGTAAAATTAAGTTATGTTCAGCCTTTGCGGACAGGATGTATAGCATCTCTATTGATACTGTTTACCACTCTGAGGGTTTACAAGGAGAATAGAATTTAAAGATGCCATGTATCGCCCAGGAAGGAAGGCTGGAAGTGATTAGGAAGAACCTTTCGCTAGTTGCTCCAATCTGTAGCTAAAAGAGAGAAGAAATGAATGAGGAAAATAGGAATGAACTTCCAATGAGCTGGAATCCCAGCAATTTAACTAGCTTTTTTGGAGTGGATGATAGAGGTAATAGCTGACTGAGGAGGCGAAAAGGGGAAGAGGGCCTGAGACCTGAGTGTGAGAATCCTTAGCCATGGGATTGAAAGGTGTCAGCATCACTGTTACTTGGCAGGGAAAGTTGTCTGCTCTGAGATGCCTACACTGGGGGCAGCTTAGGCAGAGACATAAGTGTCAGATCGGCCTCTGAGTATTACACCAAGAGGTAAGAATCATTCGAGGCATTGTTGCCGAAGAATTCTCAATCAGGGTTGCCTTTGAAAGCTCGCCCTGCGCCTTCATGATCAAGGTTCTTCAGGGAAAGAGAAGCAACCCTAAATGTATATGGAGGGCTATTGGCTCATGTGGGGACGGAGGCCCAGAAGGGCCACCCACAGTCTGCTGTCTGCAAACTGGAGATCCAGGAGTTGGTAGTGTAATTCAGTCCAAGGCTGAAGCCTGAGAACTGGGGAGGAGTGTGGAGCTGATGATGTGAGTTCCAATCTGAGTCTGAAAGTCTGAGAACCAGGAGCGCTGGAGTCCAGGGGCAGAGACGGGTATCTCAGCTCCAGCAGAGCATCCCTCTACATTTTGGACCTTCAGTAAATTGGACATTGCCCATCTATACTGGGCAGGGTGATTTGCTTTGCTCAGTTGCCTGATTCAAATGCTAATCTCTTCTTGAAACAGTGTCAGACAGGCCCAGAAATAATATTTTATGAGCTATCTGGGTATCCCATAGCCTAGTCTAGTTGATACAAAAACTGACCATTACAATCAGTGTAGCAGTATTGACTCCTCTCTCCTCCCAAGAGCCTGGGTCAGAAGATAGACCACCCCTACTTATGCCCAGGCAGAGGGTGGGCATTGTCTGGAGGTGCTGATGAAGAAGGTAGGAAAGGTGGTCATGCGTTTTGACTTCAGTTGCAGGAGAAGAGCAGAGAATTCGAGCGATTCAACTGGGTATCAGCTGCTACAGAGCCACACATACCTTTACAAGTGACTTGGGCCTTACTGAGGCCTTTTAGCACCCTGTACAAGTGCACTATGGCCCTTCACTTCAGGCCTTTGGTCTGGTGACAGTTCTCAGAGGCTAGGCTTGGGTAGGAATAAATTTTTTTTTTTTCAATTTAGAAATAACTTTAGACTTACAGAAAAACTGGGGAAAATGCCTGTATATGCAGCTTTTGGGCAAATAACTGGAAAGGAGTTCAGAGAACAGAAAGACATCTCCATAACACAACTCTGTTCTTTTCTTCTTATTTCAGAGTGTAGTTTCTCAAGACTTAGATTTATAAAAGCTGAAAAATAAGTAATGTTCATCTTTGTATGCATGAACTGATTACTACAAACATCTCATCCATCTCATTAGGCAACAAGTTTACCATAACATTTTGCTTTTCACATGCTTTAATTATCCAAATTTATAATATATGCATTATTACCATCAATTACATGCTATTAATAATTATAATAATTACCTAATGATAAACATTGTTAGCAACTATTAGGGCCTTGTAATACCAGGAAATAGTTTGAAAATCTATACTCCATTTATATACATATAAACGGGAGTGTGATAAAGTAATCAGTAATAGACTTTCAGCCATGAAAATACATTAGAAGAAAATTCAGTGGTGGAAATGGGAAATGGAAAATGGAAATGCAATTCAAGGAAAAAACGAACACATAAATTTCCAGCTATTAAAGTGCTGGTGATGGTTTAGTCACTGAGTCATGTCCGACCCTTGTAACCCTGTGGATTGTAGCCCACCGAGCTCCTCAGTCCATGGGATTTTCCAGGCAAGAATACTGGAGTGGGTTGCCATTTTCTTCTCCAGGGGATTTTCCTGACCCAGGAATCAAACCCAGGTCCCCTGAATTGCAGGCAGATTCTTTACTGACTGAGCTATGAGGGAATCCTAGGTTTAAATATATTTTCTTTATTTTTTCAAATGTATTTTAAAATAGATAATAGCATCAAATTGTAAGATATTTAAAGTCTATCAGATGTGTTTAAAAGGAGTATTGTAATATGTTTGTTTCAAACTGTCACTGTTTATAATATGCAAATTGTATCCCTTACAGTTATAGAAATATAAGATAAAATAATTCAAGTGTCTTTGAAATGTATATCGTTTTCAAAATTCCTGGGGGATATGCAAAAACAAATGAACAACAACAACAACAAAAAAAAACCCTGCAATAATTGAAAGCTACAGCTTTGGAGGATGCCTTGGGTCTGTGCTATTCACCTCCCTGGCTACTTCTCTGGATCATATCCTTGGCACCTTTTACCTGGACAAGAGCCTGAACCCTGCCAGGGTCTCTCCCTGTGTGGTCAGAACTGACTTTGCTGCCAAAGGGGCCTCCCTACAGGCAAATCTGGTCATGTGGTCCCTTCAGAATCTCTGTTGGGTGTCACCCCACTTGCAGCTTGTTGCTGGGCTAGGTGAACTTTTACGGGAGTCATTAGTTGAGACAGAGCTATTGGAAATATTGACTTGGAGTTTAGTCTTTCTAATAAAGATTTCTGCCTTTAGATGGCACAGGACAGAGGTGGAAAATCAATAGCTCCTGGGCCATATCTGTTTTGCAGATGTGCTTGGTTTGAAATCTAAAACATTTAAAAATATGTTTAAGGAGAAACATTGGAATCTTGCTAGCAGCAAGCTTTGTGGCATTTTAACTTTCCCTATTTCCATATCCCCTCCCAGCTGTGCAGAAGCCTTGGAAAGCAACAACCCACAACAAAGGCGAAAGCCAGCAGACTAATAGCCTCTAGAGGGGCAGAATGGGGCTGGAACACTTCCAAAGACCCATTCCCAGAGAACTGTCATTGCTTCTTTTTCACCTGTCTAGTGGCTCCCCATTCACAAGAGTTTTCCTTATTTGATGTGACTTAGCATTTTCCCAGGGCAACGAAAAGGCATTTATAAAAAACAAACAGTGGTGATGGTTTAGTATAACAGCTCCCTGAGATGATGAGCAGTGGGGCAAACAACAAGCTGATCAAAAACCAACCAAACAAACAAAAAACCCAAAAGGGAAAGTTGGAGAACGGTATTCCATTGGAAGTTTTGAAAAGCTCTGCTATATTCCTGTGAATCTAGAAGGCCACATTCATGTATAGGCTTATGCACATACACAAAGCTGTGCGTAGATCGGAGAAAACTCTAAGCTTCTGGCTTTGGGCTAAGGCAGAGCTGTCAAATTCCTGAGTGTTGAGTCATGCCCCCAAATGCACACAGAGACTCTTGACAAAGATGGGGAGAATCATTGGTTCCAGCCATTTGAAGAAATCTATGTGAAACCATTAACCAAACCCTTAAGTTAACTAAACAGAGACTTCACATATGATAATGAATACAGAATTTAACATTATTATTAGTTCAGGAAAGTTGCTAACAAACAAGCAGCAACAAATAGCAACAAAAATAAATCCTGAGCAGTGGAGAGAATCTGAGTTCAGAGGAGCCACATTACGTGATTTAAAATGTCCTTTTCAACATGCAAAGGAACAAAAATATATGATCCATATAGAGGGGAAAAGAAGTCAGTAAGACACGATCCTTGAAGAAGTTCACACACTGTACTTACTAAATAGCATTTAAATCAGTTACTTTAAATATGAAGAACTAAAGGAAACCTCATCTAAAAAACTAAAGTAAGAGAGTAGTATTTGACAAAATAAAAAATGTCAAGGAGATAGAATTAAAAAAAGAACCAAAAGAAATTTTAGAGTTGAAAATTACAATAACTGAAATGAAAAAATTACTAGAGAGGTTCAACAGCAGATTTGAGTTGGCTGAATAAAGAATTAGTGAACTTAAAGATATGTCAAGCAAACAAGTATGCATAATTCAAGTCTCAGAAGGAGAGGATAGAGGAAGGGAGAGAAGAAATATTTGAAGAAGTAATTGCTGAAAACTTTCCAAATTTGATGATAAATATTGACCTATACAAGAAGCTCAATGAACTCCAAGTATGATCAATTCAAAGGGATCCATACTTAGACAAATAATAATCAAACTATCAAAAGCTGAAGACAAAAAGGGAGTCTTGAAAGCAAGCAAGAGAAGTGACTTGTCACACATAAAGGATCCTTGATAAAATTAGCAGATAATTTTTTAATCAGAAATGGGTACATATTTGTTAATTATATCACAATAAATCTGAAAAAAGAAGCAGGAGACAGAAGGCAGTGGGAGGGAATATTAAAAATGCTGAAAGAAAATGTTTGTCAACCAAGGGTTTTATATATAGTGAAACTATCTTTCAAAAATGAAGGATGTAAGTGTTCATTTTATTCTTTTGCATATGGTTGTCCAGTTTTCCTAGCACCATTTATTGAGGAGACTATTCTTTCCATACTGTATACTCTTGGCTTCTTTTTTTTATTAGCTAATGATATAGACATGGGTTTATTTCTGGGCTCTCTGTTCTGTAACATTGATCTATGTGTCTGTTTTTATGACAATAACATACTGTTTTGATTACTGTAGCTTTGATGTAGTTTAAAATCAGGGAGTGTGATGCCTCCTGCACTTTTCTTTCTAGAGACTGTTTTGGCTGTTCAGTGTCTTTGTAAATCATATGACTTTTAGAATTGTTCATTCTACTTCTTTGAAAAATGGCATTTTCTTTGAAAATGTTTTGGAATTTTGATAGGGATTACATTGAATTTCTTTGGGTATTATGGACATTTTAATAGTATTTGTTATTCAAATCTATGTGCATGGGACATCTTTTCATTTATTTGTGTTTTCTCAATTTATTTCATTACTATCTTATAGACTTCAGTGTATAGGTCTTTCACTTCCTTGGATAAATTTATTCCTATGTATTTTATTCTGTCCTATGCTATTGATAATGGGGTTGTTTTCTTAATTTCTCTCTATAGAAACATAGTTTTCATGTCCTATAGACACTAAATTGGCATTAATCTGAACTAATTAGGATGTTATGAGTAAGGATGTTAATTGTAATGCTGTTGGCAGCCACTAGTGAAATAACTCAAAATATATATTAGGGAAACAACAAGGTAATTAAAACGGTACTCTGGAAAATGTATATTTACAAAGAATAGGTGAGACACAAAGTCTGCATGTATGTAGAAGAAATAATTTTATAAGATAGTCTATCTTCTGTTTTTCTGTTTGGCTGCTGACAGCTTTTAAACCTTCTGCCCCACATCTGAGCAAGCTGCTGAGAAGTCTGTGTACTCCTTTCTTTGGCATGAGTGAGAGATTCTAAACATACCAATAGCCAGGACTGAGGATGTATGGCAGCAAGTTTGAGGGAAGAAAAACACAGTGAGATAATTTTTGGAGATAGTCATATTTCCTTGGTACGTTTAAGTGGAGAAGTTTACCTGGCAGTTCAGCGTTTGGGTCTGGCATTTGGGAGAGTGGTTTGGGAGTTTTAGGGAGTCATCCGTGTGTAGGTCATAGAGGAGACTGGGGCTGTGAATGCAGCCACCCTAAGGTGGTAAGCATAGGGCATCCAGGGTACGTGAGCAGCCAGCCACTTGACTGATCCTCTTTCCTCCTGGGCACACTGTACCTAATTAACTCTGTCCTATGCAAAGAGTTCCACCCAGGCCTCCTACAGGAGAGTGTGTCCCTGTTCCTGCCCACACTCTGTCCTTCTAGGCATTTACATGGGGATGGTTCTGAGGCTGGTGAGATGGTATCTGTAGTCCATGAGAGCTATTCATATACGAAATGCTGTTCATGCCTTGATCTCTCATACAGTTAATAGGGCCTATAAGTAGAATCTTCCATAGTAGAATCTTTATGTTATTTATGTACATGGGAAAATGATCACATTTATGGGGTACCCAAGGACTAGTCTCTAGCTCTAGAGCTGGCAAAGATCAAGAGCTCAAAAACAGACGTATGAGAAGGATGCATGGACTGAAAGCTAAAGGCAATGTTCTTTCAAATTGTCAGGAATCTGGGCAAATCACGTCTCTGTATTGTTTCCTTATCTGTAATAGGATAATCATAGTGCCTTCCTCAGAGCGTTCTTCTGAGAGTTAAGTGAATATGTGTGTACATGCATATATACGTGTATCAGGCATATGTTCATAGGTATGTACATGTATGTGTCTATACGTATATACACATATGTTTACACATACAACATTAGAAAAGGGCCTGACACATACTAGCACTCTATAAACATTAGCTGTCATTTGTTGAATTGTATTAAATAGTATGTAACTATTCAGTTTCCTTTTAGCAAGCTTGTGAACTTTTTGTGGACTGTTTAGGCCAGAATGGAGACAGGGAGACAGACTAAAAGATACTCCTACTGGATTAAGATTGGAGCCTCCTGCCATCTGTTCTTCATTTGTTTTTATTAAGTCTAGAGCAATATAAACTCTTCAGCCTCTCCCTGGAAAGAGTCCTGGGTTGGAAAAAGAAAATACCGTTAAAGTATTTATTCACTTCCAATCTTAAAATGGTAGCAAAATGACTGTTTTCCCCTACCCACAGTGTTATCCGAGGGTAGTGGGTGCTGTTGTGTGCCACCCAGATCCCCCTTCAGGACTGAGGCACTCCATCTTGGCAACTGAAAATTCTTAGCCAGATCCCTCTCTGGGAATTGCCTTTTGCCTTGCCCAAGGCTGCCTATCTCCTGTGGACAGCCTGCATCCAATGACTGGCTGGGTGAGGAGAGGTATCAAGGTCCAGACCTCTAGTGTCAAGAGTGAAGGGTAACAAAGTGCCATTCCAGCATCAAAGAGTCTCATAGGATCAGCTGAGATCAACTTGCCATTCACATTGCAGTTCAACTTACGCCTGGTCATGCTTCCCTCACCCTTACAGTTGTGATTTCCCAGAGTAATCCTAAGAAACATTTACATGAAAATCTCAGAGCTTTAGAGGGTAATTTTTTCTGATGACACTTGGCATTTGGTATCAGAAATGACCCTAGGAAATACCATCTAAAACTGGATTTTGCAGATGGAGCACCCATTGGCCTTCTGGCAGTGAAGGCCACATCACTGGGGGTAGGTAGAGAACTGATGCTGAAGGTGTGATACGACTGCTGACGTCAACAGCGGCCAACTGAGATGGGGCGCTGGCAGGAGGCAGCTCGCACATGGGCAGATGCAATCTCTCAGGTAGTTAAGAGTTGGGGGGTGGGTGCGTAGTCATGATAAGAACTAGAATCAGATGGCTGCTGTGGGGGCCATGGAGGCCTTGGAGAAAAACAGTGAAAGCTTGAGAATAATTAATCTCCAGTATAGAGAGTGGATTCCCAGGTGGCTGAGCGGCAGAGAATCTGCTTGACAATGCAGGAGACACAGGAGACGTGAATTCGATCCCTGGGTCGGGAAGATTCCCAGGAGAAAGGAATGGCAACCCACTCCAGTATTCCTGCCTAGAGGATTCCGTGGACAGAGGAGCCTGGTGGGCTATGGTGCATGGGGCTACAGTCGGTCCATGGGGTCACAAGGAACTGGACACAGCTGAGCACACGTGCAGTATAGAGCGTAAAAGTCAGGTGATCTTTCTGAAAGCAGAGTCTCTCTTCTCTTGATGCTGAAATGTAGGAAAACCAAGATGAGACAGCTCCAGAGAGAGTTCAGCTTTCACCTTGGATAGGTCTGCTTCATCAAGAGTAGAGCTTTGATTAGGAAGTAATGAGACCTTGAGTCTGTAATAAGGTTACTTGTATTGACACACTCAAAAATCTTGAATGCTCTGCCCCCAGGCCTTCATTAATAGCTACTCTTCTCAGTTAATAGCTAGAATGTAATGTACAGATTAATGCTTATAAGAAATGTGCATCCCCTTGGAGGGGGTGGGTATCTACTTCCACTTCCCTTCGTAGTCACCAGACCAATAACTAGAGTTAAGTCACAATATAAACTGCCTAGGGACAGGCTAAGCCTGCAAGGAAGGAAGGCGGTTACAAACTGCAAGATCCATCAGACATAGCCAACTTGTACCAGCAGGCACCAGTAGAATGTATATGGTGCTGGATCACGATGGGATATAAAGTTGGAAAAATGAGAGTATTTTGATATGATAGCGCTCTTTCATGATAGAGGATTTAACCCCAGGAGATGGTATTAATACACTTCTAACATGGCTCTTGGAAGCTTGAAAGAAGCTTTTCTATTAATACTTCACAAATTTCTTATCTTTACTGGATCATTCTCTTACCAAATAGAATGCTGCTATTTCCTTCGAAAAATCTGTATTTTGATCCCACATTTCATGTTCTTCCTGCCCAATTCTTCTGTTCTCCTACACAGCAAACTAAAAAAATTTGCCCATTTTGTCCTTCCACTCTTTCTTTTTAAAAAGTAAATTTTACTGGGGTATATTTTCATGCATTAAAATTCTCATACCAAGTGTACAGTTCTATGGGTTTTTACAAATGGATAAACTAACCACTGCTTGAGTCAACATGTAGAATGTTTTCATCACCCAAGGATAAATTATTTTTGCCTGCTTTAGAACTTAATATAAATGGAATCATGCTATGAACTCTTTTCTGTCTTTCTTCTTGTCCGAATAATGTTTTGGAGAGTCATCCAAATATTGTTGTTGTATCAGTAGTTTGTTCTTTGAACAAAATTGCTAAGTAGCATTCTATTATATGGATGTTTCACAGTTTATAGGTCCATTCACTAATTAATGGATATTTGAATTATTTCCAATTTCTAGCAATTGTGAATAAAGGGGCTATAAACTTTCATGGACAAGTCTTTGGGTGAATGTATGTTTTCATTTTTATTGATTAAATATGTAGGAGTGGAATTTCTGGGTAGTGTGGTAGTTCTATGTTTAACTTTGAAATTGTCAAATTGTTTTCTAAAGTGGTTGTGCTATTTCACATTCTTACCAATAATGTATGAGGGTTCCAGTGCTGCACATTCTTGCCAAAACTTAGCATCTGTTTGGTATCTTTCCAATTTAAAAATTTACATCTTAGCCATTTTGACTGCTCTGTAGTAGTATCTCATTGTGGTTTTGATTTGCGTTTCTCTGAGGACTAAAAATATTGACTACCTTTTCATTTGCTTGTTAAACATTTGTTTATCTTCTTTCATGACACATTGATTCGAATATTTTGCCCATTTAAAAATTGGATTGTTTGTCATCTTATTGAGTTGGAAGTGTTCTTTCCATGTTATAGAATCAAGCTCTTTGTTAGATGTATGATTTGAGAATAGTTTTTCTCAGTCTGCAGCTTAACTTTCCATTTTCTTAGCAGAGTCTCTTGAGGAACAGACGGTTTTAATTTTGATGAAATCTAATTTATCATTTTTTTTCCTTTTGTGGTTAATGCTTTTTGCCATCTACAAAAACCTTGCCTACTCAGGTCAGAAAGTTTCCCATTCTTTATTATATCCTCACTACTCATATTTTTGCTCTCACCATGCTACTGTAAATTCTTTCATCAAGTTCACCAGCAACAGCAACCAGTTCTTAGTTCTCTTGTTACTCTGAGCCGCCAGCAGCATCTGACACACCCTCCTGACATGCCAGCACCTTCCAGCTCTCCAGACTCCACATTCTCATAATCCTTCCTCCTACTTCTTTGCCTACTTCTCAGTGTTTACTATAGATCTCTCCTTTCCTCTTTGCTCCCTTAACATCACAGAGCCCCAGAGCTCAGTCCTTGGTTCTCCTATTTGTCTGCCTTTCCTGTGGTCAAGTCACAAAACTTGGAGCCAGACTTGACTTATTTCTCTCCCATCCTTTACCCGTTCAGCCAGAAGATGCCCTGGGCTCTGTTATCATCTTTGCCCAGAGTTCAGTCCCTTTCCACCATTTCCCCTTGCTTGAGTCCATGTCCTCTTTCTCTGAATCACTGCGGGAACCTCCTAGTGATCTTCCTGCCTCCACTCTTGTCCCTCTGTGGCTGCTGTTAACATAGCAGCCAAAGCGACCCTGAAACAGAGTCGTATTGTGGCAGTACACACATCTGAACCCTGTAGGGGCTCGCCATTTCGTGGGAGTAAACATCGTGCTCCTTCTATAAGGGCCAGGGAGGCGCTCTACAGAGTCCCACCCTGTCTCTGGCCTCATTTGCTTGACTCCACCCAGCCCTACTGGCCTCCTTGCTGTTGCTTGAATATGCCAGGCACATTCCTATCTTGAGAAATTTTAAAAATTGAGATATTATTCTTACATCATAAAATTCACACTTTTAAAGTGTACACTTCGTTGGTTTTTAGTAAATGAACAAGGTCATTCAGTCAGCTCCACCATCTAATTCCAGAACGTTTTCAATTTGCCAAAGACACCTGCACTTGTTGTCTCCGGACTTTTGCATTGACTTTTCCCTCTGCCTTCCCTCCAGATGGTCTTGTCCTCCACTCCCTCATCTGCTTCAACTCTTTGCTCAGATGTCACTTTACAAGGGAGTAGACCGTAACACCCTGGTCAAACTCGGAGCTTCTCCCACATTAAGCAGTTTTTCCATTGTGCTCCTCACTTTCTGACATACTGCACACAGTGCTTATAATACAGTGCACCGGTGCCCCATCCACTCTCCAGCAACTATGTGGATTTAAGGAGTTTAGGGATATTTGTGCTGTTCACTGATTGCATCTAAGCAACTAGAACAGTGTCTGGCATATAGAAGATTCTTATTAAATACTTATTAAAGGAACAAATAAGCTAATTAAGTAAATGATTATAAATGAATACATGATTATAAAGCATATTTATCTGTATAATTTGTAACTGGCACCAAGCACCTCTCTTTGGGCTAGTCTTACCTTTTTCTTTTTTTTAAATCACGAATCCCCAGTTGGTAGAAGCAATGCACATATTTACTTGAAATGGAAGTTCCTGGGGGAGAGGGAGGAGGAAGAAGTTAGAAAATGTTAAGCCATAACATTTCTTAATATCCTCTTTTAATAGTTCAGTTCTCTCAAATTCTTCTCCCTGGAGTGGCTGACTCGCTTCTCCTATTTTTTCCTTTTACCAAATCTCTCTCCTCGTTCCACTGGCTCTCTGTGTCCCGACCTGTAACCACCTCTCGTCTTGCCTATCACATCCACCAAAACAAAGCCTGACATTTCCCTTCTTGACCAGGTCAGCGATAGACAGAGGGGTGGTAGAGGTTCAGTTACTCTGGCATTTTGAGAACAACTACCCTCAACGTCCCTCTGTCTAGATGAATCAGGGATTTATTCTGGGTGCTCATCCCACAACATTTTTAGATAAGACCCAACTCTTAAAAAAGTATGAATTTCACTCTCGCTTTTGAAAGCACAGGAGAGAATTAGAAATTTCTCTTCTGATCTTTTCCTTGTGAACAGAACAAAAACAAGTATTTCTGGACGTGAAAATACTAGAGGCTGAGAAGTAGTGGAAGCATAATTCGAGACCTGCAATCCCACACATGCAGTCTCCCCAAAGCATAAACTTGAGCCCCATCCTGGGGTTCATTGCTCTTTCATAGTGGATTGAGTGGGAAAGCCTAAATGAAGAGAAGGAAGATGATAGAGCTCTCTGCTAGGAGAGTGGCAAACTTGGTGGGAAAGCATCCTGTCCCTTCTAAGTGGGCAGAGGGATACCTTGGAGAGTAGCCTGCACTGAGGAGGTAGTGAATCAAGCAAGAGAATGTTCTCACTCACTCCTGTCTCCCCTCTCAGGTGCAAAATGTAGGAATGGTGCTTGGCTGATGGTTCCCATGTACTGATACGTTCATTCACAGCTGCCTTTATGAAATCATAAAAGTAGTACGTGCTTATTGTAACAATAAAACACAGGAGTAACATAAAAGCTAAAGGCTCCCCAACATATATGATATTTATGATTTTTTAGAAACTGAAATGGAAGGTATGTTATGCAAATTGCCTGAAATCTTCTTTTTTGTTTCATGTATATCACAGGTACACACCTGTGTAAATGCATGCAGATCTCCCTCATTCTACATAATAGTTGTGTAGTATTCCACTGGGTGGGCTTTTTATAATGTATTTATGGTTTTTCCAGTAGTCACGTATGGATGTGAGAGTTGGACTGTGTAGAAAGCTGAGCACCGAAGAATTGATGCTTTTGAACTGTGGTGTTGGAGAAGACTCCTGAGAGTCCCTTGGACTGCAAGGAGATCCAGCTAGCCCATTCTAAAGGAGATCAGCCCTGGGTGTTCTTTGGAAGGAATGATGCTAAAGCTGAAACTCCAGTACTTTGGCCACCTCGTGCAAAGGGTTGACTCATTGGAGAAGACTCTGATGCTGGGAGGGACTGGGGGCAGGAGGAAAAGGGGACGACCGAGGATGAGGTGGCTGGATGGCATCACGGACTCGATGGACGTGAGTTTGGGTGAACTCCGGGAGATGGTGATGGACAGGGAGGCCTGGGGTGCTGTGATTCATGGGGTCGCAAAAAGTCAGATACGACTGAGCAACTGAACTAAACTGAACTGAGTCATCTTTTCAACATACATTTAGGTTTCTTCCTTTTTTTCCCCTAGGTTTTAAAAAAATTAATTTATTTTTTATTGAAGGACAGTTGCTTTACAGAATTTTGCTGTTTTCTGTCAAATCTCAACATGAATCGGCCATCAAGAAGTGAAGTTGCTCAGTCGTGTCTGACTCTTTGTGTCCCCATGGACTATAGCCTACCAGGCTCCTCTGTCCATGGGACTTTCCAGGCGAGAGCACTGGAGTGGATTGCCATTTCCTTCTCCAGGGGATCTTCCCAATCCAGGGATCGAACCTGGGTCTCCCGTGTTATAAACAGACACTTAACCATCTGAGCCACCAGAGGAGTCGGGTATACATATATCCCCTCCCTTTTGAAACTCCCTCCCATCTCCCTCCCTATCCCACACCTTTAGGTTGATACAGAGCCCCTGTTTGAGTTTCCTGAGCCATACAGCAAATTCCTGTTGGCTATCTATTTTACGTATGGTAGTGTAAGTTTCCCGGAGAAGGCAATGGCACCCTACTCCAGTCCTCTTGCCTGGAGAATCCCATGGACGGAGGAGCCTGGCGGGCTGCCGTCTCTGGGGTCGCACAGAGTCGGACACGACTGACGCGACTCAGCAGCAGCAGCAGCAGTGTAAGTTTCCATGTTACGCTTTCCACACATCTCACCCTCTCCTCCCCTCTCTCCATGTCCATAAGTCTATTCTCTATGTCTGTTTCTCCACTGTTGCCCTGTAAGTAAATTCTTCAGAATCATTTTTCTAGATTCCGTATATATGCGTTAGAATACGGTATTTATCTTTCTCTTTCTGACTCACTTCACTCTGTATAATAGGTTCTAGGTTCATCCATCTCACTAGAACGGACTCAGCTGCATTCCTTTTTATGGCTGAGTAATATTCCATTGTGTATATTTACCATAGCTTCTTTATCCATTCATCTGTCAATGGACATCTAGGTTGCTTCCATGTTTTACCTTTTGTAAACAGTGCTGCAATGAATGATGGGATACATGTGTCTTTTTCAATTTTGGTTTCCTCAGGGTCTATGCCTAGGAGTGGGATTTCTGGGTCATATGGTGGTTTAATTCCTATTTTTTAAGGAATCTCCGTACCATCCTCCATAGTGGCTGTATCAATTTACATTCCCACCAACGGTGCGAGAGCGTTCCCTTTTCCCCACACCCTCTCCAGCATTTACTGTTTGTAGACTCTTTGATGAGGGCCATTCTGACCAGTGTGAGGGGATATCTCATTGTGGTTTTGATTTGCATTTCTCTAATAATGAGTGATGTTGAGCATCTTTTCATGTGTCTGTTAGCCATATGTATGTCCTCTTTGGAGAAATGTCTATTTAGGACTTTTGCCCACTTTTTGATTGGGTTGTTTGTTTTTCTGGTATTGAGTTGTATGAGGGGCTTGTATATTTTGGAAGTTAATCCTTTGTCAGTTGTTTCATTTGCTATTATTTTCTCCCATTCTGAGGGCTGTCTTTTCACCTTGCTTATAGTTTCCTTTACTGTGCAAAAACTTTTAAGTTTAATCAGGTCCCACTTGTTTACTTTTGTTTTTATTTCCATTACTCTAGGAGGTGGGTCATAGAGGATCTTGCTTTGATTTATGTCATTGAATGTTCTGCCTATGTTTTCCTCTGAGAGTTTTATAGTTTCTGGTCTTACATTTAGGTCTTTAATCCATTTTTAGTTCATCTTTGTGTATGGTGTTAGGAAATGTTCTAATTTCATTCTTTTACATATAGCTTTCCAGTTTTCTCAGCACCATTTATTGAAGAGGCTGTCTTTGCCTCATTGTGTGTTCTTGCCTCCTTTGTCAAGAATAAGGTACCCATAAATACATGGGTTTATTTCTTGGCCTTCTACCTTGTTCCATTGGTCTATATTTCTGTTTTTGTGCCAGTATCATACTGTCTTGATGGCTGTAGCTTTGAAGTATAATCTGAAGTCAGGAAGGTTGATTCCTCTAGCTCCATTTTTCTTTCTCAAGACTGCTTTGGCTATTCAGAGTCTTTTGTGTTTCCATATTAATTTGAAAGTTTTTGTTCTAATTTTGTGAAAAATGCCATTGGTAATTTGATAGGGACTACGTTAAATCTGTAGATTGTATTTGGTAGTATAGTCATTTTCACAATAATGGTTCTTCCTACCCAGGAACATGGAATATCTCTCCATCTGTTTATGTCATCTTTGATTTCTTTCATTAGTGTCTTACAATTTTCTGTGTACAGTTCTTTTGTCTCCTTAGGTAAGTTTGTTCCAAAATATTTAATTATTTTTGTTGCAATGGTGAATGGGATTGATTCCTTAATTTCTCTTTCTGAGTTTTCATTGTTAGTATATAGAGATGCAAGTGATTTTATTGATTTTGTATCCTGCAACTTTGCTAAATTCACTGATTAGCTCTAGTAATTTTCTGATACTGTCTTTAGGGTTTTCTGTGTACAGTATCATGTCATCTGCAAACAGTGAGAGCTTAACATCTTCTTTTCTTATCTGGATTCCTTTTATTTCTTTTTCTTCTTTGATTGCGGTAGCTAGGACTTCCAGAACTATGTTGAATAATAGTTGTGAAAGTGGACACCCTTGTTTTGTTCCTGATCTTAGGGGGAACGCTTTCAGTTTTTCACCATTGAGAATAATGTTTGCTGTAGGCTTATCCTCTATGGCCTTTACTATGTTGAGGTAGGTTCCTTCTATGCCCATTTTTTGAAGAGTTTTAGTCATAAATGGGTGTTAAATTTTGTCATAGGCTATTTCTGCATCTATTGAGATGATTATATGGTTTTTATCTTTTAATTTGTTAAAATGGTGTATCACATTGATTGATTTGCATATATTGAAGAATCCTTGCATCCCTGAAATAAACCCAACTTGATCATGCTGTATGAGCTTTTTGATGTTTTGCTGAATTCTGTTTGTTAAAATTTTGTTGAGGATTTTTGCATCTATGTTCATCAATGATATTGGCCTGTAGTTTTGTGTGTGTGTCTGTGTGTCTGTGTTGTCTTTGTCTGGTTTGGGTATCAGGGTGATGGTGGCTTTGTAGAGTGAATTTGGAAGTGTTCCTCCCTCTGCAATTTTTTGAAAGAGTTTTAGAATGATAGGCATTATCTCTTCTCTAATGTTCGATAGAATTCTCCTGTGAAGCCATCTGGTCCTGGGCTTTTGTTTTTGGGGAGATTTTTGATCACAGCTTCAATTTCAGTGCTCATAATTGGGGTGTTCATAATTTCTATTTCTTCCTGGTTCAGTCATGGAAGATTGAACTTTTCTACAAATCTGTTCATTTTTTTCCAGGTTACCCACTTTATTGCTATATAGTTGTTCATAATAATCTCTTATAACCCTTTGTTCTTCTGCATTGTCTGATGTAACCTCTCCTTTTTCATTTTTAATTTTGTTGATTTTATTCTTCTCTTTTTTCTTAAAGAGTCTGACTAAAGGTTTGTCAATTTTGTTTATCTTCTCAAGGAACCAGCTTTTAGTTTTATTAATCTTTACTATTATTTCTTTCATTTCTTTTTCATTTATTTCTTCTCAGATCTTTATGATTTCTTTCCTTCCACTAATTTTGGGGATTTATTGTTCTTTTTTTCCAGTTGTTTCAGATGTAAAGTAAGATTGTCTATTTGATGTTTTTATTGTTTCTTGAGGTAGGATTGTGTTGCTATAAACTTCCCTCTTAGAACTGCTTTTGCTGCATCCCATGGGTTTTGAGTTGTGTTTTCACTGTCATTTGTTTCTAATCAGAAATTTTCTGATTTCCCTTTTGATTTCTTCAGTGACCTGTTGGTGATTTAGAAATGTGTTGTTTAGCTTCCATGTGTTTGTGTTTCTTACACGTTTTTTCTTGTAATTGATACCTAGTGTCATAGCATTGTGGCTACACATACTTGACACAACTTCAATTGGCTTCAATTCACTGGGGTTTGATTTGTAACCCAAAATGTGGTCTATCCTGAAGAATGTTCCATGTGCACTTACGAAAGTGTATTCTTCTGCATTTGGATGGAATTCCCTGAAGATATCAATGAGATTCATCTCATCTAATGTATCATTTAAAGCTTGTGTTTCCTTATTAATTTTCTGCTTTGATGACCTGTCCGTTGGTGTGAGTGGGGTGTTAAAGTCTCCTACTATTATTGTGTTACTGTCAATTTCTCCTTTCATGTCTGTTAGTGTTTGTCTTATGTATTGGGGTTCTCTTGTGTTGGGTGCATAGATATTTACAATTGTTTTGTCTTCCTCTTGGATCGATCCCTTGATCATTATGTAATGTCCTTCCTTATCTCTTGTAATCTTCTTTATCTTACAGTCTATTTTGTCTGATATGATGATTGGTACTCCAGCTTTCTTTCTGAGTTCCTGGTGGCTCAGAGGTTAAAGTGTCTGCCTGCAATGTGGGAGACCTGGGTTCGATCGGAAATAGCAACCCACTCTGGTATTCTTGCCTGGAGAATCCCATGGATGGAGGAGCCTGGTGGGCTGCAGTCTGCAGGGTGGCAAAGAGTCGGACATGACTGAGTGACTTCACTTTCTTTCTTTCTTGCACGGAATATATTTTTCTATCCTCTCACTTTCAGTCTATATGTGTCTTGAGGTCTGCAGTGGGTTTCTTGTAGATAGCCTATATATGGGTCTTGTTTTTGTATCCATTCAGCCAGTCTGTGTCTTTTGGTTGGAGCATTTAATCCATTTACATTTAAAATATGAGGAGGGAGGTGGGAGGGAGGGTTCAGGATTGGGAACACATGTACACCTGTGGCGGATTCATGTTGATGTATGGCAAAACCAATACAGTATTGTAAAGTAAAATAAAGTAAAAAAAAAAAAAGTGAAAAAATTAATGATAGGTATGTTCCTATTGCCATTTTCTTAATTGTTTGGGGTTGATTTTGTAGATCTTTTTTCTTCTTTTGTATTTCTTGACTATATAAGTCCCTTTAACATTTGTTGTAAAGCTGGTTTGGTGGTACTGAATTCTGTTAACTTTTGCTTGTCTGAAAAGCCTTTTATTTGTCCGTCAATTCTGAATGAGATCCTTGCCGGGTGCAGTAATCTTGGTTGTAGATTTCCTCCTTCCAGTATTTTAAATACATTCTGCCATTCCCTTCTGGCCTGCAGAGCTTCTGCTGAAAGATCAGCTGTTAAATGTATGGGGTTTCCCTCGTATGTTACTTGTTGCTTCTCCCTTTCTGCTTTTAATATTCTTTCTTTCTGTTTAGGCTTTGTTAGTTTCATTAGGATGTGTCTTGGCATGTTTCTCCTTGGGTTTATCCTGTCGGGGACTCTTTGTGCCTCTTGGGCTTGATTGATTATTTCCTTTTCCATGTTGCAGAAATTTTCAACTATAAACTCTTCAAAAAATTTCTCATACCCTTTCTTTTTTTCTTCTTTTTCTGGGACCCATATAATGCAAATGTTGGTACATTTGATATGGTCCCAGACGTCTCTGAGACTATCCTCAACTCTTTTCATGCTTTTTACTTTATTCTGCTCTTCAGAAGATATTTGTGCTAGTTTAACTTCCAGCTCACTGATTCATTCTTTTGCTTCAGATATTCTGCTATTGATTCCTTCTAGAGTATTTTTAATTTCAATAATTGTGTTGTTTGTCTTTGTATGCTTATTCTTTAATCCTTCTACATCTTTGTTAATTGATTCTTGTATTTTTTTCCATTTTGTTTTCAAGGTTTTTGATCATCTTTACTATCATTATTCTGAACTCTTCAGGTAGTTTGCCTATATCCTCTTCATTTATTTGGACTTCTGTGTTTCCAGTGTGTTCCTTCATTTGTGCAGTATTTCACTACCTTTTAATTTTTTTTAAAAGTAATTGTCTTTGAGGTCTTCTTTTCACAGGCTTCAAGGAGAATTGAATTCTTTCTTTGAAGAAGGTTGAATTCTTTCTTTCTTTTGGTTTCTGCCCTCCTAAGGTCAACAAAAGATTCCAAAATGCAGTACTTGGATGCAATCTCAAAAACGACAGAATGATCTCTGTTCATTTCCAAGGCAAACCATTCAATATCACAGTAATCCAAGTCTATGCCCCAACCAGTAATGCTGAAGAAGCTGAAGTTGAATGGTTCTATGAAGACCTACAAGAACTTTTAGAACTAACACCCAAAAAAGATGTCCTTTTCATTATAGGGACTGGAATGCAAAAGTAGGAAGTCAAGAAACACCTGGACTAACAGGCAAATTTGGCCTTGGAATGCAGAATGGAGCAGGGCAAAGACTAATACAGTTTTGCCAAGAGAATGCACTGGTCATAGCAAACATCCTCTTCCAACGACACAAGAGAAGATTCTACACGTGGACATCACCAGATGGTCAACACCAAAATCAGATTGGTTATATTCTTTGCAGCCAAAGATGGAGAAGCTCTATACAGTTAACAAAAACAAGACCGGGAGCTGACTGTGGCTCAGATCATGAACTCCTTATTGCCAAATTCATACTTAAATTGAAGAAAGTAGGGAAAACCGCTAAACCATTCAGGTATGACCTAAATCCAATCCCTTATGATTATACAGTGGAAGTGAGAAATAGATTTGAGGGCCTAGATCTGATAGATAGAGTGCCTGATGAACTATGGAATGAGGTTCATGACATTGTTCAGGAGACAGGGATCAAGACCATCCCCATGGAAAAGAAATGCAAAAAAGCAAAATGGCTGTCTGGGGAGGCCTTACAAATAGCTGTGAAAAGAAGAGAGGTGAAAAGCAAAGGAGAAAAGGACAGATATAAGCATCTGAATGCAGAATTCCAAAGAATAGCAAGAAGAGATAAGAAAGCTTTCTTCAGTGATCAATGCAAAGAAATAGAGGAAAAGAACAGAATGGGAAAGACTAGAGATCTCTTCAAGAAAATTAGAGATACCAAGGGAACATTTCATGCAAAGATGGGCTCGATAAAGGACAGAAATGGTCTGGACCTAACAGAAGCAGAAGATATTAAGAAGAGGTGGCAAGAATACATGGAAGAACTGTACAAAAAAGATCTTCACGACCAAGATAATCACGATGATATGATCACGCATCAAGAGCCAGACATCCTGGAATGTGAAGTCAAGTGGGCCTTAGGAAGCATCACTATGAACAAAGCTAGTGGAGGTGATGGAAATCCAGTTGAGCTATTTCAAATCCTGAAAGATGATGCTGTGAAATTGCTGCACTCAATATGCCAGCATATTTGGAAAACTCAGCAGTGGCCACAGGACTGGAAAAGGTCAGTTTTCATTCCAATCCCAAAGAAAGGCAATGCCAAAGAATGCTCAAACTACTGCACAATTGCACTCATCTCACATGCTAGTCAAGTAATGCTCAAAATTCTCCAAGCCAGGCTTCAGCAGTACGTGAACCGTGAACTTCCTGATGTTCAAGCTGGTTTTAGAAAAGGCAGAGGAACCAGAGATCAAATTGCCAACATCTGCTGGATCATGGAAAAAGCAAGAGAGTTCCAGAAAAAACATCTATTTCTGCTTTATTGACTATGCCAAAGCCTTTGACTGTGTGGATCACAATCAACTGTGGAAAATTCTGAGAAAGATGGGAATACCAGACCACCTGACCTGCCTCTTGAGAAATCTGTATGCAGGTCAGGAAGGAACAGTTAGAATCGGACATGGAACAACAGACTGGTTCCAAATAGGAAAAGGAGTATGTCAAGGCTGTATATTGTCACCCTGCTTCTTTAACTTCTATGCAGAGTACATCATGAGAAATGCTGGACTGGAAGAAGCACAAGCTGGAATCAAGATTGCCAGGAGAAATATCAATAACCTCAGATATGCAGATGACACCACCCTTATGGCAGAAAGTGAAGAGGAACTCAAAAGCCTCTTGATGAAAGTGAAAGTGGAGAGTGAAAAAGTTGGCTTAAAGCTCAACATTCAGAAAACGAAGATCATGGCATCTGGTCCCATCACTTCATGGGAAATAAATGGGGAAACAGTGTCAGACTTTATTTTTTTTGGGCTCCAAAATCACTGCAGATGGTGACTGCAACCATGAAATTAAAAGACGCTTACTCCTTGGAAGAAAAGTTATGACCAACCTAGATAGCATATCCAAAAGCAGAGACATTACTTTGCCGACTAAGGTCCGTCTAGTCAAGGCTGTGATTTTTCCAGTGGTCATGTATGGATGTGAGAGTTGGACTGTGAAGAAGGCTGAGCACCGAAGAATTGATGCTTTTGACTTGTGGTGTTGGAGATGACTCTTGAGAGTCCCTTGGACTGCAAGGAGATCCAAGCAGTCCATTCGAAAGGAAATCAGCCCTGGGATTTCTTTGGAAGGAATGATGCTGAAACTGAAGCTCCAATACTTTGGCCACCTCATGTGAAGAGTTGACTCACTGGAAAATACTTTGATGCTGGGAGGGACTGGGGGCAGGAAGAGAAGGGGACGACAGAGGATGAGATGGCTGGATGGCATCACGGACTCGATGGACGTGAGTCTGAGTGAACTCCGGGAGTTGGTGATGGACAGGGAGGCCTGGCGTGCTGTGATTCATGGGGTTGCAAAGAGTCGAATACGAGTGAGCGGCTGAACTGAACTGAAGGTTGGTCCAGTGGTTTGTCTGAGCTTTGTGTAGGGTGAGATTTGTGCTGAGGTTTTGTCTGTGTTCCTCTGATGGGCACGGCTGCGTGAGGTGGTGGTCCTGTCTCTTGATGGCTGGGTCTGCATTTTCGTTGTGTTTGTGGTTTAGATGAGGCGTCCGGCACAGGGAGCTGCTGGCGGCTGGGCGATGCTGAGTCTTGTGTCCGGTGGTTCCTTTGTGTGAGTTCTCACTGTCTGATACCCGCTAGTGTCAGTTCTCTGCTCGTCTAGGGTCTTGGAGTCGGTGCTCCCTCTCCAAAGGCTCAGGGCTTGATCTCTGGTCAGGAACAAAGATTTCACAAGTGGTTTTTTGGGCATCAAGTGAGATTAAAACAAATATCCAAAAAAGAGACACCAAAGATGAACCCCAGACAAATGGCAGTTACAAAAATCAGGCAAATAATTAAAATAATGGACTATACACATATACACCCATGAGCAAAGTAATAACGGTCCAGCAAAAATAAAGTACAGTAGATTGACCCAGCAAACAAAGAAAAACAAATTTATTTACCAGTTAAGAACAAAACTAACTTAAGCACAAACTGGAAAACAAAACTAAAAGAAGGTGCCAAGTGGGGAATAAAGCAATGAAAAAGAACCAACAAATACTTTGAGAGGAAGGGAAAGAAAGAAAAAAAAAGAAAGAGTACATATGCAAAATTAAATAGAGGTAGCTAGATAAAGAAGATTTATATACATTAAAGCTTAAGTGCAAGCGGAAAAGAACAGTGGGAAAGGCAAACAAAGGCATAAATGTAGAAAAAAATATAATAGGTTTAAAAAATTAAAATTTAAATTAAAAAAAAAAGAGAGAAAAGAAAAAAAGAGAGAGGAAAACTCCACAGAACTGCAGAAGCCCAATGTAGAAGCAGAGGTTAATGACAAAAGTGAAAAATGTGACTGAGGACAAAAAAGTCAAAAGCTTAATTGGATTTCTTAGTGGGAATAGAATTAACAACTGCAACAGAGGGGGAAGGGGGGGAGGGAGAAAAAATTCCTAAAGAACCTACCAGACAAGTCAGCAAATAAGAGGGACTGTTTCTCTCGAGTCAGTGCTGTCAGAGTCCCTTCCCTCGGGAGTCACAGTCGCCCTCACCTCCCTTGCATGCCGCCCAGCACTGTGCTGGTCTCTGGACGGGGCACCTCAGATTCTAATCTGGCCCTCCTCCTGTGTGTTCTTGCCGCCGATGTCCACAGTTATCAGAGCTACCCTTTTTTATTTTTTTTGTGGGAGCTCTCAATGACCTTTATTATATTCCATAGACGTAGAGTCTGCCTAGTTGATCGTGCGGATTTAATCTGCAGCTTGTACAGCTGGTGGGAATGTTTTGGATCATCTTCCTTAGCCACATTGCCCCTGGGTTTCAACTGTGGTTTTATTTATTTATTTTTTTTTTTAATTTATTTATTTATTTTTAATTTTTACTTTACAATTCTGTATTGGTTTTGGCATAGATTGACATGAATCCACCACAGGTGTACATGCGTTCCCAAACATGAGCCCCCCTCCCGCCCCCCTCCCCACAACATCTCTCTGAGTCATCCCCGCGTGTCAGCCCCAAGCGTGTCATATCCTGCATCAGACATAGACTGGCATTTCGATTCTTACATGATATTATACATGTTTCAATGCCATTCTCCCAAATCATCACACCCTCTCCCTGTTTTATTTCCACCTCTGCATGTGGGTCGTCCACTGGGGTTTGCTCCTGAGGCTGCCCTGGAGGACTTGGGTTTGCCCCTGCGAGGGCCAGGGGTGGAGGTGGTGCAGCTGCTTGGGTCGCAGGGGTTGCGGCAGCACCAGGTACTCAGGGGGATTGGCGGCTGGGGCAGCAGGAAATATAGCGCTCCAGAAGGGTATGGCAACTAATATGGCCAATACGCTCCAGCATTCTTGCCTGGAGAACCCCTCTCCCTGACAGAGAAGCCTCGCAGGCCACAGTCTACAGGGTGACAAAGAGTCGGACACGACCGAGGCGACCCTGCACGCACAGATGCAAGACATTTTTTGCCTGTGGCAGCTCTGCCCCAGTGAGAGTTGAGCGTGAAGGTGGCGCAGCTTCTTGGCTTGCAGGGACCCTGGCCGCGCCAAGTGTGCAGGGACGGGGACTGCCCCCGCAGCAGGAGTTATGGTCTTATCAGAGACTTTTTTAGCCTCTTGAGGTTGGCGATCAGAAGGCCTCTTTGGCCAATCTTTCTCTGAAGCTTCTCCTATTCAGGCACTTAGAGCATTCCCTTGCCTGGGGTCCTTCCCTAGTTTAAACAGTGTTGCAATGAGCGTTCTTTTACACATGTCTTTGTGCACTTAGGCTAGTGGTTCTGTAGAAAAAAATCCTAGAAGAAAATTTTCTGGGTTGAATGGTATGTGTTTTTAAAATATTAATAGATATTAACATATTATTCTTCAAAATGCCACACATATTTGGACTCTAACCAGTGCTGAATCATATTTTTTCCTGTTAATAAATCTATGACAACCAGAACTCTTATTTTCCAAATCAGTACTGTCAGAAGAAATATAAGGCAAGCCACATATATAATTTAAATTTTTTAGAAGCCATACTGAAAATAGTAAGAGGAAATGGGTGAAATCCATTTTAATAATAGCTACTATTTAGCCTAATATATCTCAAATACTATCATTTTAACATATAACCAATATAAAAATTATTAAAGACATACTTTACATGTTTGCCACTAAGTATTTTAAATTCCGTGTGTTTTTCACACTTAGGACAGACCTCAATTTGGGTCCGTTACATGCGGCAGAATACCAGAGTGAACGGCAAAGCTCTAAACTGTCTTTGAGTCATTTGCCTGCTTTTTCATTGGGCTGGTTTTCTTTGCTTGTTGATTTCTAAGCAATTACACTTTTTTCAAATGGGCTTTCGCTTTCTTTTTGCACCACGTTCCTTTTTCAGAAAACTAGGCGTTTATTTTTGGCCGTGCTGGGTCTCCATGGCTGTGCGGGCTTTCTGTAGCTGTGAGCTGGGGCTCTGGTCGCGCTGCGCAGGCTTCTCGTTGCAGTGGCTTCACTTGTCAGATCAGTAGTTGCTACTCTCAGGCTCTAGAGCACAGACTGTAGTTGCGGTGCACAGGCTTAGTTTCTCTGCAGTCTGTGGGATCTTTGGATCAGGGAAGGTTTCTGGATCATGTCTCCTGCACTGGCAGGCAGACTCTTTACCATTGAGCCACCAGGAAATTCCCGACTTTCACTTTTGTTCTTGCTTACAATCCTCCGAAATATCGGTGGATTGACTGGTGAATGATTTTAATTTGTATGTAGACAAATTTAGTCTTCCTTTTAGCCTCTGGGTTTGCTTTCATACTCTAAAACCATCAAAACTGCACTTATGCTTTCATTTTTTCCTTTAAACTATTTGCTTCTCTTAAATATGATTATTACTATTATTCTGAAGATCACATCATCATCTTTATTACTGATTAAAATCTGGTTGGAGGATGTAGCTTTAGGTCTGTGAGCCAAGGGAGCTTCTAATTCTGAAGTTCGGAATCTAACATTTTCCCCCAGTCCCCGACAGAACTGCCCTTGAATGCGCTTCCCTGACCGCGAGCGAGCACCAGAATCACCACGGGGCTTGTGGAAGCATGGGCTGCCGGGCTCAGCCTGAGAGTTTCTGACTGAGCAGGTGTGAGATGAAGACCTCGGATCTGCGTCCTCAAGTGTTGCAGACGCTGCTGGCTTGGAGATCCCATTTGGAAAACCGCTGGGTCATATCACAGAGGAACATGGAAATGTGTGCTTTCTGTGGGGAGCCTTGCTCCCAAGACAGAAAACGCAGCGCTGAACAGTTGAACAGTTTGGGAAACTTCTTCCCAAGTTTCCATCTCCCATATGGTGTGGGTAAAGTGGAGAGAGACCCAGTCCTGCCGTAGAGAAAGGAAACATTGGGAATCAGGAAAAAAGTTTCCTAACACAGATATTTCTACTTTTCAAACTTATATCTGTGTCTCAACATTAGCAGTTCTGTATTCTGGCTGCACACTGGAACCAGCTTGGGAAACTCCACAAATAACATATCTGGCCCCCACCCCTAGAGGTTCTAACTCCTGGTCTGGAGAGGCCCTATCCAGTAGTATTTTAAAAATCTCCCTGGATTGCAGTGTTCAGCCAGAGTGGAGACTCGTAACTCTGTGACTCTGCAAGTCCAGGCATCACCTGGCGTTAACAGCTTGTTAGAAATGAATCTCCGGCCCCACGTAGGCCTACTGACTCAGAATCTGCATTGTGGTCCACAGACCACAGGAGTTAGATATAGCAGAACTTGGACATTTAGGAGGATTTACTCGGCTTTTAGGCTTGTGCTGTGGGACTGACAGGTATTGGCAGTCACCTTTTTCTCTGTGGATGGCTTACCTCCCTCCGAGTTGCCTGCATGCATGCCCTCTTCTCTGTCCACACCCGTCCTTTTTTTTTTTTTTTTACTCTGGTGACAGATGCGTAACATAAAATCGATCATTTTAAACCATTTTAAGTGCACAATTCAGTGGCATTAAGTGGCATACAACATTTACAAAGTTGTATAACCATCACCACTATCCATTTTCAGAACTTTTAAAGTTTTATTTTGTTTTAAGGAATGAAGTAAAAACCCACTTTCACATTACTAGTCACCTGTCAAAATGCCATCTATTGAATGCACCATATTCCCTTTCGTTGCTTTCAGTGGTACTTTGTCATATATTGAATTCGTATGTGTACTTGCATCTATTTCTGGCTTTGCAAACTTGTAACTATTATAGCTTTAGAATAAATTTTATTAACTGAAATGTATGAAATCAGCAATATTCAAACATTTCCTGATGTAAAAATGGCAGTTTTATGTGGTTCAGCCTAACATCAGATAGGCTGAGCTCTGCACGTTTCTCTTTCACTACTCCATCACTCTGTTTTAAAAAGTATTTTTTCCTGGTTATTCTCAGCTTTTTTCCTGCAGATTTACTCTTTGTCAGATTCTTCCTGTTGTGGGTCTAATTGTGTCACCCCAAAGTTCACTTGCTGAGCTCTAACTCTGTATGATTGTATTTGGAGATAGGGTATTTAAGGAGGTACTTAAGGTTAAATGAGGTCATAAGAGGTCTTTATCCTTTATAAGAGAGAGACATCAGGAGGACATGTGTTCAGGAGGAAGGTCAAGTGAAGGACACAATCAGGTGTCCATCCGCAGGTCAAGGAGGGGCGCTTCACAAGAAACCAGCCCTGCCAGTGCTTTGATTTTGGACCTCCAGCTCCTCGGAACTGTGAGAAACTGATGTTTGATGTTTAAACTGCCTTAACAAGTCTATGGGGCAATGGCCCCCCACTCCAGTGCTCTTGCCTGGAAAATCCCACGGACGGAGGAGCCTGACGGGCTGCAGTCCATGGGGTCGCTAAGAGTCAGACACGACTGAGCGACTTCACTTTCACTTTTCACTTTCACACATTGGAGAAGGAAATGGCAACCCACTCCAGTGTGCTTGCCTGGAGAATCCCAGGGACGGGGGAGCCTGGTGGGCTGCCGTCTATAGGGTCGCACAGAATCGGACACGACTGAAGCAACTTAGCAGCAGCAGCAGCAGCAATTAATATCATTTCTCCTCCTCTTTCTGTTGTGTTATCGCTCCAGCTGCCATGTGTTACTACTGTAACTCATTATTACTACAGTCTAACAAAATTGCCTTAGGAAAAAAACCTCACTGGCATGAAAAGAACCTGACCAGTTTCTAGAGACTGTAATTAAGAGCTTGCCTAAGAAGTGGAGGGAGCATGAACCCTCTAATCTGAGCCTAGATTCACTCACCCAGGGGAAATCCCTGTACTGTGTGGTCATGATTTTTACACTGGTCTGGGAGATATCTTTTCCTGAAAGTTATAAAACTGTTAACAAATTCAACTTCTTTGCTGTGTAGTCTCCTGAACCAAGTTTATGCCTTCCCTCTCTCTTCCATTCTTTCATGAGTGTCTTAGAAAAGAGTGGGGTAGGAAAGAGAGCTGGCATCCGTCTACTGCCCAGAGGAGAGCAAAATGCTTTGTTGCCGTTGTTCAATCACTCAGTCGTGTCCGACTCTTTGGGATCCCATGGACTGCAGCACACCAGGCTTCCCTGTCCTTCGTTATCTCCTGGACTTTGCTCAAACTTATGTCCGTTGAGTTGGTGATTCCAGCCAACCATCTCATCCTGTGTTGTCCCCTTCTCCTCCTGCCCTCAATCTTCAGAGTCTTTTCCAATGAGTCAGCTCTTTGTATCAGGTGGCCTAAGTTTTGGAGCTTCAGTTTCAGTCCTTCCAATGAATATTCAGAGTTGATTTCCTTTAGGACTGACTGGTTTGATTTCCTGGTTTTCTAAGGGATTCCACTTTTAGATGTTTGACTGTTTCACTCAACCTTTTAGATGTTGACTGTTTCACTCAACTTTTGAACAATAATTTTATCAACTATAAAATGGAGATAATAGAACCCATCTTGCAGAGCGCTTATCAAAATGAATTTTAGAAATATGTAAAGTATCTTGGATAGTATTTGATATCATCTGTAGATAAATTTTCTCTCCTGCTATTATCTTCACGAAAGTCCTACAGTGTAGCTAGTATCACTGTTTTCTTTTTACTGATGGATAAAATGTTGCTTACATAAGACAACTGATGGAGCCAGTATGAGACCCACAGTAAATGTCAAGCTCAACGTGAAATGCCATTTACTTATTCATCCATTAGGGATGTATTGAAGTGCTCCCGTATTGTAGGCATACAGGATATGGGTAGTGCTCTCATGTACAAAGTGGTACTAAGTACAGACGAGTACATTTATAAGCGCAGTAAAGTGCACAGGGACACTGCAGAAACATGTATGGAAGGGGACGATTTTACATAGTTTTAGAAAAGAGGGGGCTGTCACCCAACAGTTCACTTGGACTTAATCTTGAGATATGCTAGCTTTTGCCTAAGGGAAAGGATGGGGAGAAGTGTATTCTGAGCAGAGAGAATAGCATGAATAAAGGCAAGAAGCATAAGACTGCCAGCTCGTCAGTATGTATGGAATGTAAAATGCCTGGGGCTTGATGAGAACATGGTCTGGAGCAGGAGGTTCTTGATGCCAAGAAAGCAGCTGGAATTTTAACTCGAAGGCCATGCAAAGCCACTGAAGGATTTCAAATTGGAAAGTACCTAAACCAGTTATGCAGCAATATTTTAAGCCAAAATAATATAAATTAACATGTTCCCATGGCAGCAAGTCAAATAGCACATATTTAAGAATAAAGGACTCAGTTCCATGGTGCAGGTAGTTGATAGAGGTTTCATGCTGTCTCTTCTACAAGTGGGATTCTCTCCTGTGAGGACAGTGTGGCTGGATGCTCTCAGTGTGTGACAGGGCCCTGGCAGTGAGCAGATGTCACTGAAGAATTGACGCTTTTGAACTGTGGGTCCCTGGACGGCAAGGAGATCAAACCAGCCAAACCTAGAGGAAACCAACCCCGAATATTCACTGGAAGGACTGATGCTGAAGCTGAAACTCCAATACTTTGGCCAACTGAGGTGAAGAGTCAACTCATTGGAAAAGACCCGGATGCTGGAAAAGACTGAGGACAGGAGGAGAAGGGGGCAACAGAGGATGAGATTGTTGGCTGGCATCACCAACTCAATGGACATGAGTCTGAGCGAACTCCAGGAGGTGTGAAGGACAGGGAAGCCTGGCGTGCTGCGGTCCACGGGGTCACAGAGAGTCGGGCTGACTGAGTGACTGAACGACAAGGGTGACTTCATCGCGTGAGAGGAGGAAGCTGGGCGTAGACTTTCCAGATCCCTGAAAGAAGGAAAGCTCAGTCTTCATCCTCACTGCAGCGGTCCCGAGTTCGCTTTCTTTTAGAAAATACCCTTTATCAACTCTTGAAACATTGAAATCCAAAACAAGAGTTCTCTGAGGATTGTGCAATGGGGTGAATCTTTCTTTATCATGATTTATCTGCTAACCTCTTATCCATTTCTTAAGTCAAAAAATTGCTGAAGTGTCCTTTTCACTAACGGCTTTCTCTTCACTATTTTATCAGTATTTTTAATAATTTTATTTATTTGTTTACTTTTGGCTTTGTGTGTCTTCCTTCGTTGCTTTGAGGGCTTTTCTCTGGTTGCAGCGAGTAGGGGCTACTCTTCACTCCAGTGCGCGGGCTCCTCGCTGTGGCGTCTTCTCTTGCTGCGGAGCACGGGCTCGGAGCACAGGCCCCGTAACTGTGGGGCACAGGCTTAGTTGCTCCCTGGCGTATGGGGTCACGTGGGACCTCCCGGACCAGGGATGAAAGCCATCTCTTGCATTGCAGGTGGATTCACTACTACTGAGCCATCAGGGAGGCCCTCCCTTCGCTATTTTAAGCTCATCCTGTTTTTATACCGATTATACATTAATATTTATTTTACCCTCTTGAACTAGAATCCTAGTTTTTCTTTTTAAAGTTCATTTTGTCATTAGGTGGGGAAAATTG
Source organism: Oryx dammah (assembly GCF_014754425.2). Classification (NCBI taxonomy): domain Eukaryota; kingdom Metazoa; phylum Chordata; class Mammalia; order Artiodactyla; family Bovidae; genus Oryx; species Oryx dammah. The sequence continues at coordinate 14,937,102 of NW_024070190.1, forward strand.
GAAGACTGTGGCCTAGGGAGACCTAGGCCCAGGTGAGGCAGTAGGGGCCTGCATCAAGGGGGGCAGTGGGTGTGGAAAGAAGGGAAGAATCTGGGGAGGTCGGTGAGCAGGTCTGACAGGTGAGGCATTGGAAACAAGGGGAAGGTAAGAGTGTGAGCTAACCGCCAGATTTTAGACCTGGCTGGGGCTCCCCTGGTGGCTCAGCTGGTGAAGAATCCACCTGCAGTGCGGGAGGCCTGGGTTCCATCCCTGGGTTGGGAAGATCCCCTAGGGGAGGGCATGGCAACCCATTTGAGTTTTCTTGCCTGGAGAAGCCCAAGAATACTGGAGTGGGTAGCCTATCCCTTCTCCAGTGGATCTTCCTGACCCAGAAATCAAATCAGGGTCTCCTGCATTGCCGTTCTTTACCAACTGAGCTCTCGGGGCCAGTGGTACGATGGACAATGCATCTGACTGCAGATCAGAGTAACCTGGTGGGCTACAGTCTATGGGGTCACAAAGAGTCAGACACAACTGAATGACTGAACTCAGCACAGACTGAATTTGTGGCAAAACACAAGGAGAACTGAATTTGGAGCAGAGTATTAGGAGGTACAGTTTGGACAGTTTGGATTTGTAGCACGGCTAAGACATCCCAGTTATAGTGTCGCTATAGAACTGCTGCTCAGGGAGGGACGGACAGGAGAAAAATATAGCCTCACAAGTCATCAGCATATGACTTTTGATGATGTAGTGTGTTGTAGGCATTCCCAAGACCACCCTCGGGCTCAACAAAAAAGCACTAGAAGGACTCACAGAACTCAGAAAGGCTGTTATACTCATGTGAAAGTGAAAGTTGCTCAGCCGTGTTCAACTCTTTGCAACCCCATGGACTATACAGTTCATGGAATTCTCCAGGCCAGAATGTTGGAGTGGGTAGCCTTTCCCTTCTCCAGGGGAACTTCCCAACCCAAGGATCGAACCCAGGTCTCCTGCATTGCAGGCAGATTCTTTACCAGCTGAGCCATAGGGAAGCCTAAGAATACTGGAGTGGGTAGCCTCTCCCTTCTCCAGAGGATCTTCCTGACCCAGGAATCAAACCAGGGTCTCCTGCATTGCCGTTCTTTACCAACTGAGCTCTCAGGGCCAGTGGCACAATGGATGATGCATCTGACTGCGGATCAGAAGATTCCAGGTCATACTCATGCTTATGGTTTATTACAATGAAAGGAGGCGACAAAGTCAGCAAACCTAAAAGCTTGTGGCGGCAGAGTCCGGGCACGAGCTTCGAGGTGTCCCTTCCAGCGCATCTGTGCAGGTGGGACTTACTTATCCCAGCAGTGATGTGTGGCAACACCTATGGATGGTTGCCAACCAGGGACTCTCACCAGAGCCATAATATTCAGGGATCTGGGGGACTGGTCAGATAAATATGGGATGCCCACATGACTTACCTTAGCTGCTTAGTCTCCAGCCCCTTCAGAGTTCATATTGATACTGCGTAGCCCAGAAAGCCCACCACACATCACATTGTGAGAATAAGCTATCTGGCATGGTCCAGAAAAATAGACGCTTTCATCAGACAGGATATTCCAAGGCTTAGAAGTTATGTTCTAGGAGGCAGGCAAAGGCCAGAGCTTTCCTTGGAAGGTGCAGTTTGAAGATATCAGACCTGCTGAGTCAGCCTTTTCCTGTACATGGGGCTTGGATGGAGTCACTGGGATGGCTCCGCAGTGTGGGGACAGAAGATTGCTGTGGGCATGACTGCCTGGGTTCCCAGCCCCTCAGGGAGGGCCTCGCCCCGGGGCCCTGGGGAGAGTGTCGGAGAGGTGGGAGGACAGCCTCTAAGCAGCGTTGTGCCAGAAGCTCCTGGAGCAGGAGTTACCAAGGCACCATAACATGTGCCACAGGGACTCAGGCAGGAGGCTGACTAGAAGGTGGGGCCTCTGGGTTTAGCAATGAAGACGGTGGTGCCATTTTTACCAGACTGTTTCCATGGGAGTGGCTGGCACTGGAAGTCTGACTGTCATCAGCTGGAAATGTTAGGAAATGAAGATAAGGAACACAGACAAATATTTTGAGTTGCTTGTTTATGAAGGGAAGGAGAGTGATAAGGTGGCAGCTAGAAGGGAGTAACAAGAAATGAACTGATCTAATCATGGGAAACGGGAAGACTTGAGTATGTTTATAGATGGTGGGAAAGAAGCTGAAAGTAAGAGTGAGTATGAGAGAAAGACGGAGAGAGATGACTCAAAAACATAGGCGAGAGAAGACGTGTCACGTGGAGGGGTGCACTCCGGGTATCAGGAGAGTGCGAAGGGGCGTCCACTTTGGGGGAAGGGAGAGCGATCTGGCTGCCAGGGCCAGCTGAGGCACTGAGGGAGTTACCAACTGGTCTGTGGCATCATAAAGTTTAGGCTGGAGAGTGGAGTCCAGAGTTTGAGTGCCATAGAGCAGGTGTGTGGGAATGAGGACGTGAGAAGAGCATAAGGATGGCAGGTGATGAGAGTTGGTGGGGGTCTAAGTGGGCTGCTCTGAGCCACCGCTGCCTCGGCCCCCGTTCTGTTTAGCCCGTGAGACCAGCAGGTGAAGTTCGGTGACACCCACGGATTAACAGAGCATTAGGCGCTGCAATGTGTCATCCGTAGGCTGGTCTCTCATTTAGACGAATCCTCTGCCTTACCTGATGGGGAAGGGCATGGCCTGGAAGCTCCAATGGCTTGGCTTTCTAGAAACTAATGGTAGTGTCTTCTTTCATGTATAATAAGGCAGTGAGGTTGGCTTAATGCATAACCATCAGAGGGACGAAACCCAACAGGTTTAAACACCATGGAAATACATGAAAGGGTCACCTTTGTGGTCACCTTTGGAAATACATGAGGGTCACCTGTGGGGTCAGCTTTGGAGACGCCAGGTCTATTTCTCTGCTCTCTCAGCTTGGTCATCCCCTGTGTGTGCATGGGATTAATTCTCTTTAAATTTGTTTAAAATTAAAAATTGTGGTAAAATACACATAACATGAAATTGAACGTGTTGGCCATTTTTAAGTGTGCAGTTCAGTGGCATTAAATACGGTCACTTCGTTTTGCAGCCACAGCTCCCGTCTCCAGAACGCTTCTCATCGGCACAGGAGGCGCTCCTCGCCCGTTAAGTGACTTCCCACTCCTCCTTCCCCTCGGTTCAGCTCAGTTCAGTTCAGTTCAGTCGCTCAGTCGTGTCCGACTCTTTGCGACCCCATGAATCACAGCACGCCAGGCCTCCCTGTCCATCACCAGCTCCGGGAATCCACTCAGACTCACGTCCATCGAGTCCGTGATGCCATCCAGCCATCTCATCCTCGGTCGTCCCCTTCTCCTCCTGCCCCCAGTCCCTCCCAGCATCAGAGTCTTTTCCAATGAGTCAACTCTTCGCATGAGGTGGCCAAAGTACTGGAGCTTCAGCTTTAGCATCATTCCCTCCAAAGAAATCCCAGGGCTGATCTCCTTCAGAATGGACTGCTTGGACCTCCTTGCAGTGCAAGGGACTCTCAAGAGTCTTCTCCAACACCACAGTTCAAAAGCATCAATTCTTCGACACTCAGCCTTCTTCACAGTCCAACTCTCACATCCATACATGACCACTGGAAAAACCATAGCCTTGACTAGATGGACCTTAGTCGGCAAAGTAAGGTCTCTGCTTTTGAATATACTCTCTAGGTTGGTCATAACTTTTCTTCCAAGGAGTAAGCGTCTTTTAATTTCATGGCTGCAGTCACCGTCTGCAGTGATTTTAGAGCCCCCCAAAATAAAGTCTGACACAGTTTCCATTGTTTCCCCATCTATTTCCCATGAAGTGATGGGACTGGATGCCATGATCTTCGTTTTCTGAATGTTGAGCTTTAAGCCAACTTTTTCACTCTCCTCTTTCACTTTCATCAAGAGGCTTTTGAGTTCCTCTTCACTTTCTGCCATAAGGGTGGTGTCATCTGCATATCTGAGGTTATTGATATTTCTCCCGGCAATCTTGATTCCAGCTTGTGCTTCTTCCAGCCCAGCATTTCTCACGATGTACTCTGCATATAAATTAAATAAGCAGGGTGACAATATACAGCCTTGATGGACTCCTTTTCCTATTTGGAACCAGTCTGTTGTTCCATGACAGAATGTGATCCACTGGAGAAGGGAATGGCAAGCCACTTCAGTATTCTTGCCTTGAGAACCCCATGAACAGTATGAAAAGGCAAAATGATAGGATACCAAAAGAGGAACTCCCCAGGTCATTAGGTGCCCAATATGCTACTGGAGATCAGTGGAGAAATAACTCCAGAAAGAATGAAGGGATGGAGCCAAAGCAAAAACAATACCCAGTTGTGGATGTGACTGGTGATAGAAGCAAGGTCCGATGCTGTAAAGAGCAATATTGCATAGGAACCTGGAATGTCAGGTTCATGAATCAAGGCAGATTGGAAGTGGTCAAACAGGAGACGGCAAGAGTGAACGTCGACATCCTAGGAATCAGCGAACGAAAATGGACTGGAATGGGTGAATTTAACTCAGATGACCATTATATCTACTACTGTGGGCAGGAATCCCTCAGAAGAAATGGAGTAGCCATCATGGTCAACAAAAGAGTCCAAAATGCAGTACTTGGATGCAATCTCAAAAACAACAGAATGATCTCTGTTCGTCTCCAAGGCAAACCATTCAATATCACAGTAATCCAAGTCTATGCCCCAACCAGTAATGCTGAAGAAACTGAAGTTGAATGGTTTTTAGCAGCCCTATAAGACGTTCTAGAACTAACACCCAAAAAAGATGTCCTTTTCATTACAGGGGACTGGAATGCAAAAGCAGGAAGTCAAGAAACACCTGGACTAACAGGCAAATTTGGCCTTGGAATGCGGAATGAAGCAGGGCAAAGACTAATAGAGTTTTGCCAAGAAAATGCACTGGTCATAGCAAACACCCTCTTCCAACAACACAAGAGAAGACTCTACACATGGACATCACCAGATGGTCAACACTGAAATCAGATTGATTATATTCTTTGCAGCCAAAGATGGAGAAGCTCTATACAGTCAACGAAAACAAGACCGGGAGCTGACTGTGGCTCAGATCATGAACTCCTTATTACCAAATTCAGACTCAAATTGAAGAAAGTAGGGAAAACCACTAGACCATTCAGGTATGACCTAAATCCAATCCCTTATGATTATACAGTGGAAGTGAGAAATAGATTTGAGGGCCTAGATCTGATAGATAGAGTGCCTGATGAACTATGGAGCGAGGTTCATGACATTGTACAGGAGACAGGGATCAAGACCATCCCCATGGAAAAGAAATGCAAAAAAGCAAAATGGCTGTCTGGGGAGGCCTTACAAATAGCTGTGAAAAGAAGAGAGGCGAAAAGCAAAGGAGAAAAGGACAGATATAGGCATCTAAATGCAGAGTTCCAAAGAATAGAAGAAGAGATAAGAAAGCTTTCTTCAGTGATCAATGCAAAGAAATAGAGGAAAAGAACAGAATGGGAAAGACTAGAGATCTCTTCAAGAAAATTAGAGATACCAAGGGAACATTTCATGTAAAGATGGGCTCGATAAAGGACAGAAATGGTCTGGACCTAACAGAAGCAGAAGATATTAAGAAGAGGTGGCAAGAATACATGGAAGAACTGTACAAAAAAGATCTTCACGACCCAAATAATCATGATGATGTGATCACTAACCTAGAACCAGACATCTTGGAAAGTGAAGTCAAGTGGGCCTTAGAAAGCATGAACAAAGCTAGTGGAGGTGATGGAATTCCAAATGAGCTCTTTCAAATCCTGAAAGATGATGCTGTGAAAGTGCTGCACTCAATATGCCAGCAAATTTGGAAAACTCGGCAGTGGCCACAGGACTGGAAAAGGTCAGTTTTCATTCCAATCCCAAAGAAAGGCAATGCAAAAGAATGCCCAAACTACCACACAATTGCACTCATCTCACATGCTAGTAAAGTAACGCTCAAAATTCTCCAAGCCAGGCTTCAGCAATACGTGAACCGTGAACTCCCTGATGTTCAAGCTGGTTTTAGAAAAGGCAGAGGAACCAGAGATCAAATTGCCAACATCCGCTGGATCATGGAAAAAGCAAGATAGTTCCAGAAAAACATCTATTTCTGCTTTATTGACTATGCCAAAGCCTTTGACTGTGTGGATTACAATCAACTGTGGAAAATTCTGAAAGAGTTGAGAATACCAGATCACCTAACCTGCCTCTTGAGAAATCTGTATGCAGTTCAGGAAGCAACAGTTCGAACTTGACATGAAAGAAGAGACTGGTTCCTTCCCCTCAGCCCCTGGCAACCACCATTCTGCTCTTCATCTCTCTGGATTTGGCTGCTCTGGGGGCTTTATAAGTGCAGTTATGCAGTGTTGCTCTTATTGTGACTGGCTGGTTTCACTCACCGTGATGCCCTGAAGGCCCACCCACGTAGTGGCATGCGTCAGGATCCCCTTCCTTCCGAAAGCTGAATAATATTTCCCTGTATTTGTAGGCCACACATTATTTATTCATCCCCTGGTGGACACTTAGGTTGCTTCAACCTTTTGGCTTCTGTGATTTATATTTTCTGAATAATGCAGCTATGTACATGGGTGTACACATATTTTTTCGATTCCCTGCTTTCATTTCTTTTGATATGCATCTCAAGGTGGAGTTTCTGGGTCATATGGTAATTGTATGTTTAATTTTTTGAGGAATTAGAAGACTTCTTCAAAGCTGCTGTGCCATTTTACTTTCCCACCAACTCTGGGCTTAAATCTAGCTTGAGTGACTTTCCTCCTGATGCAAAATAGTCCCAGCTTACTTCCCCATGCTACAGTGTCAGGGGGAAGGTGGAAAACTCCAGCATTCTAAACAGTAGCTGTGAGACATGCCCTGCTTGGGTGCTTGTCACGTGACTAACCCTGAGCCAAAGACAGGTAAAGGGAACGGGGTAAACTAGTGAGCTCCAGACAACCTGGCCCGCCCTGCACTGGAGGAAGGGTCATTGTCCCTGGAAGTACCTATGCTCCATGGAGCTTAAAGTGAGGACCACTGATGCAAAGAACTCAGGCCTTAGTGAAAGGCATTTTCATGTATATATGTGTGAAGGGCCATTCTCCTGAAATCTGAATTCTTTCTACCCTGCTGTTATTACTTTTGTCTCCTTGCTTCAGTGAAGCACAGACATTTCTCTGACATTTGGAGCAGTGGCTTCATGATGCAGGATTGTTAGGGAAAACGCTAGGTTGTTTTAACACATAGTTTTCTTTTATTAGCTTTACAAGGGAAGGGGAACTTTTGCCAAGCGTCAAGACTTTTCTTCACAGTTTGTCATCTACAATGGGAGAAGACAGTTTGGCCAGGCTCCCTTAGTCTCAGAAGAAAGATCTGCACTCAGTGCTTGGAATCCTGTCTGTTTACTGCTGGTGAACACCAGCTTCCTGCCTCTGGGCTAAAGAGTCGCCCCTTTATGAGAGGCTTAGGCTGGGCGGCCCTGGCTACCTCCCCGCAGTCACTGGATGATTTAAGATCTCATCAGAACAGAAACTGTAGATGCCAGGTCCACACAAACAAAGATTCAAAGGGAAAGAAAGGCCTTGGAAACAAATATGCTTGGCTCTTTCAGAAGCAAAATGTCAGCTGGTTGCAGCCAAGTTCTGAGACCATTTTAAAGGTTTCGTTGTTAATCAGGACCAACTCTGTGAAAACGAATTTTCTTGTGAAAAGTCAGATGCTACAGCCACTCCCTCAGCCCTGGCAAAGGGACATATGGACCCACGCATGGAATAAGGAGTGGGTCCCACTTAGAGCACTCAGTCTCCCTGGGGGCTCTGGTTACCGACTGGGTGACTTTCACCTGCCTTGGAGTCTGGGGCTAGTCCAGGGTGGGGCGTCCCGAGAGCTGCCTCACAGGCATGCCTGTGAGGGTCCCTGCCCCCAACCTGGGCTGGG
>NW_024070190.1:14945044-15127263 GCF_014754425.2 Oryx dammah
GCATGGGAGCGTCTGCCAGGCTGACGGAGCTTGAGAGGGGCCGGGACAGACCCTCCCTCCTGCCTTCTTCGGCCCCATATTCCCGGGCTTCCTGGCTGTCAACTCGAATAATCCCAACCAATGGCCCTAAATAGCCCTGAAGGAGGCTCCTGCTGACTCCAGAGATAGCCGAGCGGGTGTCCTTATCCTGGCCAGGGCCACCGGCATTGGGCCTGCCTTCTGCGGGGGCCCAGGGTGCTTTGACCTGCAGGCTGCCGTCCCCGCAGCCTTGGCTTTGCATGGCTCCGAGCAGGCGGGCCTTTCTTCACTGGGGCCCCCAAGGCAGCAGAGAAAGTGCCCTGATCCTGTTTCCCACCCTCTAACACTCGGGGACTGTGGCTTCCCTGGGTGTTCCAGGCCCTTCTTGTTTCAGCAGGAGGATCCTGTGCGTTTGATCTAAATCTGGTCTCCTGCTGCAAAGACCCAAACAATCTGAGTCAAAGTAGCATCAACAGGAAACCTGTCTCTTAAGGCCAAGAATGCAGCCAAAATAGCCCCGAGTCTCTACTTCTGAGAGCACCGTTAGGGAAGGCCTTTACCTGAGAGAAACAATAAGTGGAACTCTTGCCCCCAAATATTCTGGCCTGCAGGGCGTTGCGAACCAGGGAGCCTAGGGCTGCAGGACTGCACAGAGCGTCGGGGAGGTGGGACCCTCGACGCACAGCGGAGCTCCGAGATCGGCGGTTCCCTGAGAGCCGTGCAGGCAAAAGGTGTGTTCTTGCTGAGGGAACTGGCCAAGCGTTTCTGTTTGGTGGAGACAGCTGAAGATTTTAGGAGGGAAAAAAAAATCCTGCTTTTTTTTTAAGGCGCTTTCGTTTTCACTGTGAAATACTTGTGAACTCAGAGCACCACAAGAAAAGGAGAATCACCCATGATCTTACAATATGGAAAGAACGGCAATAAAAGTTTTCTGGGAACTTAGTTTCTCTTATTAATACGTGCGTGCACACCTGCACACCCATACACACATTTTAATGGTTTGTGTGCCTCTTTTTTCAGTCTCTTGGCCACCTATTTCCCCCTCCCTACATACAGTCATACTCTCCCCATGTGCAAGCGTTTATTAATGTATTTATGTGTTTATGTTTTCATATGCAAGTGGTAGCATAGCAGTACTTTTGTGGACCTCCTTCCTTTTTTTTTAACTTGACAATATATCTTGGAAAGTTTTCCATATGAGAACATACAGGTCTATTTGGTTCATTTAAAAAGTTTCATGACATTCCACCGTATGATTGCACCGTGATTTATCCAATCCCCTGTGTGAACGTTTACTTTGTTTTTAGATCCTTGATGTTAAAAAATGCCATGTCTTCCTAAGGCTGGCATAACTGGGTCAGAGGATTCATATGTTGAGAGCTCTTGCCGGACTGCTCTCCACTAGCCTCAGTTTGCACTCCCATTTGTGAGATATACCAGGGTATTGATTTCCCCACACATAGGTCAAGAACCTGCTTGCCAGTGCACAAGAGGTGAGAAATGCAGGCTTGATCCCTGGGTTGAGAAGAACCCCTGGGGGAAGACATGGCAACCTACTCCAGTATTCCCGCTAGAGAGTCCCATGGACAGAGGAGCCTGCTGGGCGACAGTCCGTTGGGTTGCAAGGAGCTGGACACAACTGAGCGGCTCAGCATGTAGCGTGCGCCCGATACTCACACACATGCTGCTGCTGCTGGGTCGTCAGTCGCATCCGACTCTGTGCGACCCCATAGACGGCAGCCCACCAGGCTCCACGTCCCTGGGATTCTCCAGGCAAGAACACTGGAGTGGGGTGCCATTGCCTTTTCCAATGCATGAAAGTGAAAGTCAAAGTGAAGTCGCTGAGTCCTGTCCGACTCTTAGCGACCCCATGGACTGCAGCCCACCAGGCTCCCCCGTCCATGGGATTTTCCAGGCGAGAGTAGGGTGGGGTGGGGTGCCGTTGCCTTCTCCGACACAGATTGCTATTACAATTAAAAAAATTTTACCAATCTCAGAAGTGAAAAATGTATCCTTTATAGCTTTACTTTGCATTCTTTTCAAGAATGAGATTAAAAATATTCTCCCATATTTGAGAGAATTTGCATTTTGTTTCAGTAAAACCTCCATGTGACTTGCCTACTTTTCTACTGGGCTCATGGTATCTCTCTCTGTATTCTTCTTTTTTGAGCATAAGGTTTTTATTTTCAGGCCACTTACTCCTTTACTTCTTAGCTCAACAAGAATGGAAGCTAAGAGCTGATCACAATACAGAGTTTCTTTTTCTTCTTTTTTAATTCCCTGCCTCGCAGGCTGTCTGTTTCCTGAAAATATGGCGTATCTATGCAATTCCTCATTCAGCCTGGTCTCTGATATTCCCTCCTGCTGACCAATCAAGGCCTGAAGTGGATCCTATCAACAATGACAAACCCAACTCCCTCGGAGGTAATTGAGGGCGACTAGACTTGGCATCTCAATTTCTACCAGTCGCCTGGGAGAACTCTGCTTCTGTAAATTTTTGTTTTTAAAGATATGTAGCTTCAGACATTTTATTTTTGCATTGATCATTTTGGAACTTAAATGCTTCCAGAAGACCTTATTTTGTGCTTCATGATTCCAGAATTTTCCCTACTCCTTTTTCCTATAACACGTTCTTTAGATTATTTTTGAATCAGGATATGGAGGTTTTTCATTCTCTTGTCCAGTTGCCCTGGCTACCACCTCCAACACAACGAGTAGTTGTTCAGTAGCTAAGTTGTGTCTGACTGTGACCCCACGAGCTGCAGCATGCCAGGCTTCCTGTCCTCCCTTGGTCATGATGAATTCCTTTTTTAATACTGTAGTGTATGCTCATGTTTTAGTTAAGATTTTAACATCAGTATTCATATGTGAAATTGGCTTACAATTTTCTTTTGGGGGCACTATTTATCAGATATTGATATCTGAATTACATTTGCCACATAAAAAGAATTTAGAAATTGCAATTCTTTTCCCATGTTCTGTGACAGTCTAAGTAGCTATGAGGTTGCCTGACTTGAACAAATTGCAGAATTCCCCTGTGACACCTTCAGGGTCTGGTAAAGTATTTGGTGAGAACATTTTTGCAATTTTTTCTGTAACTTCTATAGTAATTTATCTTTTCAAAATTTTTTTTATTTCTAAAGGTTCAGATTTGGTCAATTTTATTTTCCTAAAAGTTATGCATTTTAGTTAGGTTGTCAAATTTATTTGTGTAAAGTTAGCAATTTTAAGATATTAAAATTCTCCATTTCAATGAGAATTGCTCCCGTATCTCATTTTGTCTGTGTATCTGTGCTCTTTTTTTTTCTTGCTAGTGTTTCTCTACTTTGTGGATTCCTCCCCCACCCCCCACCAAAGCGATAGCTTTTTGATGTATTTGTTAGTTGTATTGCTTTTTACTTTTCTAACTCGGTGTCTGCTCTTCATCCGTATTAACTTATGCTCTCCGCTGTGCTGCACTCGTTTTCTGTCCTTCATCGGTGCAGATGTCTAATGCTGTGGGTTTTTCTGTCCTTCATCTGTGCAGATGTCTAATGCCGTGGGTTTTTCTGTCCTTCATCGGTGCAGATGTCTAATGCTGTGGGTTCCCTCTGAGCACAGCCTAGCCGTGCTCTGCAGCCTCCAGCACGTGCTGCGCATCTCTCCTCCCGTCGTCCGAGATTTCTGTCGGCTAACTTGCTGTGTTACTGGGTGCATAGGTATTAATAGCGTATCTTCACTATGAGTTATAGCCTTAGCATTAAAAAGTGTTTTTCTTTGTTCCATTTATTGCTTTTTGGCGAGAACTCTACTTTCTCTGGTATCAAGATATGCCTAGTATGAATTTTCTCATCCTTTAACTTTTATCCTTTCTGAACCTCTTTGCTTACTTGTCTTTCTTGTCTAAGAGCAGAGACTTGGATATTGCTTTGTAAGTCAACTTGATAAAACTTTGTTTTTTACAGATGAATTTAGCTCTTTCTTTTTTCTTGACACAAATGACATGTTCAATTTCAGTTTTACCATGCCGTGGTCAAACTTTCTCTTTTACTTACTCTTTTCTCTCGTTTTGGCTTTACTATTCAGGAAGATTTGTGTGTATTCTAGTAATTACCTCTATGCTAATTAATGATTCATATAAAATTCTTAGTTCTCTTTTTCTTTAGATACTATCTGTTGGTGTTCTATTTTGAACAATACGGAAATTATAGAAGCCATTTCTCCTCCCTCCCTTTTTCTAAGTGTTGAATTTTAGGCACAAGTTTTATCTTATTGCTAATCTTTGTACTCTTCAATTAACTTACACTTCTTTTACTTGACTGGCCAACCTCAAGTGATATCTTTTTACTCTCAGGTAACAGACAGTCAGTGATTTTTCACTTTACATTGACTTTGTTATCTCCTCATCTCTTCTTTGATGAAGACTGTGTTCAAGTACTTTGCTCCTTTTATTATAAAACTGAGATTTTGTTTCCTTATTTTTCAGTTTTCAGAGTTCTTAATATAAGTTCCTTTTAAAAACTGGGATTTGCAAATATTTAATCTTTTTGTCCTCTTAACAGTGTCTTTTGAAGAGCAGTTCTTAATTCTGATGAGGTCAAATTAATCAGTTTTTTTCCATACTAGATCACAGTAAGAAATCTTTGTTTAAGCCAGAATCACAAAAGTTTTCTCTTATATTTTCTTCTAGAAGTTCTATGACCCATTTGGAGTTCAAGGAATGGGTCGAAGCTATCTTTCACATCTGGCTATCTAGTTGTTTCCATCTCATTTGCTAAATCAGCTGTCTTTTAGCTGTTGTATTCTCTGTGCACGCATTCAGTCGCCCAGTCGTGTCTGACTATTTGCGACCCCATGGGCTGCAGCGCACCAGGCTTTCCTGTCCTTCATCTCCCGGAGTTTGATCAAACTTGTCTATTGAGTCAGTGATGCCATCCAACCATTTCATCCTCTGTTGTCCCCTTCTCCTCCTGCCTTCAGTCTTTCCCAGCATTGGGATCTTTTCCAATGAGTTGGCTCTTCGAATCAGGTGGCCCAAATATTGGAGCTTCAGCTTCAGCATCAGTTCTTCTAGTGAATATTCAGGGCGGATTTCTTTACGATTGACTGGTTTGATCTCCTTGTGTCCAGGGGACTCTTAAGAACCTTCTCCAGCACCACAGTTCGAAGGCATCCGTTCTTTGTTGCTCAGTGTTTTTTATCATCCAGCTCTCACACTTGCTCACGACCACTGGAAAAACCCCAGCTTTGACTGTAAGAACCTTTGCAGCAAAGTAATGTCTCTGCTTTTAATACACTGTCTAGGTTTATCTTTGCTTTTCTTTCAGAAGCAAAGACAAGCGTCTTTTAATTTATTTATATACACTGGTCAACGTTTGGTCTCTCTATTCTGTTATACTGAACCTTTTTGTATCTTTGTATCAATATAGCACTGTCTTGATTATTTTAACTTTACAATGAGTTATGAATCAGGCCCTTTGTTTTCAAAGTTGTTTTGAATACTATATGTTCTTTTAACTTCTGTATGAATTTTACAGTGACCTTGCCAATGTCTTCAAAAAAGTTAACATGGTCTTTGACTAGAATGATGTGCTATATCTATAGATCAGTTTGGGAATAACCAGTATCTAATACTGGATCTTCATGTGCCTGTTATTTTTCTCCATTTATTCACATCTTCTGTAACTTTCCTCAACAGTGTTTATAGTTTTCAGTTTATAACTTTCACATCTTTCTCATCTATTCCTAAATATTTCATAATTTTATGCTAGTGTAAATGTTTTTGTTTTTTAATTCAAGTTCTGCTTTCCCATGGCTAGTATATAGAACTATAATTGGTTTTCTATACTGATCTTAAATTCTAAGATCCTAGTTCTAGGAAGTTTTTTTTGTAGATCCATAGTAATTCCTGGGGGTGTATGATCATATGAATGTTTTCCATGAATCAGGTCAGTTTTATTCTTTATTTGCAATCTGGATGCCTTTTTTTTTTTCCTCGTCCATGACTTATTGCACTGACTGGACGTCCTTGGTGTGTTTCCAACCTTGGGGAAAAGCATTTAGTCTTTCACCGGTAAGTATGATGTTGGCTATAGATTTTTTTCAATAGATGCCCTTGATCAAGTTGAGGAAGTTCCCTTCTATTCCTAGTACCCTGAGAGTTTTTATTTATTTATTTTTTGGTCAGGAATGAATGTTGAATTGTCAAATGTTTTTCTGTGACCACTTAATGTTCATCAGTTCAGTTCAGTTCAGTTCAGTTGCTCAGTCGTGTCCGACTCTTTGCGACCTCATGAACTGCAGCGCGCCAGGCCTCCCTGCCCATCACCAACTCCTGGAGTTCACTTAAACTCACGTCCATCGAGTCAGTGATGCCATCCAGCCATCTCATCCTCTGTCGTCCCCTTCTCCTCCTGCCCCCAATCCCTCCCAGCATCAGTCTTTTACAATGAGTCAACTCTTTGCATGAGGTGGCCAAAGTACTGGAATTTCAGCTTTAGCATCATTCCTTCTAAAGTAGAGTTTTTCTAATTATATTGACTAATTTTAAAAATATTAAGTCAGCTTTGAATTCCCGGGATAAGCCTCACTGGGCTATGAAATGTTATTCTTTATATTTATTTGGTGTGTTTTAAAAAAGAAGTGTTGTACTTATGCTCATGAGGGACAGTGAATTGTACTTTAAGGCATAGAATGCATAGCATGTTTGGGATGAGACTGAATAAATAGGGATGAGACGTGAAATACTTCCCTGGCTCCGTTGAATAAATGAAGAAGTATTCTCTTGTTAATCAGCTGAAAATTTGTGTAGAATTAGAATTATTTCTTTCTTGTTTGATAGAATTTACCAGTAATAGATTTCACCAGCCTTCTGGATTTGAAGGTTTATTTGTGGGAAAGTTTTAAACTACAAGTTCAGTTTCTTTATAAATATAAGCTTTTTTTTTTTCTTGAGTTAATTGTGTTAGTATATATCATCCATTTCATTGAAGTTATCAAATTTATTGGCATAAAATTACCCATAATATCCCCTATTATTTCTTTAATATCTGTAGAATCTGTAATGATTCCAGCTCTGTCATTACAAACATTTCAGAATTTTTTTGCATTTCTTTTCCTTCGTAATCTGTCTACAAGTTTATAAATTTCATTGCTCTTTTCAAAAATTTTTGTTTCATTACATTTTCTTCACCATTTTTCTGTTTTCTATTATCTTTTGCTATCTTTATTATTTCTTTTTTTTTTTTTTGCTTACTTTGTGTTTAATTTGTTCTTCTTTTTCTAATTTCTAAAGATGAAGGTTCAGGCAATTAATTAGAAACTTTTCTTTTTTTCAAATATAGGCATTTTTTGCTGTAAATTATGTGCTGCTTTAGTGGCATCCAGAAGTTGTGATATATTATGTTTTCATTTTCATTCAGCTTGAAATGTTTTCTAATTTTCCTTTAGTTTTTGTTATCCGATTGGTTATTTAGAAAGTAACTTAATTTCTAAATATTTGAGAAATTTCCAGAGATTTTTCTGTTCTTGACTTCTAGTTTAATTCCATTATGGTTAGAGGACATATGATGTAATTAAATCTTTTTAAATTTATTAAAATATTTAATCAATTAAATTAATTTAAATTTATTAAATTTATTTTATGGTCCAGAATCTGCTCTTTCATAATGATTATTTCATGTGAACTTGAGAAGAATGTGTATTCTGCTATTTTTGGGTGGATTAGTAATGTCAATTTTAGAGTCACATATAAGATTTATCATATAATACTTGTCTTTCTCCATCTGACTTATTTCACTTTGATTTCTTTTCCCTTTTCGGTAGCTTGATAGTTTTGTCTGGATAACAAAATGATTCTTCTAAATTTTATGCTCCTTTCTCAGTTTTAACTACTATTTCAGAGTGACCTCTCTTGCTTTCTAAGTTAGTATATGTTGGGCATTCTTTGTTTATTGATTATCAGTGTTATCAGAAGTCTCATTATCTTATGCAGGTCATGGGTAAGTGCTTTATTCGCACCAAGTCTGCTTTAGGATCATGAAGACATCCTGGCGTCTCCTTACTCTGGTGGACGCTGCCTCTGGGCTTTGGCCCTGCTCCCCTAGCTGCTCTGTTTATGGGGGGGGGGGGCGGCGCGGCGCTCTTAGGAGGGCTTGCAGCCTATGCAGTTGTCTTCACTGCTATTTCTCAGAATCTTCCCAGTATGTATTGAAAATCTCGGGTGTGTTTGTTTGTATTTGTTTGCTGGCTTTGCTTTTGGTCTTCGGTTGTCAGCAGTCACAGGGTATGGGCTCCTCCTTCCCTTTTCCTAACTTGAGCCCCAGAGCTGCTGATCCCCTAATGGTCCTGTTCACCCATGCTCCTTATTCGCGTTCATAGAGAATTCTTTATCACTCGGTGTTACTGACGATATTAGTCATGGACTCATTTCCTCACACTTATGTTTGGTCTGTTTAGTTTTAAGGAAGTTGGAAGATTAAAAAAAAACCTATTGGCCTCTGTGGTTAGTCATATCAAAGGAAGTTCATGGCTTTAAAAAAATTTTGCCAAAATGTTATTCCATACACATCACTATGTGGTTATGCAACTTCCTCTTTTATACTTAAATTGTTTTTGAAACCTATCCATGATAACACATACATGCAAACGTGTATATATAAAACTTCTTTAATTGCTGTGTGATATTTTCCCGTTGTATTAGTTCGACACGTTTACCAACTTTCCTGTTCATTTGCATTTCTGCTCTTTCAAGTATTTCACTATAACAAACAAGACTGAAACAAAAATTCTGATATATTTCTCTGAAATCATGTCTGAGAGTTGCTATAGAATTTATTTATAAAAGATTATCTTCAATCTTTTAAAATTTAAATAATATGAAAAAGTTTTATAAATGAAATATGGTATACAAATGTTAGATACTTTAATCATGTTAGATTCTGTCCTTTTCCTATCTTTTCAAAAGCTGTCTTATGTTTTGATATTCACTCTTTTGGATAGGAAAAGACCTGTTGTTGTTGTTGTTGTTGTTTTTAATTAAAGCTTATTAAAGTAAACATCTCCTTTCCCTTTGCAGGTTCCTTGAATCCGCTGCCTTTCCCCTTAATGGCTCAACAGACCATAAAGAAACGCACACATCAGAAAACTTTGTGTGAAAATCCCTATGTTAGTAGATTTCTATGGTGATTACCCTTGTAGTTTGTTCTAAATCAAATAATCTAAAAAGAAAGAGGAGGTGTATACTGAATTCCTTTACAGGGGTTTCCATTAGCTATCCATGTCCTGGAGGTTTCTGATCCAAGCAATTCCATCCAAGCCACTTAGCCTGAACTGAAATAAAGGTTCTTAGTTGCATAATTTTTATCAACAAACAAGTGAGCTTGATTCTTTGGCCTGGAGGCCTGTGCTTTTCATTTGGGTGGATTAATTTAGGAAACTTGAGTTCAATTCCTTGAATTTCCTGTGTATTCTTTTGTGGAAGAAAGCAGTGATCCTAGTATTCTTAGATATAGTCCAGGCTGCTGGGACTACCCCAAAATAGAGCAGGTAAAATTTCTATTTTTACCCAAGTCACTGTTTAACAAGTACATTTGTTTGTTCACATATTTGACAGAACTTTATGGGGCACTTTCTGTGTGACAGGCTGATAGGAGCTAAGGATGCGATGAGGATGGTGATATTGATTACGGTGGTGGTGTGTATAGGTGTGTTTTCTTAATGGCTGGAGGGTACTTTTGCATTGTATGAAAGCATTGTGTTTAATTTATCAATTTCCCTATTCACTCACATTCAGATTCTTTCACAATGTTTATTAATTATTCTAGTGACTTTCATATATTGGCTGCTTTCATCTTCACAATAGCCCTGTGAGATTGGCAATTCTGTTATTATCCTGGTTTTACACTTGAGGAAATGAAGACAGAGAGTTTAAGTGATTTTCTTTGTAGTGCTAGTAAGTTGTGAACCTGGGATACCACCCTAGGCAGTCTTGCTCCAAAGACCAAGAACCTGACTCAGAAGTATTCACTGTCATAAGGGTTCACAGGCTGGCAGCTTGACACGTAAATAAACAAATTACAGTAAAAAGTAGTGAGAAGCAATAGGAGAGCATTCAAAGTGCAGGTGTGGCTCAGAAGAGAGGGGACCGGCTGAGCTTTAGGAAGTTGGAGGAAGTCTATCAAAGGAGATTTACTGTCTTGAAGGATACACAGCCTGAACTGATTCTTCGAGAAGGTCATTTGCACACATTCAGGCACACAGTGCAGGGTCCTGAATGACAGGGTGGTCCAGTGGAAAAGGCTGCTCCCTGAAGTGAATCCACTGGGGGTCAGAATTTCAGAAGTTCAGACCCTCTTCTGGGTCTCAGTGGCTTTTGCCAAGTCACTAACTCTCCTGATGTGGTTATCAAAGGAAATGATTAATCAGAAGTTCTTTGTAAATGGCTAAGTGCTGCTGCTGCTGCTTCTGCTAAGTCGGTTCAGTTGCGTCTGACTGTGTGCGACCCCATAGACGGCAGCCAACTAGGCTCCCCCGTCCCTGGGATTCTCCAGGCAAGAACACTGGAGTGGGTTGCCATTTCCTTCTCCAATGCATGAAAGTGAAAAGTGAAAGTGAAGTCACTCAGTCGTGTCCGACTCCTAGGGACCCCATGGACTGCAGCCCACCGGGCTCCTCTGCCCATGGGATTTTCCAGGCAAGAACACTGGAGTGGGGTGCCACTGGGTTCCTTAAAAGTGGAAGACAGATTTTATTTTCTTGGGCTCCAAAATCACTGGGGAGGGTGACTTCAGCCGTGAAATTAAAGGACCCTTGCTCCCTGAAAGTAAAGCAAGACAAACCTGGACGGCATATTAAAAAGCAGAGACATCACTTTGCTGACAAAGTCTGTATAGTAAAAGCTATGGTTTTCCAGTATTCATGTACAGATGTGAGAGTTGAACCATAAAGAAGGCTGAGTGGCAAAGAATTGATGATTTCGAACTGTGGTGCTGGAGAAGACTCTTGAGAGTCCCTTGAACCGCAAGGAGACCCAGCCAGTCCACTCTGAAGCAGATCGGCCCCGGATATTCACCGGAAGGGCTCCAGTGTAAGATGTGTGTAAGACATACACTGAGAAGGCCCAGAAACGACGCCTCTCTGAGCAGTGGTGTCCATCGAGGTAACGGCGACCTTCACGGCCCACCGCGGCTCCCAAGCTCAGCAGGCCACGGCTGTCCGGGTTGTCCCCGCGAGACCACACAGTGGATACTTAGGTCTGGAGACGACACAGCTCTGCTTCCTTCTGAAGCTTCTAATGGAAGAATCTTCCCCACAGCTCCTTCTCGTGTGTCCTTCCCTGGCGGCGCTGAAGCTACTGCAGACGTCCACAGTCCCTCTCAGGAAGCTCCACCATGATGACCGGCTTAAAAACCTGCTGCCTGAGCCTCTGCAGTCCTAGGTTTCATCGGACAAGCGGTTTAAAGCTCGCTACAGCTTTATAACTTATCCCAGATCTTGAGGGTCTGAGTTCCTCACTTGCTTTCTAGAAATTTCCACTTAATTGACCCTATGCCCACTTTAAAGCTACCCACTTAGAGTTTCTATGTCTCTGTCCAAGTTATTTTAGCATAGTTTATGGTTCCAAATTATGTGTTTTGCAATTGGTTTTACCCTGAATGACTAATTCATTTAATGGACATAAATGATTATAAGCCCTCAGTTCTTTGCATCTGCCTTAATAGAAGTCATCATCGGTCGGTTCAGTC
The DNA here is from genome assembly GCF_014754425.2 of Oryx dammah. Lineage (NCBI taxonomy): Eukaryota > Metazoa > Chordata > Mammalia > Artiodactyla > Bovidae > Oryx > Oryx dammah. Next base: position 14,956,786 of record NW_024070190.1, read on the forward strand.
ACTCAGTCGTGTCCGACTCCTTGCGACCCCCTGAATCACAGCATGCCAGGCCTCCCTGTTCATCACCATCTCCCAGAGTTCACTCAGAATCACGTCCATCGAGTCCGTGATGTCATCCAGCCATCTCATCCTCGGTAGTCCCCTTCTCCTCCTGCCCACAATCGCTTCCAGCATCAGAGTTTTCTCCAGAGTCAGCTCTTCGCATGAGGTGGCCAAAATACTGGAGTTTCAGCTTCAGCATCAGTCCTTCCAAAGAAATCCCAGGGTTGATTTCCATCAGAATGGACTGGTTGGATCTCCTTGCAGTCCAAGGGACTCTCAAGAATCTTCTCCAACACCACAGTTCAAAAGCATCAATTCTTCGGCGCTCAGCCTTCTTCACAGTCCAACTCTCACATCCATACATGACCAAAGGAAAAACCATAGCCTTGACTAGACGGACCTTAGTCGGCAAAGTAATGTCTCTGCTTTTGAATGTGCTATCTAGGTTGGTCATAACTTTTCTTCCAAGGAGTAAGCATCTTTTAATTTCATGGCTGCAGTCACCATCTGCAGTGATTCTGGAACCCCCAAAAATAAAGTCTGACACTGAAGTGATAGGACCACATGCCATGATCTTTGTTTTCTGAAAGTTGAGCTTTAGGCCAACTTTTTCGCTCTCCTCTTTCACTTTCATCAAGAGGCTTTTTAGCTCCTCTTCACTTTCTGCCATAAGGGTGGTGTCATCTGCATATCTGAGGTGATTGATATTTCTCCCAGCAATCTTGATTCCAGCTTGTGCTTCTTCCAGCCCAGCGTTTCTCATGATGTACTCTGCATAGAAGTTAAAGAAGCAGGGTGACGATATACAGCCTTGACGCACTCCATTTCCTATTTGGAACCAGTCTGTTGTTCCATGTCCAGTTCTAACTGTTGCTTCCTGACCCCATACAGATTTCTCAAGAGGCAGGTCAGGTGGTCTGGTATTCCCATCTCTTTCAGAATTTTCCACAGTTGATTGTGATCCACACAGTCAAAGGCTTTGGCATACTCAATAAAGCAGAAATAGATGTTTTTCTGGAACTCTCTTGCTTTTTGCATGATCCAGCGGATGTTGGCAATTTGATCTCTGTTTCCTCTGCCTTTTCTAAAACCAGCTTGAACATTGGAAATTCACAGTTCACGTATTGCTGAAGCCTGGCTTGGAGAATTTTGAGCATTACTTTACTAGCATGTGAGATGAGTGCAACTGTGTGGTAGTTTGAGCATTCTTTTGCATTGCCTTTCTTTGGGATTGGAATGAAAACTGACCTTTTCCAGTCCTGTGGCCACTGCCGAGTTTTCCAAATTTGCTGGCATATTGAGTGCAGCAGTTTCACAGCATCATCTTTCAGGATTTGAAAGAGCTCATTTGGAATTCCATCACCTCCACTAGCTTTGTTTGTAGTGATGCTTTCTAAGGCCCACTTGACTTCACATTCCAAGATGTCTGGTTCTAGATTAGTGATCACATCATCATGACTATCTTGGTCGTGAAGATCTCTTTTGTACAGTTCTTCCGTGTATTCTTGCCACCTCTTCTTAATATCTTCTGCTTCTGTTAGGTCCAGACCATTTCTGTCCTTTATCGAGCCCATCTTTGCATGAAATGTTCCCTTGGTATCTCTAATTCTCTTGAAGAGATCTCTAGTCTTTCCCAATCTGTTGTTTTCCTCTATTTTTTTGCATTGATCGCTGAAGAAGGCTTTCTCATCTCTTCTTGCTATTTTTTGGAACTCTGCATTTAGATGCCTATATCTGTCCTTTTCTCCTTTGCTTTTCACCTCTCTTCTTTTCACAGCTATTTGTAAGGCCTCCCCAGACAGCCATTTTGCTTTTTTGCATTTCTTTTCCATGGGGATGGTCTTGATCCCTGTCTCCTGCACAATGTCATGAACCTCACTCCATAGTTCATCAGGCACTCTATCGATCAGATCTAGGCCCTTAAATCTATTTCTCACTTCCACTGTATAATCATAAGGGATTTGATTTAGGTCATACCTGAATGGTCTAGCAGTGTTCCTTACTTTCTTCAATTTAAGTCTGAATTTGGTAATAAGGAGTTCATGATCTGAGCCAAAATCTGCTCCTGGTCTTGTTTTTGTTGACTGTATAGAGCCTCTCCATCTTTGGCTGCATAGAATATAATCAATCTGATTTTGGTGTTGACCATCTGGTGGTGTCCATGTGTAGAGTCTTCTCTTGTGTTGTTGGAAGAGGGTGTTTGCTATGACCAGTGCATTTTCTTGGCAAAACTCTATTAGTCTTTGCCCTGCTTCATTCCGCATTCCAAGGCCAAATTTGCCTGTTACTCCAGGTGTTTCTTGACTTCCTACTTTTGCATTCCAGTCCCCTATAATGAAAAGGACATCTTTTTTGGGTGTTAGTTCTAAAAGTTCTTGTAGGTCTTCATAGAACCGTTCAACTTCAGCTTACTCAGTGTTGGTGGTTGGGGTATAGACTTGGATAACTGTGATATCGAATGGTTTGCCTTGGAAACGAACAGAGATCATTCTTTCATTTTTGAGATTGCATCCAAGTACTGCATTTTGGACTCTTTTGTTGACCATGATGGCTACTCCATTTCTTCTGAGGGATTCCTGCCAACAGTAGTAGATATAATGGTCATCTGAGTTAAAGTCACCCATTCCAGACCATTTTAGATCACTGATTCCTAGAATGTTGACGTTCACTCTTGCCATCTCTTGTTTGACCACTTCCAATTTGCCTTGATTCATGGACCTGACTTTCCAGGTTCCTATGCGATATTGCTCTTTACAACATCGGACCTTGCTTCTATCACCAGTCACATCCACAACTGGGTGTTGTTTTTGCTTTGGCTCCATCCCTTCGTTCTTTCTGTCGTTATTTCTCCACTGATCTCCAGTAGCATATTGGGCACCTAGTGACCTGGGGAGTTCCTCTTTTGGTATCCTGTCACGAACAGTATGAAAAGGCAGTAGAACAGTATGAAAATAGAAGTCACAGCTGAAGCCTAAAGCTACCATTTCGATAGTACGTACCAAGGCGCCGTGGGAGGACGGACCGGTGCTGACGCTTACGCGAGCACTCCGCGGGAGATCAGCCTCAGCTACGTTTCCACTCTTCCGAGCTTCCAGCGCCGCGGCGGCCCCTTCTCAGGCGCCGCCCGCGCTGCGCTCGCCCCCCGCGGCCCCCTCCAGTGCGCCGTCCACACAGGCCCGCTTCCTGGTCCTCCTGCCGGGTCCTCGCACAGCTTAACCAGCGTTAGCCTGACTGCTTTACCCTGGGTGTCCACGGGGTGGCGCACTCACCCCCTCGGGTCTTTGTCCAGAAGTCACCTTTTCAAGGTTTTGTCTTTCATCAGTATGTAAAACTGCAACAACTTCCCAGAATCAAGGACGGTGATTCCCTCCTGCTGCTCTAGCTCCATAGTCGTTACCCCCGTTGGACATACTCTCCGTTTATTGTATACTCCCCCAACCAGAATGTCCTTTAGAGGGCGAGATTTGTATCTACTTCGTTGTATCTCTGGCTCCTAAGTGAGTATTTGGTGTGAACGGATGTGGTGTGAACTACCTTTTAGTGAATGCACGGACATCATATCCTCTGTTTCAACTGAGAGTTCCATCTGAAGGCCTTCTTCCTTTCATAACATCTCTTCAAGTAAAAACAAACAGCTCTAACGGAATACAACACAAAAATTCCACTGTCTACAGAGACATTCTCAAACTGCTTTCTGCTTTTGTTTTTTTGAAAAACATGTTTTTCTGGCAGTAAAAGTAAAACATTGTGAGAAATTTAAAAAGGTACAACCAATTTAAATGACAAATAATCCCACAGAGTCAACTACATTTTGATGTATTTCCTTCCAGACTTTTACATAAGCACATACATGTCCATGCACACTTTTTAAAAGAATACATAATTTTATGTGTTTGCATATATATGTAGTTGAGATTACCCTGTTCAGTCTTACCCTTTACCGTGCCAGGAGCTTATGATGTGTCGTTTGTTATCTAAAACATTGATGTTCAGAGGGATCTTGGCATTGGCCAACTGCTGCGAAGAGCCGACTCATAGAAAAGACCCTGATGCTGGGAAAGATTGAAGGCAGGAGGAGAAGGGATCGACAGAGGACAAGATGTTTGGATGGCATCACTGCCTCAATGGACATGAATTTGAGCAGGCTCCGGGAGATGGTGAAGGACAGGGAAGCCTGGCGCGCTGCAGTCCGTGTGGTCACAGAAGCAGGACATGACTGAGCAGCTGAGCAACGACAACATCTTAACATTGTATCATATGTGCTGACACACCAATCTGCTCAACTTGTCTGCTATTGTGGACGCTAACAAATATGTTTTCATTTCTATTTGAGTGAAAATTTCATTCCTATCATCTATTTGGTTTGTTGATTTTTAACACCTCTTTTCTCTATTCCAGTTCTCCTGGCTTATTTTGCGCATATAGTTTATCTGTAACCTTCTCCACCGTTTAGTCTTTTGTCCTTGTGATTTTTGAAGGCCATTTTCTCTAAGTGGTTTAGTGTCATGGCGTGTCTGCCTTTAGTTCCTTAACGTTATCTACATCTTACCTTTCTGGTATTTCCTAAATTATCTCCTTTTTACACGATGAATTTTATAGGATCCTTACTGTGGTCATTTGGGCAACGGCAGTCTCAGTCATTATCTGCACTCGCTTCCTCTCACCACTCGCAGCTCCATCCTGGCTTTCTGGGAAACCCCTTCTTTTAAAGAAAGTCCTCAGGACATTGGTGACTCTCTCTGGTGACTGGCCGAGTCTCAATGCCCTCTGGAATCTCCTTCTGGCCACCTGTTCCTGAGGAGAGGAATATTCTGAATTCTAGTCTTCTACATGCCCGGCCTCTGCCCTGGGGGATGCAAGAATGTCACCCTACTACCCAGTTCAGTGTGAGGGGCCAAGAGAGGGAAAGCACACTGTCCTGGGGAGGCTGCTCTGCGGAGCGTTTGTAGCCGGAACGCTGGCAACCTTTCTCCCTCAATCTCTGTCTCTATACTTTTAAGTTTGCTACTGATTTCTTTTTGAGGCATGGTAATAATTTTAATGGCTGTCTGGGGAGGCCTTACAAATAGCTGTGAAAAGAAGAGAAGTGAAAAGCAAAGGAGAAAAGGAAAGATATAAGCATCTGAATGCAGATTTCCAAATAATAGCAAGGAGAGATAAGAAAGTCTTCCTTAGCAATCAATGCAAAGAAATAGGGAAAAGCAATAGAAAGGGAAAGACTAGATATCTAGTCAAGAAAATTATAGAAACCAAGGGAACATTTCATGCAAAGATGGGCTTGATAAAGGACAGAAATTGTATGGACCTAACAGAAGAAGAAGATATTAAGAAGAGGTGGCAAGAATACACAGAACTGTACAGAAAAGATCTTCATGACCAAGATAATCACGATGCTGTGATCACTCACCTAGAGCCAGAAATCCTGGAATGTGAAGTCTAGTGGGCCTTAGAAAGCACCACTATGAACAAAGCTAGTGGAGGTGATGGCATTCCAGTTGAGCTATTTCAAATCCTGAAAGATGATGCTGGGAAAGTGCTGCACTCAATATGCCAGCAAATTTGGAAAACTCGGCAGTGGCCACAGGACTGGAAAAGGTCAGTTTTCATTCCAATCCCAAAGAAAGGCAATGCAAAAGAATGCTCAAACTACCGCACAATTGCACTCATCTCACATGCTAGTAAAGTAATGCTCAAAATTCTCCAAGCCAGGCTTCAGCAATACGTGAACCGTGAACTTCCAATGTTCAAGCTGGTTTTAGAAAAGGCAGAGGAACCAGAGATCAAATTGCCAACATCTGCTGGATCATCAAAAAAGCAAGAGAGTTCCAGAAAAACATCTATTTCTGCTTTATTGACTATGCCAAAGCCTTTGACTGTGTGGATCACAATCAACTGTGGAAAATTCTGAAAGAGATGGGAATACCAGACCACCTGACCTGCCTCTTGAGAAACCTATATGCAGGTCAGGAAGCAACAGTTAGAACTGGACATGGAACAAAAGACTGGTTGCAAATAGGAAAAGGAATATGTCAAGGCTGTATATTGTCACCCTGCTTCTTTAACTTCTATGCAGAGTACATCATGAGAAACGCTGGGCTGGAAGAAGCACAAGCTGGAATCAAGATTGCCAGGAGAAATATCAATCACCTCAGATATGCAGATGATACTACCCTTATGGCAGAAAGTGAAGAGGAACTCAAAAGCCTTTTGATGAAAGTGAAAGAGGAGAGCGAAAAAGTTGGCTTAAAGCTCGACATTCAGAAAACAAAGATCATGGCATCTGGTCCAATCACTTCATGGGAAATAGATGGGGAAACAGTGGAAACAGTGTCAGACTTTATTATTTTGGGATCCAAAATCACTGCAGATGGTGACTGCAGCCATGAAATTAAAAGACGCTTACTCCTTGGAAGGAAAGTTATGACCAACCTAGATAACATATTCAAAAGCAGAGACATTACTTTGCCAACAAAAGTCCATCTAGTCAAGGCTATGGTTTTTCCTGTGGTCATGTATGGATGTGAGAGTTGGACTGTGAAGAAGGTTGAACACCGAAGAATTGATGCTTTTGAACTGTGGTGTTGGAGAAGACTCTTGAGAGTTCCTTGGACTGCAAGGAGATCCAACCAGTCCATTCTGAAGGAGATCAGCCCTGGGATTTCTTTGGAAGGAATGATGCTAAAGTTGAAACTCCAGTATTTTGGCCACCTCATGCGAAGAGTTGACTCATTGGAAAAGACTGTGATGCTGAGAGGGATTGGGTGCAGGAGGAGAAGGGGACAACAGAGGATGAGATGGCTGGATGGCATCACGGAGTCGATGGACGTGAGTCTGAGTGAACTCTGGGAGATGGTGATGGACAGGGAGGCCTGGAGTGCTGCGATTCATGGGGTCGCAAAGAGTCGGACACGACTGAGTGACTGAACTGAACTGAACTGAATAATTTTAAGTCCCCTCTGTCCCTGGATCAGATCCAAGGAAGTGCTGACTGAAGCTGGGGTTATTCCCACAGACCTCAGTGCCAGAGATCTGAGATCCTTTTACATGAAACAGATCTTCATTAAAGAAGACAACTGTTTCTCAACAGTGTGGAGAGGGAGCTTCCCTGGTGGCTCAGTGGTAAATAATCCACCGGCAGGAGGTGGATTCCATCCCTGATCTGGGAAGATCCCGCTTGCCTCAGAGCAGCTAAGCCTGTGTACCACCAGTGTCGAGCCCGTGTTTTCAGCCCGGGAGCCACAACTATTGAGCCGTTGCCCCACAGCTGCTGAAGCCCACGGGCCCTGGAGCTTGTGCTCCACAACAGGAGAAGCCTCTGCAGCAAGCAGTCCCCACCGCAGCTGGAGGGGAAGCCGCACAGCAATGAAGACCCAGCCTAGCCAAAATAAACAAGTAAAGAAACGGATAAAATGCAATGAGAAGCGTGAGGTGGCTGCCAATGGGATACTCTTTCTCACATCTCAAGGGCAACAGAAGATGAGCCTGCCTGTGGGTGTCCACAGTCTTAGCTCCCCGCATTGCACGAGTGCTCTTCGCATTGGCTCCTCTCTCTGCTCTCTCCAGGTCAGGAGGTGTGGCTGCTCTTGCGTGAACATTTTCTCTTCTTTCTGCGCCGACAGCTTGGCTCTCTGACTGACGCCTCCACCGCTCACCCTCATGGCCTTCTGGGCTGTCCACGCGAGTCTTCCCATGGTGCCAGTTCACATGATAGGCACCTTCCTGTAGGTGCCCGGGAAAGCCTGCTGCACAATGACCCTCAGAAATTTGCTCGATAGATTCCTCTTTCCCAGAAAAGTTGGCCTGAAAGACTTCCCGTCGTCGGGACACACAGAGCCCAAGTGGAGACAGAGCCAGCGGCAGATTCTGCTTCTCAGTGTTCACATCACAGTGCATATTCCAGTTCTCTGATCAGATAAACTCTCCAAGATAAAGCGTCCAGTATCTTGGCAAGAGACATGGATTTTGGAAAACACATTTCCTCAAATTTAAAGTTTTAAGCCTTCTTTTCTCTCCAGCTTTGTGGAAGAAAATACCTTTGGCAAAGGGCGGGTGGGCTGGCACCTGTGCCTGCTCAGCCTCAGGGAGAACTGGCTCATGCCGTAAGAACCAGCTTCTTCCAGATCTGATTAGAAGTCGCATTGATTGTGCGATCTACAGTCAAACATAATACCCTCTGGCCAGTGTGCATTCTAACTACTTGGCTGTTTGGCCTCATTGCAATCCTACTTTAATTGTGAATCTCTGTGCCATGAGCTGGGTGGTTATCTGAGAAGACCTATCTCGTGTGGACTGGCAGGGTCTTCCTGGAGCCCGTGGGTCACCCCTCCAGGTGCTGTTTAGTCATAGTTGGGGTTGAGGTTGATTTCAAAGACTTGCTACAGTTTCTAAGTGAAATTTATCGCCATAATATCACTCTCATTCATTTGACCTCTGATGTGCTTTCTTAAGCAGGAGGGAAGGGTCAGAGTGCTTCAGCGTGTACCAGGAAAACTGCCTTACCCTTGGGCACCCTCAGAGAGCACTGGCTTGTTGGTCCAGAGTGAGCACTACACACGTGCCAGGGCTCTAAACACCCAGATCCCGCCTGCCTTCCATCTTGGAAACAGCAAACCCACATGCGATTGTGTGATGAGGAAGCAAAGTGGCTCTTCCATGCTGTTAAATAGCCTTTGCAACTTGAACTGTGAGAAATTCACCAGCTGGGGACCGAGGCCAAATGGCTTTCTCGCTCTCAGTTTGCTCTGTATCAGGCTTAGGTGTGCGTCACAAATCTCACACCTCTGACAATCCCCGCCATCTGGGATGAGGGTTAGACAGGCAGCTATTTGATTTCTAGACTCTATATAGTATGGCCATAATATGAAATCTTACTGAGACTATTTAAAAGCATGCTTTTGGAGCTATTTTAAGACATGAGAAGATGTTTAAGGTGATACTAAGTTTTGAAAGATGGTAGGACTCAAACTTCCTATTTTGTATGATATCAGCTTTGTTATTTGTATACATGCCCATGCTAAAATGCCATAGGTGAGATCTTTGAGTGAGTCCATGATAGGCACTTTCTAATATTTTTTCATATGTGTATAACGTGTGTGAATTATTTTTATAATAAGAAAAGACATGCTATTGAAATAGCATAAGATTTTAAAACCCTTTATCTTTTTAAATAACAAATAGACATAGAATGATATAATGAAACCCCATTCATGGACCATCGTTCAGCTTCAAAAATTACCAGTGACTGGCTACTTTTGTTTCACTGATACTCTCATCTACTCACCCTGCCCATTTTATTGTTTTTAATTAATAGACTTAATTTTTCAGAATTGTTTTAGGTTCATGAAAAGTGAAGCAGAGAATTCTGTAGAGCCCCCACATCTCCTTCCCACCCAGTGTCCCCCATTATTAACATCTTGCATCAGTGTGGTTGGTACATTTGTTACAGTTGATGAAACAATATGGAGAAGTTACTACCTGAAGTCTATAGCTTGTCTTAGGGTTCACTGTTTTGTACAGTTCTATGAGGATAATTTCTTATTGCACAATTTATAGAGTCAGTTATTCCCAAGACCATAAATGTCTGGGCCAAATCTACTATCTGAAGTTTCTAAACTGCCTTCTAATTATTTAGTCCAGGAACCAGTGAAGTGATGAAAAAGTCCTTGGAACCAACTGAAAATTATAAAGTTGAGAAAACAGAAAGTGAAAGTGAATTCGCTCAGTCTTGTCCGACTCTTTGCGACCCCATGGATGGTAGCCCACCAGGCTCCGTGATCCACAGGATTTTCCAGGCAAGAATACTGGAGTGGTCTGCCATTTCCTTCTCCAGGGGATCTTCCCAACCCACGGATCGAACCCACGTCTCCTGCATTGCAGACAGATGCTTTACCATCTGAGCCACTCTGAAAATTATAAAGTTGAGAAAACGGAAGACCATACTAAGAATCACTGGGTGGAGTGGGCTTGTGCTCAGACGTGTGTGCCTCTTTTCGATCCCATGGAAACTGTAGTCCACCAGGCTCTTCTGTCTATGGAATTTGGTGCATAAAAGCAACCTTGGTGCAAGTCATCTTTGCCCATAGTGTGGGCGGAGCTGTGGTCTGGGGAAGAGCTGCGTCCTGCCCTGATCAGTGTGGGCCTGGAGGGGACTGGACTGGCTCTTCAGGGAGCAGTCACTTATTGAAGCACTGTTGTCAAGGAGGCAGGATTGGGAAGGAGCCTATAAAGCTTTCCACTAGCCTAACTAAAGTTAGAACCTACAAGAGAAGTAAAAAAATTAAAAGTAATGCTTGTGGCAGCCAAATTAAATAGAGGAATTCTCAGCGGTGGAATGCAGGTGGGGCGTGTGCCCGGCCATAACCTCAAAGCTGCCCTCAGCTCTTTCCAGAAACCTACCAGTCACCAGTTAGTCAAATCCTCCCGTGCTGGGGCCCAGGTAAGGGGTTGAGCAGCAGACATCATTTCCCCCAGGACCTGTGCAACAAGTCAAGAGTTTAATGCCTCATCCTCCCAACCAAGCATTATTAGACTTTGGGATCAATAAGTGTTGACTCAGACCCAAAATCTGTCATGCCAGTTGGTGTAGAGACCACTTTGACTGCTTGATATTCAGCAATACCACCGACTGGCATTTATTCAGACCCAGGCATGCTGGTGCTGGGCTGGGCTGTAGAGCTAGTGGGAACAAAACTGACCACTTCTGGGCCTCATGGCGCTGGCCTCTCTCCGTGGACACTGAGGCTCATAAGGGCACCGTGGTCTGCTCCTCCTCTGCTTAATTTTTTCTCCTGGGACCCAACTTGCCTTCACCGCACCTGATGTGTAACCAGAGGGGGACAAATCCTTTCATAGACATGTATAGTCTGGGTTTCCTGACAGTACATCAGGCCTGAAACCAGAGTCTAAGTGTCCAATTTACCGAATATTCTGCTTATTGTGATGGTGCGATCCACCCCATCCTGAGCGGCTGCAGTTACAGAAAGAGCCTGCTGACTGCTCTTTCCAAAACCAGTCACTTCTCACCCAGGAGAAGTGCATACCTGCATCCCTTTCCAGGAGAAGCATCAAACTCTCAACTCAGGACCACCTTGACTTCTCAAGATACTTTTCAAGTTAATCTGACAAAACCTACATATGAAAGCAACTAGTAAACTTTAAAAGAGAAAACTAGAAGGAACTAGGTCTACGTTATTTAAAGATATATTTATGTTTCTGCAAAAAATGTTACCTGGTAAGAGTTCTAGATACAGCTTTACCACCTTTACCATAAAGAAACACAAAAATTGGATACTGTCAGATTTTCATAGAGAATATTGCTGTAAGGTATTACATTAGGTACTTCCAACAGCACGAGGGTTGGCAGCGTAACTGGCCCTGTTTCACAGAGTGGGACGTCGAGCCCCTTGGGACGTATGTGCCTGGCATATATCACCAGTCAGCAAGGGGCAAGACGGGCTTCCCTGGTGGCTCAGTGGTAAAGAATCCACCAGCAGTGAGACTCAGGAGACACAGGTTCGCTCCCTGGGTCGGGTAAATCCCCTGGAGAAGAAAGTGGCAACCCATTCTAGTATTCTTGCCAGGGGATACCACCAAACACACATACAAGGGGCAAGACGGGTGTTTCCCCAGCCTTCCCTCCACCCCAGATTAGTGGTTCAAACACTGCCAGTCATGAATACAGCAGTAGAAAACGTCCCTCTTCCAACTAGTCAAGTCACCCTAGTCATTGATATGAATTATTCTTAAACATACAGTTTACTTAGCAATACAAATAAAATTTTTAAATATACACCCTAAAATTAAGAATAAAAAACCAATACAACGTTGAAATCTTACTATACTGAACAAAACTTAGCCAACTGGGAGAGCATTTTGGAAATCACTAGAGAAATTTTGCCCATTATTTGAAAATGCGACAAAACTTTTGTTGGGACAGCATTACATTCAGTAAATTTTCATACTCAAATAGCATGTAAATTTCTGTTTCACCAATTCTGCTTTATCATAAATTATGTGAGAACTTATTTTAATGTGTTTTGCTTTAGTTAAAGAAGGAATGACAGTGATCTTTCGATCTTGTTCGCCTCCTAGGTGGAAAACTGTCATGAGGAGCAGTTCCAGAGGCAGACCTGGAAGCCCGCAGCTTTTCAGAAACAGCACAGGAGGCCTGGAGCGCTGCTGGCGGGCCCCTGCATTGAGGCAGCTCTGTCTGCATCTCTGCACCTTCCCTTTGCAGTTCATGACTGAGCATCATATCTCTTTGAAAACTTGCTCTCATTTCAGGAAGAAGCATTCTATGCTGCAGTCTCCATTGAGCCACTGACATGGGCCAGAAAATTGCTTTTTAAGTGGTCAGGTGAGGCTGGCAGGTACTTTCAGATCACCAGTGCAGTACAAGGAGCCTAGAAGGATGATAGTTGCTGGCAAATTTGGTGTTCTTTCTAGATGCCCCTGGAGAAGGAAATGGCAACGCCCTCCAGTACTCTTGCTTGGAAAATTCCATGGATGGAGAAGCCTGGTAAGCTACAGTCCATGGGGTTGCAAAGACTCAGACACGACTGAACGACTTCACTCTCTCTCTCTTGACTCTAGATGCCCGAGACCTAGGGATGGAGTCACGGTCAGGGATGCTGATTGGAAACCGTTTCTTCCTGACTGTGGACATTGCAATCTTTCTGCACTCCACATTTCTACTACATTGGTCTGTTTTTTGAGCATGGCCTATTTTACTTCCACGCAAATGTTTTCCTATAGTCCACCATCTCACTGCTGAGAAACTCAGCTCTAGTCCCACCTCCCGAAGCAGCTTTTCCAGATCTTATCAGTCACCACCCCCTCCCCGTAGATGCCCACGGGTTTTTGCTCACATCCTGGTGGGCCTTGTGTCTTGTGCTTGCTTTCTCACTGGACTGCTGAGCTCTTAGAAGGAAGGCATCGTTCTTATCCATCTCTGACTTCCTCCTCCCCACCCCAGCCTCTAGTTTTGGCACAGTGTATGGACCTTGAAGGAGCTTCATTGTGCTTGAACAGAAGTAAAGGACATTTGAGATTTTCTCTATCATGTGGTTGATGTTGTCTCTGTCCCATAAATAAGCGGAAATTGGCTTGGGATCTCTGGAGTGGTCCATGGCCCTTAAAAAATCCAAAAGGGAGAGAAACTTGGTTAAAAGAAGAAATGGAGAAAGATCAACTTCTAATTTTCTTTGCCTAAGGTCAGATTATTACTTTTCTGAATTGCTCCAACTTGCTGAAATGGAAACTTCCTTTAATTTGGAATAGATAAGAGTAATTTTGGGCTGATAAGATAAGAGCTCTGGGAAGCTATCATTGCTTACTGGTTTGACAGAGATACTGCTACAAAATGATTATGCAAGATTTTCTTCTGTCTATTTTGAACTATTTTTTAAAAATCTAGGTTATTGACTTAAAAACAATAGATCAAGATTTCCCTCTGGCACTATTGGAACCCAGAGTGTATAAAGGGGGCCTCTGGTGTTCCAGACAGCCTAGCATTTAGTAGCTATAATGACTCACCATCTCTTTGGATTCATCTGTCATTACTTGATTACTTGATGGAAATATTAGAGAGAATGAAGTTGTAAACTCGGATGAAGACCTTGTAAAGCAGTGAAAGACCTACTCAGCCCTCAATACCTTTGTGTAACATTTAAAGAGGACTGTGTGTTTCACAGCAGCTCCTCGTGTTCCTGATACAGGCCTTGTCATTGCTCTGACCCTGGGGAGGCATCGGGATATCCTGTGGGTCCCATGAAAGGCCAAACACAACCTGTCACGGAGAGTCTATGCTGTGCTAGGGACTGTTGAGTTTGGGGATGCAGACACATAGGAGCTTAGGACATAGGGACACTTCGGAGCAAAACGAAGGCATAGGGAGGTTCCTGTGCCGTTTCCCCTCTGCTTCAGGGCACACTCCAGCCCCTAGAGTGTGCCATCACAGCCTGTCTCTTCACCCAGGGGAAGGATGGGCAACCTCTTGGTTTTCCTGCTTCACACCACTTACTCTCCATCATTCCCTCATCCCTCTCAACACAGACAGCACTGTGCTCCGACTCCCTCCTTTATTTTGGAGGTGCTCATTTGGTGAATAAAAAGGAGAGGGAATGACTATGGATGAGATATGGGGTAGAAAGTCTCAAAAGATGAAGATATCATCTTTGAGGTCATAAAAGGTCTACTCCTCACAGGTAAGGACTCCCAACTAGCTGATTGCCAATGCCACAATCAGACAGGAGCAGGAATTCTGTTGCTTCCCGTCCACTGTGCATGGGCGAGTTTGAACAAGGTATAACAAGGTTTCACCAGGTCATGTTCAGTTGTATAATGTTGGTATTTGAAAGGGTATTGTGTTTAGGAATGGAGAAGGCAATGGCAGCCCACTCTAGTCCTCTTGCCTGGAAAATCCCATGGACGGAGGACCCTGGTGGGCTGCAGTCCATGGGGTCGCTAGGAGTCAGACACGACTGAGCGACTTCACTTTCACTTTTCCCTTTCATGCATTGGAGAAGGAAATGGCAGCCCACTCCAGTGTTCTTGCCTGGAGAATCCCAGGGACGGGGGAGCCTGGTGGGCTGCTGTCTCTGGGGTCGCACAGAGTCGGACACGACTGAGGTGACTTAGCAGCAGCAGTGTGTTTAGGAATAGGACTGCTTTATGCTCTGGTGGTGAGGGAGGCTGAACTGGGAATGAGGTCCAGTGCAAAATCTTTGTGTGACCTTAGATGTGTTATTGAACTCAAGTCTGTGTGCCCAACACCCAGAAAGACCAAATAATACCAAAATGTCAGAGTTTGGAGCAGAGAAAATTTTATTGCAGGGCCACGCAAGGAAATGGGTGGCTCGTGCAGCTTCATCAGAGGCGCGAGGAAGAATGCGGCTAGCTGTTGCAGACTCCTTGGTGTCAGGCCCTCTGCTTCTGAGGCCAGGTCATGGTGTTCCTGTGAGCCTCACCGAAACAAATGTTGTTCTCAGTTCTGCTAAGAAGCGACAAGTCCCAGGGCTTGACTTGCACCCTCTGAGGTCCAGGCCTTGGCTAAGGGAGGGAGGTGCCCAGCAGGAAACTTAGCCTGCCTGGGAGCATTGGTCCAGCACCCAGTCTGGGTCCTCCCACCCGTGCTAAGCCCGGCCAAAGAGTCAGATCTTAGACGGGGGTGCCTGCAGGGTGAGATCCCACAGACCCTACCCAGCCATCATAACTGAGGGAGCCAGGCACCCAGGACCCAGCCGGCCCTTAGGTTTTCCATTTCGCCTGGAGAGAATCACTTGTATAGACCAACAGAAGCGCATGTTGTAGCAAATACTGATCAGGTGACTTCCTCGCTCACAACAATTGCCCTTTTTGGAGAACGGCCCCAGCCACGGAGGGGACCTGATGGAATGACGTGCAGTGTCCTGGCAGCTTAGCCCTGCCCTCTGGTCACCTCCGGGGGAGCCCGCTGACCTGAGCTAGACCAACGTTTGAAACTTGAGCAGAGAGAACACTGGTTGAGGCTGTTCTTTTAACGGCAGTGTGCATGTAGTCCAGTTGCTGAGACCTTCACGGATGGAGCCCATGGAGCCTGCCCTTGCCGTTAGGTCACAGAAGTTGGGCTGGTGGGGGATGCTCACCGCAGCTTCAAGTCCTGGGCCTGGCCCGTGGGCGGCTGTGGCCAGACACAGCCAGCTCTGTGTTCAGCTCTGCAGGACCCAGCCCTCGGCCTGACTCGGGCCCCAGGGCCTCTGGCGGCCCCATGCCCCAGGGCCTGAAGGGCCCTGCGAGAAGCTGCAGTCCACCTCTCACCACACTCTGCGGGGGAACCACGGCGAGCCTGGCTGTTGGCTGCTGCGCCTGGTGTCTCGCGATAAGTGTCTGGCACTCACGGTCGTCATTAAGGGCGGCACCCAACCCACCCCCATCACATGCGGGTCACTTGCCAGCTGCCAGCTCTGCCCCCTCAGACGGCAAACAGGGGACGCTGAGACATGGAACTGGGTCTGCCTCTGTTTCCAACAAACTGGTGATCTTTCGTCTCTCTCTGCCCTCAAAAGAGAAAAAGAAATTCCAGGTAAGTTTTATTCTTTTCTTAAAAAAGAGTCAATATAAAATTAAAGCAATAGAGGAGACTGAATTTTGGTAACACAGTTGAAGTAATTGGTGGCACTCACAGCAAGGAGAGAAAGGATTTAGTTGATTTTCTGTGACTATTGGTTGTTTGCTAGTCTTATGGTGATGGAAGTTGCACATTTTTTAAAATAGGATCCAAGAAGCTGCTGGACTTTTGGTTCTCCCAGCGGCAACCTGTCACAAACCAAGGATCTGATGAATCTTCAAATCACCCCATGATTCCAGTGGGATATATTTTTGAAAGATGTTTAATGGTTAGTCATGAGTGTGGCAAAAACTGAAACTTACATATTCAGTGAGAATAGCATGTTTGTCTCCAAGAGACAAAGATGTGTGGTACCACCTTCTGCTGAAAGCACTGGTTTCCCTGTTGCACCTTGCTCAGAATTATGGTGATTTTGACTCAGTTCAAATTTCTTTTATTTTCTGAAGAATTTAATGACGCCACCTCATCAAGGGAACCCACACTGGAATTTACAGGAAGAAATAGTTTCTTAATGTAATTTTCCAAAATGCAGCAGTGTATTGTATAGGACGGATGAATTCTGAGAGTTCATACTGGTATACTCTGGATTTCCCAGAGACTTGGGTAATCAGTCAGCTGGATCAAATCCAGGAAATACTGATGAGTGAGCTTGACCCAGAAGTTATGGACCAATTTTACACAAAAGATGGTGCTACTGCAAAGATATCATTCATGAAAGCAGTTTGTGCTAGGCTCTGTCACTGATATCACCCTGTTCAGTCCTTGTGGGGATTCAGTGAGTGGCATGAAGTCAGAGGCAACTTATTGGACTGCTCACGCCATTCCCATAACCAGAATTTTCTCATAGTAGCTTTGAAACAAACTTTAGCTAGAACCCTTATAATGACCCGTTTAGGAAAGTTGTGAGTTTTTAAGACAGGAAAATTATTGACCACCTTGTTTGTAAATCAGATTTTTAAATGTCCCACACTGCTTTCCTTGCCCCAAAAGATTGAAGTTTTAAATGCCTTGATTGACAGAGGAGTTCTATATTTAGTGATTACAATTTTATTTTTCCCAATTTGGCCAAGAAATAATAGTAACAGAAGAACTGATTTAGAAAAACGAAGAAAAATACAAAACACATATAGAAGGAAATGATGGCTCCTTTCTATATATTGCCATTTCCTTCTCCAACGCGTGAAAGTGAAAAGTGAAAGTGAAGTCGCTCAGTCGTGTCCGACTCTTAGCAACCTCATGGACTGCAGCCTACCAGGGTCCTCCATCCGTGGGATTTCCCAGGCAAGAGTACTGGAGTGGGGTGCCATTGCCTTCTCCAATATTGGTACTGAGGTCCACACTTTCCATAACCACCACCTCGAGATGCAGAAAGCCCTGGATGTGATGACAGTCTAATCATGTTAGACTGTCTGTATTTTTATACTGGGGAGTTGGATATCTAGCATGAATGCTCTCTGTGTGTTTAGATTTCCTAACCACTCCTGCTGCTAACTGAAGTGCTTGTAGAAACAGCACTTTATGGAACTTTATAACAGAATGAAAGCAATTCCGTTTGGTTTCAGCACAGTGTAATATTTCTCCAGGAACCATCCGAATCCCCATAGACCAAGCTTTTGTTGTCATTAGGTGTGGGCCTCAACCTAACCGTCTGGGGCTGGCCTATTCAATTGCTGTCAGAATTTTACATTCTGCTTACTGCTACTTCCTAGAATATATTCTTTACTAACAGTATTGAAACCAATTTCTACTTCATATATATATATATATTTGCTATAGCAATTAGCTTTCCTTCCACGAATCAAGTTCTCGTAAGAAAATGATTGCAGTTGTTCATTTTTTTATTACTACTTTAACATTCTTGCGCCCTGCATTCCTAGTCCTTTAATTGATTTTTTTTCTTACCTGTGTGTCTCCCCTCCCCACCTCAAATAAAGCAATACACTGTTACACTGTGGGTTTATACTAATCTTATCCCCCATAGGGGAAGCTGGGCTAGATCTTGGACTTAATATTCATTTACGGTTTAGAGAATTTGGCTTCCTTTGAATTGGCATGGGCTCTTTTGAAAGATAGTGACAAAATAAGCTTATTTTGTTCGCTATCAAGGATGGCCCGTAGAGTGTTAGAGATTGAGATGCGGGTGAACAGACGTGACTGTATAGAAATCATATGACATCTTGTGTTTCCAGTAAATGAGATTCAGTTCAGTTCAGTTCCTTTCCCTGGACTAGGCCCTTACTAATGGGTAAATATCCCTGAGTTTACTATCAGGGAGACTGAGTGTGAAGGTTGTGCTGGACTGCGTACACCAAGCTGGCTCGGGTCACTCACTTTGACTTTTACATTAGCAGCCATCTCCATGAAATTGCAGTGATAATCTCCTGTAAACCTTGTTTTAAAGCAGAGTCAGTGTCTTTTTCATCTCGTGACTTGAAACCCTATGGCTTTGTGACGCGTGTGATAACGTCTAAATCCATCTGTCCCCCTCCTGGTGTGTTCCCTTCACTGGCTTCACAGGATCGAGTGAATGACGGCACAGGAAGGCAGAACGCTACTCATAAAACATAATGTACAGTGTTCCAGTAGAGTTGATGGAAATGCCTGAAAACATAGGCTCTCAAGAGTTAGTATCTTTTAGCTATATTTGCAAATACTGTTAGAGAAGGCAATGGCAACCACTCCAGTACTCTTGCCTGGAAAATCCCAGGGACGGGGGAGCCTGGTGGGCTGCCGTCTATGGGGTCACACAGAGTCAGACACGACTGAAGTGACTTAGCAGCAGCTGTGGGATTTAAGCAGCCAAGAGAACAGCAAAGTTGACTAAATTTTGTATTTCTTCTTGTCCTCAAAATGTTTTATTTTTATTTTTGTGTTGATGCAGTGATGTTTGGTTTCTTCTGCATTTATAAATGAACCACATTCCATTGGTGTCTCTAAACATGAAATCTACTTTGCTTGAAATCAAGTGGTTGGAATACTGTTTTGACTTAGAGCTTATTGTTGATTGAAACCTTCATTTGAGAGGCTTTCAATCAATGTGATCAGCTCGACTCTGTAATTAGCACAGCTCCTAATGTTTTGCTGTCCTGGTTTTAAGGATCAGTGTTCATAGTAGATTTTGTTCTTATACAGTATCTAGTGGATATGATAACATTTGTTGGCTCAAAGTCTGTTTTTTTCTTCTTATAGATTTAAGAATTATATCTAATGTTCGAAAACTGTACATACTGATACACACTGCAGCAAAGCCTGGAAAGATGATAACTGTAGATTACATAGGGATATAAATTCATCTTAGTATAATTGAAGAGAGAACATTTGGTGCCATAATTTCGCCCTTCATGGTGTTGGATTTAAACCAGTCGAAATGGGTTTCTGTACAACAATGTACATATCAATGAAAGTTTGCTCAATTAAAATGTGCCTACAGGTTTGTTTTCTTTACCAGTGGATGCCCAGTCCTGGGCGTCCATTGCCACCCGTCACTTATTAGCTGTGAACACTTTCCCATCTAACTCCTGAGACAGTGCTTATTCTATTAGAGAAAGAAATGGTCTGGTGTGAGAGACACTGGTGGTAGAGGATAGGGAAGGGTGCGGTAGAAATCCAGAAGGTGGGCATGGTCTATAGGACCCAGAGCTTGGAGAGTGGGCCCTGGAATCCTCGAGACAGAAGACGCAGAAGTGGTTCAGGCAGACCCCACTTCCTTGATGTTATCTTTGCCTGTCCTGTGAGCCCTGTTCCAGGCTGGGCTCTGTGAGCAGGGCCTGCCTTCAAGGACTTACCTTTCCTGCAGGGCCACTCGAGTGGGACTTAGGCCACATTTCTATTTGCAAAAGAGAAGTGCCCCCTGTGCCTGTGAACAGTGTTGGCGGTCATTTTCCTTTGGAAAGGGTCTATCCTGAGGGCGCTTACCTTTCCTTTGTGAAAGGAGTTCAGAAGCAGAAGGAGTAAGACTCCTCCCCACCAGAGTGTTCTCCTCCAGTCCCGCGGCTGTTGACGCCTGGGTGACCAGAGTGGCTTTCAGGTGGAGCTTTCAGGTGGGCAGGCAGTGGCACCGAGAAGGCTGGCGGCGGCCAGGCCCTGAGCTACAGGCAGGCCTGAGAAGCGCAGCCCCGGCAGTGGGGCGGGGACTCCGGTCTTCTGAGCATCCTCTCCCTGGACTAGAGAAGATCCTTGTAAAACAGACCATAGGCAGATGATTCTAATGAAGCCTCTAGAATGGTAAGTCATTTCCATATGCCTTAGCCTGGCCTCCTTATTATTTTGTATCATGCAAACAGGAATTTTAGACAGGCATACCTCTTTTATTACACTTCACTTTATCAGGCCTTGCAGATTTTTTTTTTTTAAACAAATTGAAATTTTGTGGCAACCCTGTCTTGAGCAGATTTGGACAGCATGTTCTCACTTTGTGTCTCTGTGTCACGTTTTGGTAATTCTTGCAATATTTCAGATGTTTTCATTATTATCATATTTTTTTGGTGATCAGTGATCTTTGATGTTACCATTGCAATTGCTTTGGAGCTCCACGGACCATGCTCATGTAAGACAGTAAACTTAATTGATAAATGTTGTGTGTGTTCTGACTGCTCTACTGACAGATGTCTCCCTGTCTCTCTTCCTCGCCTCTGGCCTTCCTATTCCCCGAGACACATGAACCTTGAATTTAGGCCAGTTAACAACACTGCAATAGCCTCTATGTGTTTGAGTGAAAGGAAGAGTTGTATGTCTCTCATTTTAAATCAAAAGCTAGAAATGATTAAGCTTAGTGAGGAAGGCATGTCCAAAGCCAAGACAGACCCAAAACTAGGCCTCCTGTGACAGTCAGCCAAGTTGTAAATGCAAAGGAAAAGTTCTTGAAGGAAATGAACTCCAATGAACATGTGAATGATAAGAAAGTGAAGCAGCCTTATTACTGATCTGGAAAGAGTTTTAGTGTTCTGGATAGAAGATCAAACCAGCCACAACATTGCCTTAAGTGAAAGCTTAATTCGGAGCAAGGGCCTCTCTCTTTTCTACACATGTGTGCTTTCTTGAGGAATCAGTGGGAGGGAGGGAGGATGCACAGAGCCTGCCCAGTCCCCTGCTGGCCTTGTGCTCCTACAGCACCAGCCTTGCTGACCACACCCTGGCTAACCCCTCAGGGAACCTGGGGAGGCCACCGCACCGGGGCGCAGAAGGGGAGCGTGGTTCCAGCCTACCTTTCTACCTAAGCCACTTGTCTACTGTCCTGCACACTCACAAAGGGGCTTCATTGTAGTTGATGGATGCTTTGGTTTTCTTAGTCACTTTCTTTTTCATCTCCATGAGTCATAATTCTCTTTAATTCTGTGAAGGCTAAGAGAGGTGAATAAGCTGAAGAAGTCTGAAGCTAGCAGAGGCTGGCTCATGAGGTTTAAAGAAAGAAGTCACATCAGAGCGCATGTCTTTAAGGACATCGTGGACTTCCCTGGTGCTCCGCTGGTTAAGACGCTGTGCTCGCAATGCAGGGGGTCCCGAGTTCTATCCCCAGTCAGGGAACTAAGATTCCCCATGCCGCGGTGCAGAAAAAAATTTGTGATTTATGGGAAGAGGTCAAAAATGTCAACATGAACAAGAGTTTGAAAGAAGTTGATTCCAACCTTCATGAATGACCACTGGGGGTTCAAGACTTCAGGGGAGGAAGTAGCTACCGACATGGTGGAGACAGCGAGAGAACTAGAGTTAGCGGTGGAACCTGAAGCTGTGATGGAAATAGTGCGATCTCATGGGACGACTATGACGAATGAGGAGTCGCTCCTGTGGATGAGTAGAGAAAGGCTTCCTGAGATGGAATGTACTCCCGGTGAAGAGGCTGTGAAGACTTGAAATGATAACAAAAGATTTAGAATATTACATAAACTTGGTAAAACAATAGCAGAGTTTGAGAGGACTGACTCCAGCTTGGAAAGAATTTCTACTGTGGGTAAATGCTGCCAAACCATTGCATGCCACAGAGAAACTGTTCATGAAAGGAAGAGTCAATTAATGTGGAAATTTCATTTTTGTCTTATTCTAATAAATTTTGAAAGTCACTCTAACCTTCAGCAACCACCACCCTGATGAGTCAGCATCTATCAACATCTAGGCAAGACCCTCCACCAGCAAAAAGATTACAACTTGCTGAAGGTTCAGATGGTCAGCATTTTTTTTTAAGCAATAAACTGTCTTAAATTAAGGTATGTACAGTTTTAGGCATGTTATTGTCTACTTAATAGACTACAGTATAGGGTAAACGTAACTTTTATATGCACTGAGAAACCAAAAAGTTTGTGTGACTTTATTGTGATATTTGCTTTATTCTGTGGTCTGGAATGGAACCTGAAAAATCTCTGATGTATGCCTGTATTGATTGTTATTTCTAATCTCTGATAGAACTTAGTATAATATTCTGTGCATTAATTCTGACTAATGGATTTATTTTTACCTTATCTTTGATGAAAACTGTTACCCATGAGAATATCTACTTAGGTTTTGAAAAAGACATTAGACTTTTTCCTTCTGTATATTATTTGATATATATTTTATATAACATATGTCAATAAAGAAGCCCAGTATAAAAATGAACACCTATGAACTTACCACATAACTTGAAAGGCTGTCTTTGTGTTCGTCCCAGCTCTTATCTCTCCTTTCTTTGAAATCCTGAATTGTATTCTTAGTATATACCCATAAAGGCTTCCCTGGTGGCTCAGTGGTAAAGAATCTGCTTGCATTGTACGGATTGCAGGAGACTTAGGTTCAATCCCAGGGTTGGGAAGATCCTCTGGAAGAGGGACTGGCAACCCACTCCAGCCTTCTGGCCTGGAGAATTCCATGGACAGAGGAGTCGGCTACAGTCACACAGAGTCAGACACGACTGAAGTGACTAAGCACGCATGCATATATCCATAATTGTCTCATATATGTCTGAATCTCCAAACAATATAATGTTGGGATTCAGAAGACACTGGCTTTGTTTGGGAAAATGTGGTACAGTGATTAGAAATAACAGTTTTAAAATCAGACTGACTGGGTTGAGATTTCAGACGAACCATTTCCTAGCTATGTGGTCTTGAATGCATTATTTACTCGCTCTGAGCATCTACAAATGGGAGTAATTCTTCCCACCTCATCTCCCTCCTGAGGATTTAATGGAATAAGGAATGTTAAGGACCTTGTACTTTCCTTGTCTACCTCCTTCCTCCTCTGTCTCAGACTCCCTGGGAACTCCTGTGAAGCACACTCAGCCCTTCACCACTGGCACCAACTCCAAGATACCAGCCTTAAAGCAACAGAGAATGAGAAACCCATGCAATGAGCAAGAGTACCGGACTGTATTTATAGCCCTTAATCTGTCCACACAGGGAGACAAATGAGGCAGACAGCGGGTAGTGGGTGCCATTACTGGGTCATTAATCAGCAACTTGTTTGGCCTTGGCAGGAAATCATCCATCATTTTCTGATGAGCAGAGAACTGCAGAACCTCCTATCTGTCCTCCCTCATTCTGAACCAGTGTGACAGATGCGATCGTCCTCGCCAGGGTTTTCCCTCCCACGGCGCCTTATCCAGATAAGTGACTGGGACGCTGCTGCCCTGTGATCTGCTGGATGCAAGAGCCTGAACTTGGAAGGGGTCTGGGGCCAAAGACTTCCAGGGCTGGAGAACTATGCCAGAAACCCCAAAAGATAAATGAAGGCTTCTGGAACGAGATGAGACGATGAATAAACTATTTGCTTTGAGAATGGACATGATGTTCCAGAAAAATCAACTTTAGCTGCCAGAGTAACCCTTTTAGAGTTCACAAAGAACCGCATCAGGGCTCCCACGTGTGAGCATGTGCTCAGGGCTGGCGTATGAGGCTTCACAGTAATTAAGTGGTGCAGGGTTACTGAACTCCTAGAGCAAAGGAGGAGCCAGAGGCCCAGAAGGCAATAGTTAGTGTCCAGATGAAAATATTTAGGAGGGGCTGATTTACATCTCAAACCAACATCTGTCTGATTCCAAAACTCAGGCGTGCTCTATGACACCATCTGTGTTCCTCAGCAGGCTGACAGGTCACCGTGAACAAGACAGATGCTGGCCAGTGGTGTCAGCCTCTGATTGCCCACTGCCTTTAAACACCCACAGACTCTCTGGGCTGAACAGAGATGCCTGGTGCCTCTGTGGCCTTGTTACATATATCGAATCTCAGAGGCCCATTGTCTCTTCTTGAAATGATTTCAGCTTGGCTAAGGGTTAAAGGTAACGGCACATTCACTGTTGGAAGTGAGAGGGAAGAGTCCACAGTTTCCCCTGCACTGATGAGACAGAGAGACTGTCTCAACCATTTTATCACAACAGGAGGCTTTCAGGAGAAGCACATGGCCGAAAGTTCTAAAAGCAAAGGGGAGGAGGTTTAGCAGAAAGAAGCAGGGGAAGGTGTCAATGTGGACTCTCCAATATAAGTTGATAGGTAAAGACCACGAGATACTAAGGAAATGAAGAGAAAACATTGTTTTGAGACCTTGGGTCTTGGCAGAAGAAGAGAAGGCTCTACAGCCTGGAGCTAGGTGGTCAGGTGATTGGGCTTCTATATGACCAAGCCTGTGCAAACTGAAGCTCCTGGTCCAGGATGGGGAGAAGGGGCAACTTAGTGATTGAGGCTACAGTTGAGTTGTTTCCCCAGTGAGAGACTTAAGGTTGGAGATGGCTATTATTTTTGGCAATCCATTGTGCTTAGGGTGAGGGTCTCATGAACAATATTTAGGAAATATCTTAAATAGTCTTAGATTTATAACTAAAATTATTGTCACAAAATCATTTGTAAGTTGTATTCTCTGATAGAATTAAGAACCAATTTATTTGTATCTGTAAAGAGTAGCTATTCAGATTAGAGAAACTAAGGTTAAGCACTAAGCTATAATTTTTTTCTTGTTCCACTTATACCCCATCCATCCCATCCTTGCTTTAACTGTCCTCTCCCAATGAATCATTTAAAAGAAAACCCAGATATACATTATTTCATTAATAAATGCTTCACTGTATATTTCTAAGAGAAATGGGTCATTATTAAAAGCATGCTTACTTTGCTGACAGAGGTCTGTCTAGTCAAGGCTATGGTTTTTCCTGTGGTCATGTATGGATGTGAGAGTTGGACTGTGAAGAAGGCTGAGTGTCGAAGAATTGATGCTTTTGAACTGTAGTGTTGGAGAAGACTCTTGAGAGTCCCTTGGACTGCAAGGAGATCCAACCAGTCCATTCTGAAGGAGATCAGCCCTGGGATTTCTTTGGAAGGAATGATGCTAAAGCTGAAACTCCAGTCCTTTGGCCACCTCATGCAAAGAGTTGACTCATTGGAAAAGACTCTGATGCTGGGAGGGATTGGGGGCAAGAGGAGAAGGGGACGACCGAGGATGAGATGGCTGGATGGCATCACTGACTCGATGGACGTGAGTCTGAGTGAACTCTGGGAGATGGTGATGGACAGGGAGGCCTGGCGTGCTGCAATTCATGGGGTTGCAAAGAGTCGGACACGACTGAGCGACTGAACTGAACTGAACTGAGCTGAATTTTACCTTTATCACACTAAAAATAGGAAAATAATCCCCTAATGTCATCTGGTAGCCAGTCTATGGTTAAATTTCCTGGTTCTTTTTCAGTTAAAAGCTGAATTAAAGTGCATGCTATATACCCACACACATCTATATAAGTACTTCTCTCCCAGCCAACAGCTCCATCCCCTTCCCCCTTTGCCATCTCTCTGCTGGAGAGCTTGGCCGCTGGTCCTGCAGGGCTCCCCATATCCCGCATTGGTTGCTTTACTCTGCGGTGCTGCTCCTTTGTCTTGGCTTGTTTAAATTAGGATTAGATCTAGAGGCTTATCAGACTTGGATTTTTCCTAAAACTATTTCCCAGTTTGTGTCTTTCCTATTGCATTTCATCAGGAGCACTGGAAAGCTGGCACCTTTATTTTCCCCTTTCAGGATGTGAAGATTCATCAGTGAGTTCAGGCAATATCAGCCTGATCCATCCAGTAAGAAGTTTCTCATCAACCTTCCACCCAATGGATTTGGCAGCTATTGATGACTTTCCAGGCTCATTATTTTATTAGGGTTGCAAAGTGGGGATTCTCTGTAACAGTAATTCTCTCTGCATTTATCAGCTGTAATTATTTTATAAATAAGAACTTTTGATCATCAGTTGGATTTCCTAAAAGATAGTTTATCCAGGAATGTCCAAATAAATGATTGATTCTTTCCAGTTATTTACTAGTTTTCCAGAAAATTCTTTGGTTTTCTAGCAATCTCCAATGTGAACATTGTGGCCTTTTTTTTTTTTTTAAATCATTATTGACTCACAAATTTTAAAGTCTTTGATATAGTTCAATTCACTGCAGGCATTGTACTTTTTGATGTTTAAATTGTCCCATCCTTGGCAATTCTTTCAAATTGGCTGCTGGGTCCTTTGACTTTTTTTCTTTTTTTGGTAGTCTTGGTTAACTTCTTTGCTTTCTTTGGGCTTCCCTGGTGGCTCAGAGGGTAAAGCGTCTGCCTGCAATGTGGGAGACCTGTGTTCAATCCCTGGGTCGGGAAGATCCCCTGGAGAAGGAAATAGCAACCCACTCCAGTACTCTTGCCTGGAACATCCCGTGGACTGAGAAGCCTGGTAGGCTACAGTCCATGGGGTCGCAAAGAGTCAGACACGACTGAGCAACTTCACTTCACTTGGTTAACTTCTTTGCTTTCTCATATGACAGTCTAGAATCATCTCAAACATTTCTGCAGGGACCTGAACACTAAGATCTTCATGCTTGGAGTGATTATTACTACTTGGTTTTCACTGCTTTAGGTATTTTCAGTGGAAACATATTTTTTTTTGCTGAGTTAAAAAGTACATATTTCTTTTTATTTGAATAAGAAAAATATGTTATGACCATAATGTGGATAGGTTTATTTCTGGGCTTTGTATTCTGCCCCATTGATCTATGTGTTTGTTTCTATGCTAATACCATATTGTTTTGGTTCCTATAGCTATGTAGTAAAGTCTGAAGTCAAGGAGTGTGGTACCTACAGTTTTGTTCATTTTTCTCAAGATTACTTTGATTATTCGAGGTCTTTCATGGTTCCATATAAATTTTAGGATTATTTGTTCTAGTTCTATGAAAAATGTCATGGGTATTTTGATAAAGATTGAATTAAATCTGTAGATTGCTTTGGGTAGTGTGGGCATTTTAATAATATTTATTCTTCCAATCAATGAACTTGAGATATTTTCCCATTTCTTTGTATCACCTTCAGTTTCCTTCATTAGTGTCTCATAGTTTTCAGGGTATAGGTCTTTCACCTTCTTGGCCAGTTTATTTTTAGATATTTTATTCTTTTTGATGCAATTTTATTTACTTATTATTTTTTTAATGTCTTTTACTTTTTACTTAAATTTTTTAATTTTTAAAAATTGACACGTTTAGTTGAAGGATAATTGCTTGACACGGCTGTGTTGGTTTCTACCCAACTGCAGCTTGAATTAACCATAGGTTTATTCACATCCCCTCTCATGTGAACAATTGTTTTCTTGCCTTTTTTCCAGTGTTTTATTATTAATGTATAGAAAAGCAAGAGATTCCTGCATATTAATTTTGTAACCTGCAATTCTATGAATGAATGAATGAATTATTTCTAATAGTTTTTTTCTGAAGATTTTAGTTTTTTAAATGTACTATTATGCCACCTGTGAACAATGACCATTTGCCTTTTCCTTTCCAATTTGGATGCTTTTTATTTCTTTTTCTTACCTGATTGTTGAGACTAGGACTTCTAATACTATGTTAAATAGAAGTAGAGTGAACATACTTGTCTTGTTCTTGATTTTAGAGGAAATGCTTTCAGCTTTTCATCATTGAAAGTGATGCTAGCTGTGGGTTTGTTATAAAGCAAATGACTAATAATGGAAATAAACATAATTAAAATTAATGATAAATAATGTAACAGAAAGAAGGAGCAGCCTGAAAGGGATTTTTAATAGATCAGAATGAGGGGCAGAGAAAGCCTTTCTGAGGAAATGATCATTGCGTTGGTGACTGAAGGAGGAGTTGGGGATGGGCCAGGCAAAGATGTGGACAAAAGACATGGCAGGCAGGGTGAAAATGATGGAAAAGAGATGAGGCAGACAAGGGATAACTTTTCAGCCTGTGAAAGGATTGTGAGGCTAGATCTTGTGAGCAAAATGGAGGGTGACTAGGGGTGTAATGGGAGGTGTGTGTAAGGGGCAGTTGGCAGCTATCTGGTGGGACTGGGGACTCAATACTAAATTAAAGAGGATGCCACTAAACATTTTAAGCAAGTGGTGTGATCCTGTTTATTCTTTAATATATCATTCCAACTTCTGTGTCTGGGATGAATTGGGAAGTATAAGAGCAGAAGTACTAAGAATAGCAGCAGAGGTGATTGATTGCTTATTTTCAGGTTGCTTATTTTCAGGTTGACAGTGGTTCAACCTGGGGTGGTGGGGTGGAGGTGGAGGGGAATAAGATGGAGTCCGTTGAGAGGCAGAATGGATCAGAATTATTGGATGGAAGGATTAGACTAGATGAGAAGGAAGAGGGCGGTCTCCAGGATAACTCCTCGGTCTTAAGCAGAAGCAGCCAGCTTACTGATGGTGACACTGAAGAGCGTTAGGCTGACGGTGGGGAGACCATCACCCTGGGGCCTTCTGATCTGACTGCGAGAGAGGGAATGCATGCGTGCTCTTGCTCAGTCATGCCTGACTCTTCGTGACCCCGTGGACTGCAGCCTACCGGCCTCTCCTCCATCCACGCAGTCCTCCGGGCAAGAATACTGCTCAGTCTGCCTGACTCTTCGTGACCCCGTGGACTGCAGCCTGCCAGCCTCTCCTCCATCCACGCAGTCCTCTGGGCAAGAATACTGGAGTGGGTTGCCATTTCTTCTCCTGTGGAGCTTCCTGACTCAGGGATCAAACCCGCGTGTCCTGTACCCCCTGTACTGGCAGGTGGATTCTTTACCTCTGAGCCACCTGGGAAGCCAAAGATGGAGATATTGGGAAGTTTATTTGAGTGCCTGTCCTTGAGCCTCTGGGGGTATCAATATAGAGGTTGTGACACAAACAGGACAGGAGAAGCTTACCCAGAGGAAGGGAACCACGTGAGTAAAGAGGTTCTAGGACTTCATTTGAGGGACTCCAGCATCATTGGCTCAGGAGGAATAAAGTGCTGGCCAAGAAGATGGGATTATTTTTTAGCAATAGCAAGAGTGAAAATTAATTTTCCTTGATTTATATTCATACCATTCCAGGACAAAAGGGATCCTAGAGATATGTAGTCTGCCTCCCCTATTTAATAGAAAAGAGAAGAAGTTGTAGAATTTGGAAATGATAGTCTACTGCCTTCTAGCCTTGTAAAAATAGTGACTCCTGGAGTAGCACTGATCACACCAAAGGAGAAAGTGATCAGTTTAGTTCTGCCCATAATTTTTAACTGATTCTATCAAGATATAATTCACACTTAATTTTTTTCCACCTCTAAAATTAGTGCTTGTCCTTAGGTAGAAAAATTAGCTCGCAGATGCAGAAAAATGCAGAGATAAAACCATACAGTTGCTCTTAGAAGTCCTCCTCTGAGGGGCAAGATGCTTGTCTCTTCCTTGTTCTGCTGGAAGCACTATGGCCCCCTTTGACCATCCCCACAATCTTCTCTGGAGCGACTTGCAGGTCTTACGGGGCTGCGAATCGATACTAGTGACCACAGGAGGCAGGTGCAGCTGGGTGTGGCCTCATTTTCTTCTCCTCCCTCCCCCTAGGCTTATGCTGGACTTCCCTGGTGGCTCAGCGATAAAGAATCTGCCTGCCAGTGCATGAGACCCGGGTTCCATCCCTGGGTCAGGAAGATTCCCTAGAGAAGGAAATGGCAGCCCACTCCAGTATTCTTGCCTGGAAAATGCCATGGACAGAGGAGCAAGCTACGGTCTATCGGGTCATAAAGAGACGGACACGACTTTGTGACTACATCACACCGACGAGGCATATGGCAGGACTGCACTTCCTGGTTCCCTTGTGGTTAGGCGAGGCCATGTGACTCCTCCTGGGGAATGAGTTATACGTGGAAATAGTGCACCCTCTCCAGACCATAGCTTCTAATTGCTGATGTGAGGCCTCTGTAGTGCTCTCGCCCTCTGCTGCAATGACTGGAATTCTGGAAATAGAGGCTGCTTTAGCACACTGGCTTGCTGAGTGACTCTGAGGAGCAGAGCCCCCTTGCTAATCTAAACTGGGCATGTGGCATGAGAAGACATAGATCTTTGTTATTTTAATCCACTGAGATTTGGAGGCTGTGTGCTGCTGTAGCATAACTTTGTCTCATGCTGACTGATACCTGGCTATTCTCATCTCTTTTCAGGGGCTTAATGGGCAACCTGTATATTTAGTTCTTCAAGGAAACACAGAGCGCGTTCCCCAGATGGATTTGCTGCTCGGCTAGAGGCACCGCAGCAGGTGGACAGAGCTCTGCCGTCGTTGCTCCATCTCCTCTTACGGTTTCCAGGGCACACCTGCTGCTTTACTCCCATTAGGGACCAGTGGGGCTCCCTTTTAAGTGGCCAGTAACAGAAAATCAGTATAACAGTTTGGGTCAGATAGGAATGGGTTTCAGTTCTTGGCTCCAGATCTCTGAGATTCTGTTTTCCTTTTCTACATATACCGCTGGGTTGAGGTGAGAGGGAGAGAAACTCTGGATGTGAGGAAACTATATTCCTGAAGCATTTGTGGCCCGTGTTAGTTACCCCTCTTGCTACTGCTGGTTGTGGTGTAGATAGGAGAAAGGCAGAGGAGAGCCAAGTGAATGGAAAGGTGGCAGGCTACACCCTGCTGATCTTTCAAGGGCTTCTCCCGTTACCTTTTCCCACAGAGAATCAGGTCTTTCTAGTGCAGATTTTCTTTGTTCTGTCCTCTGTCTCTACTCTGGAGCACTCGGCTCTGGAGATGACCCAACCGCTTCCAGGGTAACATTTCTCGTGATGATAGCTGTTCATAATCATAAGTCAATTTCTCCCAGTGTACGTAGTTACCATTATTGTTACTGGCTGTGCTGTGTGATTACTATTTGTCATGTCCTTATGCTGTGCAGGATTTGAGGTTCTTCTCATGGCCAGGCAGTTCTCTGTGTGGCTCCTACTATTAGAATTGCTCCCGAAGGGACCTGCAGGGCACAGGTGTTCCTGGAACGGGCTGCAGGGCCCTTGTGAACGTGTCTGCTCCGCGGCTTGCCCAAGCTCTGTAACACAAGCATGAATTACGGACCAACCTGCAGAGCAGAGCAGGTAGACAGCTAAGTGAAGCTCGTATTTCAAACATGGATCCCTGAGGTCAGAGTTTACAGGTGATAGGTCACGGGTGATAAGGAGGAAAGGGATGGCCAGGCGTTCCACTGAAGAAGTGCATTTCATCTGAATGTCGATTAGCAGATGCAGTTGGGGGAAGGGCATTCCTGACTGAGGTGACAACTTTCACAAAGGTGCATAGTGTGTTCAGGACATGTTGTGTTCCACTCAGTCGTGTCCAGCTCTTTGCAACCCATGGACTGTAGCCCGCCAGGCTCCTCTGTCCATGGGATTCTCCAGGCAAGAATACTGGAGTGGGTGCCATTTCCTTCTCCAGGGATCTTCCCGACCCAGGGACTGAACCTGCATCTCCCGCATCGGCAGGTGGGTTCTTTACCACTGAGCCCCCAGGGAAATCCACTGTTCTGTATGTTCAGGAAATGGTGAACACGAGAAAGGCCCATAGACTGCATCTGACTCTCTTACCATAGACCCTGGCGGTCCACGGCGGGGGATGTCAGCCACACTAGGTAAGACCTGGGATCCGGCTCTATCTGGATGACTATGCTGAAGTGAAATGGAGCTATGGGCTCTGTTTGCCACCTCTCCAGACATTCATTGGAGAGAGGGTCATTGAACTCCTCAAGAGGAAAAATGGAGGTGACCCAGGGCAGTTCACATCCTGTGTCTGTCAGGGGAGGCCAAGCGTAGATATAGTTTTTCCTTGTGTGACTGAACATTAAAAAGAAGTTTCCATGGCATGATCTTGCTGCTCAAGGAGAATAGCATGTTATCTAGAGGACTTAGAGAAAGAGCAGATCTCTAAAATCACTTACAGGAAAGAGAAAAATGTTTCAGAAAACATCTGTTTGCCCCCTTACACAGGAAACAAGGAGACGTGGTGTTTGTGGAATGACAGTCGAAAGGAGCAGGGGGAGTGCGTGGGCTACGGGGGGCAGAGTCAAACTTCAGGGCTGCAAACGAAATGCCTTACACTTTTCTCCACCTGCTTATATTTGCCTCAGTGCAGAGAGAAAGTGAAAGTGAAGACGAGAATACTGGAGAGGGTAGAAGATTCCCTTCTCCAGGAGATCTTCACTACCCAAGGATCCTAACCAGTTCTCCCACTTTTCAGGCAGATTCTTTACTAGAGCCCCCAGGGAGGCCCAAGTGGTGGAGAGAGAAGTCCACGTGAATCAAACGCAGCGGCAGGGGTGGTTCCCCTCGTATCAAGGGAGGCCGTGACAGTGCCCCACAGATATCGAATATAAACTACTTAGCACTGTGCTTAAACCTCTTCTTACCTCCATCTCCAATTCTTAATCCATTCCTACCTCCTAAACTCTCTGGAAACTCACCTGGAGAAAGGGAATGCCTAGAAATTCCAGCTTTTCCATTCTTTGATTGTAGCCTGAGAGATTCTAATTGGAAGCCAGTGGTCTCCGACAGATCCCACACAATGCTGTGTGGACTTCCCTTTGTAGGGATAAGCAAATAGAAAAAACACACCATGCACTTGGTTTCGTTTGGAAACAGAACAATAGACTGACTTCAAGAAAAAGTAGAAATCACCTAAAAATCTGGATTTGAACTCTCAGTAAAATGTAAGAGTATGTCAAGGCTGTATATTGTCACCCTGCTTATTTAACTTCTATGCAGAGTACATCATGAGAAACGCTGGGCTGGAAGAAGCACAAGCTGGAATCAAGATTGTTGGGAGAAATATTAATAACCTCAGATATGTGGATGACACCACCCTTATGGCAGAAAGGGAAGAGGAACTAAAAAGCCTCTTGATGAAAAGTGAAAGAGGAAAGTGAAAAGGTTGGCTTAAAGCTCAACATTCAGAAAATGAAGATCATGGCATCTGGTCCCATCACTTCATGGGAAATAGATGGGCAAACAGTGGAAACAGTGGCAGACTTTATTTTTGGGGGCTCCAAAATCACTGCAGATGGTGACTGCAGCCATGAAATTAAAAGATGCTTACTTCTTGGAAGGAAAGTTATGACCAACCTAGATAGTATATTCAAAAGCAGAGACATTACTTTGCCAACAAAGGTCTGTCTAGTCAAGGCTATGGTTTTTCCTGTGGTCATGTATGGACGTGAGAGTTGGACTGTGAAGAAAGCTGAGCACTGAAGAATTGATGCTTTTGAACTGTGGTGTTGGAGAAGACTCTTGAGAGTCCCTTGGACTGCAAGGAGATCCAACCAGTCCATTCTAAAGGAGCTCAGTCCTGGGTGTTCATTGGAAGGACTGATGCTGAAGCTGAAACTCCAGTACTTTGGCTACCTCATGCGAAGAGTTGACTCATTGGAAAGGACTCTGATGCTGGGAGGGATTGGGGGCAGGAGGAGAAGGGGACGACCGAGGATGAGATGGCTGGATGGCATCACGGACTCGATGGACGTGAGTCTGAGTGAACTCCGGGAGCTGGTGATGGACAGGGAGGCCTGGCGTGCTGCGATTCATGGGGTCGCAAAGAGTCGGACACGACTGAGCAACCGAACCGAACTGAACTGAACTGTGAATTTATGAAGGAGGAAAAACTGACAAGAAATGGATGAATTTAAAATGAAAAACATAATTATCTCAAATGAAAATGGCACAAAAGCAATGATGAACAGATTAGGTACTGCAGAAACTTTCATGAGCAAGTAATTGGTTGGTAATTGCTGTTTGGCTATTAAAGCAGAACATAAAAGTCCTCCCTCAGGAAAAGAAAATTTGTAGCGATATAAGGATGATGAAGACAAAGTTGAGAAGCTAAGGTCAGATTCACAGAAGTCCATGTACTAAGGGTTACAGCAAGGAGAGTCACAGATTGATGTTTTCCAATTGTGGTGCTTGTGAAAACTCTTTGGGCAACAAGGAAATCAAAACAATCAGTCCTAAAGGAAATCAACCTGAATATTCACTGGAAGGACTGATGTTGAAGCTGAAGTGCCAACACTTTGGCCATCTGATGTGAAGAGCTGACTCACCGGAAAAGACCCTGATGCTGGGAAAGAATGAAGGCAGGAGGAGAAGGGGGCGACAGAGGACGAGATGCTCAGATGGCATCATTGACTCGATGCACATGAGTTTGAGCAAACTCCGGGAGACAGGGAAGGACAGGGAAGCCTGGTGTGCTGCAGTCCATGGGGTCGCAAAGAGTCGGACAGGACTGAGCGCCTGAACGGCAACAGCAACACACACAAAGTTGCAGAATTGTTATAGAACAGTTAGAGTTACAGACAGGGTCTCGTGGAAAGTTCAAAAGAGTTCGCAAGTAGAACAAAACTAGAATTAAATGACAGAAGGGTAAGTGGACACATTGGAAGCTCAGAAATGTTGTAAAAACAACTCCTTATGCCATGGGGAAAATCAAAACTGCCATTACAGACTGGGTAGAGAGTAATATGTAGTTAAAACTTAAGGAACAGATAATTATTTTGCTGAAACTATTTCAGACATCGCTGCAAAAAGAAATAATCGCCAAATCCCTTTAATGGATAGCATAAGCCTGATAACATAGTACAAACAACCCTTCAAAATTAACCTGCAGAACAATCCTCAGGATGAATTATTCAGATATATATAGATGTCAATTCTTTTAATTAATGTGCAAACGTGCTATTATATAACTCTAATCAGTATCCCAACCTGATTTCATTTCAATACCAAAAAATTCTAAAGTGTATCTGGAAGTGAAACATGCCAGGAGAGCCAAGAAAATTCTGGAAAAGGCGAAGGCAATTGTGTGGTAATTGCTGTATAGCTATTAAAGCACATCACAGTGTTTCAGTGATCCAGATAGCCTTGAACTAACCTCAGAGGAGACGGATCACTGAGGAGAGATGGAGCAGAAACATGCGTCTAGAAACCGAGGTATACAGGCAAGAAGATTTCTGAAATAGTAAAAGTGGTGTTTAAATCAGGCTAGCACAGGGTTATTACTCAGTAAAATATACATCAGCTCCACTGGCTAAATCCTAAGTGGCAATGCATTTAGATCCTTATCAGGTTAATTAAATAAGAAACAATTAAAGCCAAAAATTATCAGAAGGAAATCCAAGAGAACAATTTTGTAACTTTGGGATTGGGGAAGCTTCTTGAATTAGGAGCTTAGAGTCAGAAAACTTAAAGGGAAAATGGAAAAGTCTTCAGATGAGACAGGGAAGAAAAGTGCCTACAACAGAGAGAGCAAAGCACTGATAAGACATCTCGCCACTGTGTGCTGGGTCGCCTGCCCAGATGAGCACACGTGCACTCCTGCCCCCCCCCCACTGCCCTTCTACTCAAGTGGGACGGCGACTGCGTACACCACCCACACATCTGACTGTCCTGCTCCAGCAAACCTGCAACCATTCCTGGATGCTTTGCTATTGGTTGACTTTATGGTTCTTCCTGAATAAGGCTCTATTGGCAAGAAGTTTTAAAGCAACAGAAAACCCGAGGTTTGATGGATTTACCATCTCCTTTATTTATGTAAAATGGCTTCCAGTAAGGAGTTCTGCTACAATTGGCTGCAAGTTTATTTAAGGTCCAATGGAAGATGAAAATAAACAAGTATTAATCCTGAGAACTTTTTTGTGGAATTATGAAAACAGTCTGTTATAAAACACATCCAGATGTCAGCCAGAACTGAGTCAATTAGAATAATAGCTTCAAGTAAAATCAACAAAGGTCAGCCAGTCAGGCTGAGGGGTGAAATCTCCAGAATACCCAGTTCAAAGGGGCAGGGGAGGCTGCTGTTATGCCCCAGCCTTGAGCTTTGTCTGTGAAACATAATTATTTAAGTGATCTATAAAGAAGAAATTATGGATCCTGCTGATCAACATAACTTTTTAAAAAGATTAATTTTGTCACAGTTTAGGGTAGGCTTATAGAAGACCAAAATAAGAAAGAGTGTCATTTGAGAATGAGCAGAAACTTTGAAAGAACAAAATGAAAAAAAAAAAAAACCAACTTCCCCTATATTTGAAAATTATTAGAATTTTATATCAGTAAAAAAGTTTATGAAGACCTACGGAAAAATTTCCTATTGATACACTAGCCCTATTTTTCCAAAAAGAGTGTGTAAGGATATTCATTGGAACATTTAATATTAAACCCTCTGCAGTCATCTAAATAGTGATCTATGGAATATTGGTTAATAAATGATGGCACCATTGCGTAGTATAACAAAATGCAAATTTTGAAAAGGGCAATCAACCTGTTTGTGAATTGCTAGGGAAATGTGTCT
Source organism: Oryx dammah (assembly GCF_014754425.2). Lineage (NCBI taxonomy): Eukaryota > Metazoa > Chordata > Mammalia > Artiodactyla > Bovidae > Oryx > Oryx dammah. Next base: position 14,993,472 of record NW_024070190.1, read on the forward strand.
AACAAATGTTAAGTATGAAAAAGCAAGTAACAGAGCATTATTCAGCCATTTTTAATTAATCAATCTATTGATTTGTGTTTCTTACATTGTATTCAGGGAAAGTTCTGGAAAGAAAGCACTGTTTGTAATGACTACCTCTGGAAATGCAGGGGCTGAGAGCAGAAGTTCTTTTCATTTTTGTATTATATTTTTTCTATAATGTTCAATATTTTACTTTGGGCATGTATTGCTTTTAGAAAAAATTTTAAAAGGTTAGTTAAGAGCAGCAGGAGAGGGAAAGAAAGAATGAGAGATCTATTGAAGTGGAAAGCTAACTAATGGAACATTGATGATCTAGTGTGTTCTTAAGAGGAAATAGTACAGCTGTGAAAATATTGGCGGCCTCTGAAAATGTTAGGAGTTAAACGGTCACCACGAGAGAAATGGTTTTACTCATTATGCTTTCTCCAGTGAATGCGTAATTGCCTAACAATGTTGTTACATCGGTTCAGTACCTACTGAAGGTTCTGATAGCCAATAGCATCTCATATGCTTGAACCCAACATCAGTTTGAAATTTATTTTTTCTTTAAAAAGGTTGACTGATAATTTCTGTCCACGGAAAAGCTTGGAAGCATCAACATCCCTGTTGCCTTCTAGATGGCTTACTGGCTATAGTTGGAGAACGCTGGCCGTCAAGGATGCTGAGAACTTCAGGTGGACATGGCCCTGCCCGATCGCCTGTCTCAGGAGCCGCTTCTGCCCTCTCGGTGGCGCTCAGAGCAGCACCGATGTCCTGTCTCTCTCCCCGATGCCTCTGCTTCAGCGTGAGATGACTCACAGTCAGATCTGCTCCGCCAAGCAGAGCCACTGGCTGATTTCATGAAACAGAAGTCAGCCTCCTGGTCATTGTGAGCACATGAGACCAGACTAAGCATCTGCCGGGACGTCTCGCATATCTGGACACAGCACCTCCTAGAGCCAGAACATCTTTGCATCCGAGGGGACTGAGCAGCCACACAGTCGGGGCCCACGCTGCGCCATGCTGCAGCGTGCTGTCCGCCTCATTCGGCTCCTTATCACAGTGACTGTGTCCTAAGGCTGAAATATTTTCTTACTGATTTCCATATGACAACGATATTTAAAAACAAAAACATGCAACAGAAGAAACTTCATTTAGGCAAGTGTATAGAAGAATAAGTGTGTGTGCGCACATGTGCACGTGTGTGTGAACGTGTGATACTCTTGCTTGCCTGTGTTTACTCATGGAAAGGAAGAGCAAGAAATGGAGGGGAATGGTTTGTTTCTTTTTGGAATTTAAGAAAAATACTCAAGGTAAATCGTTTCCTTCTAGTTTCTTCCTCAGATGGCTCAAAAATAAAAAAAAAGAAAGAAACAGAAAAAGCAAAAATTCCATAAACTTCAAGCACTCATTTTCCTGTGTTAAGGAGAGGTTCAAATATTATCTAAATCTCATGTGGCCTAAAGGTTTCTACATTTTATGTAAGGTGGCATTAACTCTAGGCTGTAAAAGTTAAGGAAATGTATAATAACTTCTAAGTAATCACTAAAAACGTAATGCAATGAGGTATGCCTAAAAAGCCAATAGGTGAATTGAAATGGAATTCCATATAATTCAAATAAACAGAGAATAGAGTTGAGGATAATTTATTTAAACCCTCTGGGGGCAAATAACAGACCTGACATGAATGTCAAAAGAAGATTAAGCAGAAGATCAAAGAAAAACAAAAAGAAAATGAAAAACTTCTATACCTCCTTTCCTAAAATATTAAAGAATGCAGTTTGTAGAATACTGATTAACATTCGTCTGAAAAAAACACTTGCTTAAGATATCTAAATATCTTGGTTAATAGGATAATTAGAAAGATAAATACTTATACCTTCAAGGAAATACAACCTTGAGCTCTGTAACCTAGAGATTAAAGAATGAAATGGAAGGAGAATTAATAAGTGAAGAAGAACAACTTTAACATTTTAGGACTATCGAATTTATTAAGATTGACACTGTAAAAAATGAAACTATACATCAAAAAAGATAATAAAAGAATACTATGAAGAACTCTGTACTCACAAATTTGATAACCTGAATGAAATGGATAAATTCCTTGAAAAACACAACCTGCCAAAACTCACAGAAGAAGAAATAGATGATTTGAGTAGGACTATATCTAACTTCAGTACTTTGGCCACTTCATGCGAAGAGCTGACTCGTTGGAAAAGACTCTGATGCTGGGAGGGATTGGGGGCAGGAGGAGAAGGGGACGACAGAGGATGAGATGGCTGGATGGCATCACTGACTCGATGGACGTGAGTCTGAGTGAACTCTGGGAGATGGTGATGGACAGGGAGGCCTGGCGTGCTGCGATTCATGGGGTTGCAAAGAGTCGGACACGACTGAGCGACTGAACTGAACTGATATCTATTAAAGAAGTTGAACGAAAAGTTAATAACCTTCTAAAACAGAAAGTACCAGACCCAACTGGATTCACTGGTGAATTCACATTAGAGGAAGAAATGATAGCATTGTTTATAACGGCTTTCAGATGATTAAAACAGGGGCACACTTCCTAACTCATTCTTTAAGTCTAGAATTACCCTAATACCAAATCCAGACAAGGCATTATAAGAACAGAAAACTACAGACCAATGCCTCTCATGAAAATATATGCAAATAGTCTCAACAAAATATTAGCAAGTCAGATCCAAAAAAATATAGAAAGAATTACACCCCACAACTAAGTGGGACTTATTCCAGGCATGCAAGGCTGGTTCAACATCTCAAAATCAATTAATGTAACCCACTGCATCAATAGAAAGAAAAATCACATGATCATGTCAATAGATGAAGGAAAGTGTTCGACAAAATCCAACACCCATTTGTGATAAAAATTCTCAGTAAACATGGATTAGAGGGCAACTTTCTCAACTTGGTAAAGATTATCTATGAAAACTCTATAGCTAACATCAAACTTAAGTGAGAAACTTGAAGCTTTCCCATTAAGATCTAGCAGAAGGCAAGGGTGTCTCCTCTTACTCCTTTTCAACATTATGCTGCAAGTTCTTGCTATCGCAGGAAGAAAAGAAAAGGTATACAGATTAAGAAGGTAAATATAAAACTGTCTTTGTTGACAACTTGATTGTCTATATGGAACATTTGAAAGAATCCATGACAAAACTCCTGGTACTAATAAGAGATTATAACAAGGTTGCAGGATATGAGGATAATATAAAAGCCTGTTGTTTTCTTATATACCACCAATGAACAAGTGGAATTTGAAATTAAAAATGCCACTTGCATTAATACCCTCCAAGTGAAATACGTTTGGTATAAATCTAAAAAATATGTATCAGATCTATATGAGGAAAACCATAAAACTCTGATGAAGGAAATAGAAAAGAACTAAATAAGTGGAGAGGTAGGCCATGCTTATGGACAGGAAGATTCACGACTGTCAAGCAGTCAGTTCTTCCCAACATGATCTATAGATTCACTGGAGTATCAACAAAAGTCCCAGCAAGATGTTACACAGAGAGTCGAAAGACCCAGAAAAGTCAGCACAATGCTGAAGAAGAGCAAAGCTGGAGAGCTGACACGCCGTGACTGTCAGGCCTGCTTACTCTAAATCTACAGTAATCAAGACAGTGTGGTCCTCGAGAGAGAGCAGGCAAACAGACAGAGAGCCCAGAGATAAAGCCACGCGAATATAGTCAGAGGAGAAAAGAAAATATCGTGGAGCAAAGGTGGCCTCCTCAGCGATGACGCTGGAAAAACTGGGCGTCCCGAGGCAAAGAAACAAACGGAACCAAACCAGAAAGCCTAGCACAGACCTTATCCCCCCACAGACTAACGCAAAGTGCATCACAGACCTGAGCGTACAGTGTAACACTATGCGAAATTCATAGACGCTAGCATAGGAGAAAACCTAGATTGTTTGGATCTGGGGACACTTTTTAAGAAGCAGTACTAAAGACATGGTCCATGAAATAGATTTGATAAGCTAGACTTCATCAAAATTAAAAACTTACACTTTTCAACAGACAAAAGTTTTAAGAGAAGCCACAGACTAGGGGAAATATTTGCAGAAGACACACCTGCTAAAGGATTGCTATCCAAAATGTACAGAGAATTCCTAAAATTCAACAGTGAGAAAGAAAGAATCTGATTTTAAAAATGGGTCAAAGACCTTAGAAGCTATCTCACTAGAGCAGATGTGCAGATAGAAAATAGCTCTGTGAAGAGGTGCTCCACGTCATACGTCATCAGGCCAATTAGAATCAAACAACAATGAAATACCACTGCGTGTGTGTGTGCCCAGTTGCTGAGTCGTGTCTGACTCTTTTCTTTCGACCCCATCGACTGTAGCACACCAGGCTCCTCTATCCATGGGATTTTTCAGGCAAGAATACTGGAGTAGATTGCCGTTTTCTCTTTCCGGGAACCTTCCCGACCCAGGGATTGAACCCCCCCCCCACCCCGCCCCTTGCGTCTCCTGCGTCGGCAGGTGGATTCTTTACCACTGAGCCACCTGGGAAGCCCGAGATACCTCTGCACGTGTATGTAAATGGTCAAAATTAAGAACACTGCTGACACCAAATGGTGGTGGGATGTGGGGCCACAGGAGCTCGCCTTCACTGCTGCTGGTGATGCAGAATGGTGTAGCTGCGCTGGAAGACGGTGTGGTGGTTTCTTGCAAAACTAATAACCTTCTTATATAACCCAACAATTGTACTTCTTGGTATTTACCCAAAGGAACCAAAAACATGTCAACACAAAATACAAAAATCTGTACATGAATGTTTAGATGAGCTTTGTTCGTAATTGCCAAAACTTGGAAGCAAACGAAGATGTCCTTCAGTAGGGGCATGCACAAGTAAATTGGAACATCGAGACCACACTAAGTATTACCAAGCACTAAAAAGAAATGGACTATGAAGCCACGAAAAGACAGGGAGAAATGTTAAATGCACGTCACTAAGTGAAAGAAGCCCGTCTGGAAAGGCCACACGCTATAATATTCCAGCTCTGTGACCTATTGGAAGAGACAAAACTATGAAGACGGTAAACAGATCAACGATCGGGGAGGGAAGGCGGGAAGAACAGCTGGAGCACAGGGACTGTTAGGGCGTTGGAAATATTGTTATGGCAGTGCAGTGACAGAGCTGCACACTGCTTCAACCCGTGCAGGCTCAGATGGTAAAGAAGCTGCCTGCGGGGCAGGAGACCTGGGTTCGCTCCTGTCGGGAGGACCCTGGAGAAGGGAATGGCAGCCCACTCCAGTGTTCCCGCCTGGAGAAGCCCGTGGGCAGAGCTTGGTGGGCTGCAGTCCAGGGGGTCATAAAGAGTTGGACACAACTGAGCTACTCACACATTAAACCCATACACTGTACAGTACGGAGAAGGAGTCCTAGGGCAAACTATGGACTCTGTGATTGTGAGACGTCAATGAACGTTCATCAGTTGTAACTAATGACTGCGCCACTCTGGTGGGGGTCGTTGATAACGGGGGAAGCTGTGCGTGTGGCCAGGGGTATATGGGGAATCTCTGTGCCTCCTTCTCAATAAAGCTACTCTTAAAAGGTCTTTAAAGAAGAAAAAATTGGGACTGAAATATGGATGATATTTTAGAAATTACACAGGCTATGAGGATAAAGAGTAATTTGGAAATTTTTGTTAAGTACAAATGACAGGCAAATACATTCTTTCATACAGATTAGTTGATGTACTTGAAATACAAAAAAAAATACATCAAAATGGAAAATTTTATCTAGGAAGGACTTTTTTTAAGGATTTAAAAAACTTTGTTGAAAAGACAAAAAGAACTATGCTATTAGATTGAGTGTTTATCACATCTTTCATAAAAAGTAATCAGCTAAGACATATTCTTTGAAAGTGACTACATTTTTAAAATAAATATAAATCCTATAAGCATCCAGGAAGAAGAAAACCATTTATAAGGGGGAAAAGATAATTCTTGTCTCAAACTGTTCCAACTATATTTAAGGAGGAAAATCCTACAGAGAGTGAGAAATATCGTAACCCATAAATTCCATATATTCAGGTTGTTAGTCACTAGAAAAGATATGAAAAGAAAATTTCAAATAAACAGAGAAAAAACTAATTCCTGTAGCATAATCTATGACCTTTTCTATACTAATAATACGGTAAGATTTTTAAAATACGGGTAAGTTCCATGTCTCATGAAATGAAAGTACCATATATAAGATCACTGGACAAAGATGTTTATTACAGCTTTGTTCATAGGGGCGAAACACTGGAAACAAACTGAACATTTTTCAATTAAGGAACAATGATTCTGTTTATATCATAAACTATTATGCAGCTGACAAAAGGAGAGTGAAGGAGAGAAAGGAGAAGAGGGGGGTGGAGAAGGGGAAAGGAGAGAAAGAGGGGGAAAGAAGGCAAGAAGGAGGGAAATTTAACCGGAGGAATTTCCATCTGATACCACTGAGCAAAATGAAGAAATCACATATAATCTAATTCCATTTGAGCAACCAAACAATTGTTAGAGTCATATCTATTTATCTGCCATCCACGCTGATGTTTAAGTATTGTACCTTTATACTCACAAACACCAAAGATGAGTCTACGTCTGGAAGTGGACATAACTGGTTGTGAGCCTGGACAGCTCGAGTGTGGGGACGTGAGCTTGCAGGCTGATGTAGCTGCAAGGAGGAGAGATAAGAGAAAAGGAGGCGAAAATTAAAAAGGAAAAAGACTAGTAAGAAAGCAAATAGTTACGTTTAATGTATTCATGCCAAATGTGAACTCTTGCTTTTATATATCCATTTTCTTATTATTTTCTAGTATGTTAATGTCCACCATTACCTTTATCTATCTCCTCACTTTCTTAACTGTTTGAAACATTTTTTGTCTCTTGTGGATATATCACTCTGTCACGTGCATTGGTTTTGGTTATGAAAATTTTGCAGAACTACTTACATTTTACATAATCAAATTTGTCTATCTTTTCCTTTATTATTAATTAATTCTGTGCATTTCAAGAAAGATTTTATATATCTCAGCATCATAAAAGTAAATTCTCTTCTGGTAGTTATAATTTCATTTATGTTTGAATATTTGCTACAGCTGCCTGCAGAATTCCATGGGCAGCTGGCGGGCTACAGTCCATGGGGTCACACAGAGTCGGATACGACTGAAGTGACTTAGCAGCATTTACCACAATTGCAAATAAGTTTGGGATGAGGATTTAGGTGGGAGACTGTATTTCTATGGCTGGCCTCTCCTCCAAACATAGCCGATTTTCATGGTGTGTGCGTGTGTTAGTTGCTCAGTCGTGTCTGACTGTGACCCCATGAACTACAGCCCACCAGGCTTCTCCATCCACGGAATTCTCCAGGCAAGAATACTGCAGTGGGTAGCCATTCCCTTCTCCAGGAGATCTTCCGACCCTGGGATCGAATGCAGGTCTCCCACGTTGCAGGCGGGTTCTTTACAGTCTGAGCCTCCAGGGAAGGCCGTGTACTGCCCAGTAGCTGCTCTCTCTTACTGAAATGTCACATTTGTAAAATTCAATACTTTCATTCAAATCTTGCTTGCATTTCTTGATTTTGTCCTTCTATTTGCTTATTTTGGCATCTGAACTACTGGATTTTTAAAATCGAAATGTATTTGACATAATTGTGTAAATTTAAGGTGTACAGCATGTTAATTTGGTGAGTTTATATAGTGTAATATGATTGCCATTATGGCAGTAATTAACACTTCTATCATGTTACATAATTGTCATCTCTTTTTATGGGTGGAACCACTGGATTTTAGTTATTTTCTAGCTTTTAACATCTGGTAGTGCAAACCGCATTACCCTTCCTCCTCCAACTACTTATTTCTCTGATTTTTCTTTATTACTCACATATTTAGTTTTGATATTGAAAAAAACACTTAAAAACAAAGTTTCTAAAAACGTTTGGGTTCTTATTATGACTGTGTTAGATTAATTATTACTATATGACATGTTCTCTCCCAGACAAAAGCATGTCTCTCTGTTTACTTGACTCATATTTTATGTCTCTCAAGAGAGTGGGTGCGGCCTTCTCAGCAAAACAAAACCAGAGCCAGAAAACATAAGGGAAAAGACTAACAGATATGAGTACACATTAAAAAAAAATTACCAAAGGAAAAAAATGGCAGAAATTAAAAGACAAGTCAAGCTGGAAAGGTATCGAAATTTATCATCCTTCACCAAAAACCAAACCCACAGAACACACCAGGCAACCCACAAAGAAAAGACTAAAGACAACAGCAACACAACCTGTAACATACGGTTGTTCAGCTATCGGCCTGGCCAAGAGGGAACTGCCTTACAATGGCCCGTTTGGCAGGTGGCGCTCGTGGTAAAGAGCCCGCCTGCCAACGCAGGAGACGCGAGCAATGCGGGCTCCTTCCCCGGGTCGGGAAGATGCCCTGGAGGAGGGCATGGCAACCCACGCCAGTGTTGTTGCCTGGAGAATCCCACGGGCAGAGGAGCCTGGCGGGCTGCCGTCCATAGGGTCTCAAAGAGTGGGACACGACTGAAGCGACTCAGCACGCCTGCAGTTTGTCTGGTAACTAGAGGGGAAAGGGGCTCTTGCATCTTGGCAGAAGTGCGAATTTGTGCATTGCCTTTGGAGAGCGATTTAGCAGTTTCTAACAAATGAACAAAAGACAGATTCTTGGCTCTTACAATTGCCCCTCTAAGAATTCATTCCACAAGGCACATTCCTGTATGTCCAGAAAGGCACTTAAACAAGGGTGTTGTACCCATCTGTAAAAAACAAAGAAGGAAACCGCTTAAATGCCAAGCTATATAGGGGTTTGGTAAAATGGTTTCTCGTTCTTACATGAAATAAAATACAATGCAATCTTGAAAAAGAACGAGTTGGTCATATGTGCTGAAATGTATTATTACAGTAAAGAAAAGCTAGGTGCAGAGCGGGCTCTGCTGCTCTCATTTGACAGGAGTATATATAAACACACACACGGGTGGGCAGACGGGCTGCACACCCAGGGCCTCTGCGGAGGCCCACAGAAACTGCGAACGATGCTCACGTCCTGCGGGCAGGTTGGGGCTCTGCTTTGTGAGGCTGATTTGCTTTGCATTTGTTAACCTTTTATGTAGTTTTTGGATTTTTTCTAACACACCCTTGCCTTACATTTCAATAACCAAAATAAAGAGAATTAGATTGAAAACCTAAGACTAAATCTGAGATATGAATCACCAATGTTTGGCAAACAAATAATAGTGTAGAATGTCTCTCCAAACGCAATCGCAATGTGCAAAATTGGCCAAGTTCTGAGTTCCTAAGTTTTGTGAAAATCTGAATTCCATCCCATTATGCTTTTGAATTTTGAAAGCGGGTGGCTTGAAACCAAGATGTGAATGGAACTGCATGTCAGGAATCACTTTCAGTTAAAAAAAAATAGAGGTTTAGATTGATTAGCTAGAGTGAGATGACCTTTTACAGAGAAGGTAAGACTGACACAGTGGCAGGGGGAGGGAGCAAGGAGCAACAGGGGTAGATTTGCTAATATTACACGGAAGGCTGAAACTTGCTCAGCCTTTGCTTTCTCTTAGTTCAACCTCTTAAGGAAATGAATTTTCAAACTATTCTCTGTTCCTTTTCTGCACCTGAGTGTGACTTTTGTGTCAATCCTCTCTGGCATAAGAATCTTAAGTATTTCCTTGGTCTTTGGTCTGACCAAGATTAGAGTGAATTTCTTCCTGCTGGATCTTTCCAGATTGCTGGCTGTGAGGCTAGTGGGAGGCATGTGGGAGTCGTACAGAAATAGGTCATAATCTAGTAAGGGAACGATTGCTCATATACCCTTTGTGAGTCCTGAAAGTGCTGAGAGCTTTTTAGAATAGTCTGGAGATAATACCCTGGCCTTGTCCATGTTCATTTCTTGAAACAAAGCAGATGGGGAGTAATTAGTTGTTGGTTCCATATTTTTGGAAGATGAGAGTAATGTTATCCCTCAAAGAATGCACCAAGCAGACGCATTTCCCCACAGCAGGAGCAGCGCTGTGCACGAGGTTTATGGGGATGGAGCCGAAGGAGACTGGGCGGGACTCAGACGATGCGGGGACACCCTCAGAGGGGGAAACGGCCACAGGACAGAGATAGAGAAGGCAGGGAGGTTTGGGGAACGGAAAACAATCAATTTAACAGCTCAACTAAGAAAGAAAGCACACAAGTGAGATACTCCTGGGGCCTCTGCACAGTCAGGAGTTTTGGTGCAAGAGCCACGGGGATGTGATCCACTCCTCCTTCCTGCTAAATAACTCCCTGTGGGGAACAGGACCTGGCTCTCAGGTAAGGCCCCTCCACTCACCAGATGTCTGTCAATGTGTAAATCACTCATCTTCTGAGAGCCTCCATTTTCTCATTTGTGAAATTCAAATATTTAGCACCAGCTTCACAAAATCCTGTGCCTGGCACCTAGCAATTGCTCAATAAATAGAAGTTCTCTTTATCCTTTGTGGATCCCTTTTGTCTAAGTTCTATTTAAAGGCTTCCCTGGTGACTCAATGGTAAAGAATGCAGGAGATTCGAGTTCGATCTGAGTCAGGAAGGTCCCCCGAAGGAAATGGCAACTCACTCCAGTCTTATTGCCTGGGAAATCCCGTGGACAGAGGAGCCTGGCGGGCTACAGTCCACAGAGTCACAAAGAGTCGAACACAATTAGCAACTAAACAAAAACAACAGCAAGTACTATTTGTGAATCGGCTTAGCATTCAAAGTCTTCCGCATCCGACCCCTCGTCTTATTGAGCAAATGTAAACTACTAACACCTCTGAACAGGAGACTGACTTTCATGTCTTTATTTATTTGGGCTGTGATAGGTCTTTGCTGTTGCTCGAGGGCTTTTCTCCAGTTGCAGCCAGCAGGGGCTCTGCTTCGCTGTGGCGTCTGGGCTTCTCGCTGTGGCGGCTTTTCTCGTTGCAGAGCTCAGGCTGTAGGGCACACAGCCTTTGGTAGCTGCAGCACAGGGGCTCAGTCGTTGGAACTCCCAGGCTCTAGAGCTCCCAGGCTTGCTTCCACAGCTACTGTGGCGCCTGGGTTATTTGCTGTCCTTCATGTGGGATCTTCCTGGACCAGGGATCGAACCTGTGTTCCCTGCATTGGTAGGCGGATTCTTATCCATTGTACCATCAGGGAAGTCCTAGACTGACTCTACTGATTGAAACAACTGACATTACTCTATCAAATTACTCCCTACACAAGCTTCTAGATCTTTCTACCATATGCACCCTGTGATGTAACTGGGCTAGGATTAATATGGTGCCCAATAGACAAATGTGGAATTGAAGGCTAAGGCGTTAAGTGACAGGTAAGGTCACAATGAATGACGGGCATACCTAAGCCTCAGCGAGCATCCTCTGAAGCTCTAGCCTAAGGTGGTAACAGACCTCTCAGGAAGGTCATTAAATGTCAGAATCATATGAGTCTCCTTTTCTCATTTGTCCTTCCTTTCTGCCTGGCGAAATGAATTCATTTTCAGGATGCACCTTAAGACGCTCATATTCCAGGAATTTTTCTAACTCCAGTGTGAAGTGTGTGCAAATGGTAAATGTTCTGGCATTTTTGTAGGAGACGCTCTGGAGGCTCTGGAATGCCTTCGCAGCAATCCTTCCTCTGCACGGGAAGAAAATGTGGGTAACAGGCAATGACCCTGTCCTTAAGCAAGGGAGAGATGGGTTGTGTGTGTGTGTCACTTTGTAGAAGATGGACTTTGCAGATTTCAATAGAGGCCAGAAGAGGGATGGGTGATGTTTCTACCTGCCCTGGGAGAAGTCCCTTTTTGTCTAGAAATTATTTATGCTTTCCTTTGTAATACTTTTGGAAGAATAGAAAGACAAGCCTATTTTCTCTATGAGGTAATAATTTTTGGTGACTATGGTCTACTGAACCAGCCTGAAATGATGCCACAGCTGTGCTTGGATGTCACTGTTGAGCCAACAGCACAGCCCTCATGAGAGTGATGAAGGGATTCAGGTGCAGCTGTGGTCTGAGGGGCCCAGAAAGAGGGTGTTTCCAGAAGCATGGCAGAGAGGCTCATTGTGGGAACAGCTCTCCCTCTGATGGTGTCCAAAAGGATGTGGAGGAGGCCGAGGTAAGGCCATTTGCAAAAGGCACCTTGAAGTTAAAAAAAATTTTACAGAGCTGATAGATAATTTATAGGCAGGGAAAGTGAGTTGGAAAAGTCACCAAATAGTAGATTAATGATTCCATTATCAAATATCTTGGGTTTAGCTTTCTGGAAATTGGTGTTCTTCACTTTAAAAATGACAGCTGGCCTTTTCTATAAACATCGCTGCCTCTGGCTTTTCCTCTGAAGTTGGAGTTACTTGGTGTGCTGTGAGGCTGTAAGATGTATGGAGAGGCTCTGGGGTTCATCACAGAGCTTCCAGAAGCAACCATCTGTTTTTTTCCCATTGGCTGTGACATTCCCCAGCTAAAGGGTTAGTGGACACTTTAGTGTTCTCAGTCTTCCTAAAACCAGGCGAGGAATTCTTCCCAGACTGGAAGGTGCCCCAGAATGAGCAAGAAGCAAGATTTTTTTAAAAAAATTATTGGAGTGTAGTTACTTTACAATGTTGTGTTAGCTTCTGCTGTATAGCAAAGTGAATCCGCTACATGTGTACATACAGCCCCTCTTTTTGATTTCCTCTCCATGAAGCTCACCACAGAGCGCTGAGTGGAGTTCCCTTTGCTATACAGCAGGTTCTCATTAGTTATCTGTTCTATACGAAGTATAAAAAATGGACCTCCCTGGTGGCTCAGACGGTAAAGCGTCTGTCTACAGTGCGGGAGACCCGGGTTCAATCCCTGGGTCTGGAAGATCCCCTGGAGAAGGGAATGGCAATCCACTCCAGAACTATTGCCTGGAGAATCCCATGGACAGAGGAGCCTGGTAGGCTACAGTCCACGGGGTCGCAAAGAGTCAGACACGACTGAGCGACTTCACTTTATACAAAGTCGTGTGTGTATGTCAGCCTCAATCTCCAATTCATCCCACCCCCACCTCCCTCCTTGGGATCCATAAGTTTGTTCTCCGTATCTGTGCCTCTGTTTCCACCTTGAAAATAAGTTCATCTGTACCATTTTTCTACATTCTACATATAAGCAATATTATACAATATCTGTTTTTCTCTTTCTGACTTGCTTCACTCTATATGACGGTCTCTAGGTCTGCCCATGTCTCTGTAAATGGCAATGTTTAATTCCTTTTTGTGGCTTTTTAAATCTCAGTGGGGCTTCAAAAAAATATGGATGGCCAAGGTCATCTGTCACATAGACTGGACGTATGGCACTGGGGGCAGCTGGTCATGCATGTGAGGTCACGGCTGCCCCTCCCAGCCTCTGCGTGAGGGCAGGTGGCATACTCTCAGGCCTGCCCATCATCTTAGCCTTGCCATGCCAGCCTCTGCGTGAGGGCAAGTGGCATGCTCTCGGGCCTGCCCATTTACTATGCCAGGCGGGCAATGTGCGTTCATTCAGTGATGCTGGAGGAAGAGTAATGAGCTTCAGCTTCGGCTGAAGTTGTGTGCCAGGCTTCCTTTCCCCCACTACCCTGTGATGCCTCCATGGGCCTCATCTTTGTGAGTTCCCTGGATCTTACAGGCTCTGCATGGGGTGAGTGAGTTGATGCTATGGAATGACGCAAAGCTCTGACTGGCATCTGGGGATGAGCAGAAGGTCACATCTTGACTTCGTCCTTCAATTAGAGGGCCACCATCTGCAGGAACTTTTCTCTAATTTCCCCAGTAAGGACAGATCCTTCCTGTTCATTGGGGGCTTTGTAAAAGACCACAGGATAACACTGCTGCCCACATTGTATTTTAATGTTAACGTGTGTGTCATTTCACCTAAGTTGGGAGAATTTTAAGAGATGAGAATTGAGACCGGTCCACTCTGTTGACAACAACATGAGGTATTGCTTGGAGGGACGGATGACTGTGATGGGATGTGGGATTAGAAAAGAATATGCAAGGAGATGCCTCCATGGGTGGGAACCGCAGTGGCCCAGACCAGGCCCCACCGACCTGGCCAGACGCTGCTCACCCGTGCAGCTCCTGGCCCTGGCCTGGGCCACCTTTGGAAGCCTGTTTGAACTCTGGTTTCAGAGACAGGCTCCCTCCCTTCTGGGTGCTGCATGTAGAAAAACTAATAAACCCGGAAGAGTGAAGAGAAGCCATCCAGATGAGCGTGTGGGGTTGGCGTGTTTCACGCGACATTGTGCGGCCTTTCCCCCTTCCTCCGGAAGGCAGGAACTAGGCTTGTCAGCACAGCCCTAACCCTGACCTTCAGAGGAGCCCCCTGCCCGCTGCCACCAGTTCATGCGTCCTGGCACACTGTGGCTCCCATCCATGTGCACAGAGGCAGGGAGCAGGTGGCTGTGAGGGCAGCGGCTTCCCTGGCAGCACGCACTGCCCCAGGGCAGAGGCTTCCACAGTCCAACCAGCACTCTGTGATGAGTCCCAGGGGCACAGGCTCAGAGGCGGGTTGCTTGTGGAGGACCCCTTGGTGTGCCAGAAGGCTGCCAAAACTGCTGTGATTGCTCTGCTAGAGGCAGGTTCAAAGTCCCAGGAACACAGAAAGAAGGAACCTCCTACCTCTGATTCAGGGAGTTAGAGGTGGGGGAGACCACGTGGAGAAGATGGCACGTGAGTTGGATCTGAGAGGATGCGTACGACTAGGAGTTGAGAACGAGGGACAGAGAAGGCGAGACGACGACCTGAGCAAAGGCAGATGAGCCCAGGGATGCTTGTGTGTAGCGAGCAGAGGGTCCTGCGCAGCTGCTGGTGTGGACTCCGGGGCTGCGGCAGATGATTTAGGGTCTTCAGTGCTGCTGCATGAGAGACAGGAGACATGGTGATAAACTAATGTGTGCGGGTGGTCCTGGGACCAGACCCCAGGCCCCAGGGGCGGGCTCCGGAGCGTGATGGCGCAGGAAGGAAGGTCACAGCTAGCTCCAGGCATGCGTGACACGGCGCGCAAAGGCAGAGCAGCCTACAGCGCCTCCCCTCATCAAACGGCAGGCGGAGTGTCTGCAGCTCCGTCCGACCCAAGGAGTCTGAATCCTCCAGGGTTAGAACCGGCATTTTTGTGTCGCGTTAGTCTGCCTTTGTGCCTTGTGCACAGATGCTAAAACAAATCCAGCTGAGCTCAGGAAAGGTTTGCTCAAAGGGAAAATTGGTTTTGTGACTTGCAAAATTGATGAATTTGGACTAAAATCACTGAGTTGCAGTTCTCTGTGAGTTCTATAATAGCTGTAAGAAGGCAATTGAGAATAGTGATAAAAGCATGGGCTCTGGAGCCAGCCCACCAGTGTTCCAATCCCAACTTTGCCACTTAGCAGCTGTGTGACTTTGGGCAATTACTTAACCTCTCTTGTACTTCAGCTCTTCATTATAAAAAGTGTCTGGCTTAATAGTATCTAGCTCCCAGCATTGTTTCAGCGATGAGAACTGGACCCAATCAGCACTATATAGAAGTTAGCTTTTACTTTTATTGCTGTTGATGCCAAATTCAAACAATTTGGTATTAGTAAATGTAGGGGAACAAAACTTAGGGGAGGTTGAAAGGAAAGTAATTTAATGATAAATCCAGGCAAAAAGCCTGTGTATAAAATTAAACATGAAAAAAATGCCTGGCTAGTAAAAAATGAAGTTCTGTTTCTGGCACAAGCATTATTTTCCATTGTAAATACTGTGGTTATTAAATCCTTGTGTGATTTTTGGCATGTTTTCATTTTTTTGGAGGATATTTTCAATAGTTTTGTTTCCTTCTCACTACCCTTACATGACTTCATAATGCTATTTGGGGGAAATTATGGGAGTTAAGAGGTCTTAATAGAGAACAGTAAACATATAATCTTAGAGTGTTTTAACAGCGCTGTCACTGGTGTTATCAGAATGCTGTTTCTAGTGTGCTTTTTGCCACATATAAGATGTGACATTTTCTGAGAAATGTATTATACTTTATAATGTTACAAGAAAAGAATCACAGACTTGGATTTTTTAAAAATTAAATATTTTAATTGGAGGATAATTGCTTTGCAATATTGTAGTGGTTTCTGCCAAACGTCAATACGAGTCAGCCACAGTTACACATATATCTCCTCTTCTTGAGTCTCCCTCCCAGGTCCAGCCTGGGATTTTGTTATAAATATATTGACAAGATATTATAGTTTGAATTTTCTTTTTCTAATTTTGCTTGCTAACTCTTTCATGACACAGAAGTTTTAGCACACAATATCTTAGATATTTGGACCTGCTAAGAATGACTGGGATAAAAGCACAGAGCATTATTTCCATGATTTTCATTTAAAAAGCCTTTCTATAATATCACTCTGGGTATAAGAGTAACATTTGAGATTGAAAATTCACTTTATTATTTGTCTATGTTTTCCTGCTTTCAATGAAAAAACTCAAATTGAACAGATGGATGATTTCCATGTGTCTAGACAACTGACAGTATCACGCAAAGCGAATTCTGTAACTGACTTAACTTGTTTTACTCACATGTTTAAAACTGTGTGGACACGTTCTTGATCTACATCCTAACCATCAGAAATTTTAAAGGGCAATGGAAGAAACCATATTTCTCAAACAAGGACTACCCTGAAAGTTTGATTCCAAATGCCATTCTATATCTATTTTCCCCAATATGTTCTGGTTCTTCTGCTTCAAAGGTTCTTTTGCTTCAAAGGTTCTTTTGCTTTCAGTTTTCTTTTGATGACTTTCTACCTGCCAAATACAGCCCCCTAGTACATTTTCCTGTGGTTTGCTTTTCTGCCTAAGTAGGAACAGTCTTAAATTATTGGGCACATCTATCTCATTGAGCCAGCTTAGAGGGAGGCAGCTGCAGCGGACGGTGGGGCTTTGAGTCACCCTAGGCCTTATTTTGGATGTTGTCCAGGAGGTTATGGGAAGAAACTTGTTTTGAAGCTGATTTAACATCTCCTGGGGTCCCTATTATTATGTAACACTTAGAAAGAGCTGAGACCCATGCGGTTCAGTCCCAGAGCAGCACTGTGGTCAAATGAACACAGTCCGGCTACTAATAGTTATTTCAAAATAATTCTTTGCTTGTGTTTCTGAAAAAGAAGAAAAAGGGGGGGTGTGGGTGGAAAGGGGGGAAGGGCGAGGAGGAGGAGAAGCAGGAGAAGGGGAGGAAGAAGCCACAGAGCTGGAGCCTCTTTTTGTTTCTCAGATTGCCTCAGGCTGGTTAGCTGTTTGAAACCTCCTTTAACCTCACCACCCAACTCCAGCCCCCTCCAAAATGTCCCTTTCTTCCTTGAGTGTTATTCATTATTCCAAGTGCTGAGTTAATAAAGTTACAAAGAATCTAAGTGGCAGAAAAGAAGCTTCTTGGAGGAGGGGGCTGAGGGGGAGCAGGCCAGAGCAGGGTGGGAGAGGCAAAGGGCTCCTTGACGAGCAGACGGAGGGCAGCCACTGACGTGAGAGCGGATTCTGGACACCTTGGAAACTCTAGAGTTTACTTTCTCTTTTTCTAATAATGTCGTGCTTCTTAATAACTGCAGAGACCCCTTTCTCTGCATGTTAGAAGGGGCCTGGGCTGTTTCCACGGGATGCTTTCTTGTAACTGGAAACCAGCACATCCCAGCAATACTCTTCAGGGACGTTCCCCACTTCCTACCACTCGGGTTTTTTTTTTTCCCCACTGAGAAGCTTCCCCTCAATAATATTTATAGATGATTCTTCCTGGCAATGTAAAAGAATTTCCCTGTTGCTTTCTAACCGAATAGCTGCAGATGCTTATAGTTGCTGGAGGAGCTCACCTACTTTGCAAGGAAGGAAGGAAGAGAAAATATATAGTAACTGTGATATTGGTAAAGCCAACTAGTCAACAAAGAAGGAAATTCTGGTGGCCAAGAAAGCCTCAAGGGAGAAGAAATGGCACAGAGCCTGTATCATAAACCTGCTGTCCGTCGAGGTCTTTACTGCTGGTTTTTAGCACGTCGCCTTCTCTGAGTTGGTGTGTCTGAGTCAGGGCAACGCGTCAGAACTCACCATCCAGGCGATCATTCTGAACGTAGAAGAAAGCCCTTGGGAACCCAGGGTGGAGAGGAGGAGCGCTTCTCGACTAAATCCACACTCTTTCCACTGCGCATGTGTGAGACGTGCAGGGCGCACTTGCCCGCCGCCGTGGCTCTGGTTACCTTTGGTGAGCGCCTTCTTCCCCAGAACCTGGCTGACCTGCTGAGCACGGATGTCCTTCTCCAGGTTCCGTTCCATTTAATGTAGTGCTGATCGATGGCTAAGTAGCCTCGTGTTCAGCAAATGGAGGCACAGAGATTTACATTCTTTGCGGAAGGTGACACAGTTGGGAACTGGGGCTCTGCTGCAAATCCAGGCGTCTGGCGCCCACGTCTGGGCCCCTGGCCCCTCGCGGTGTCGCGATGAAACAAGCCTGGGGGCCCACCCCCACGCTGAGCCGCGGGCGGCCGCGTGCAGCCTGTGGTCTCCCGGCCAGTCTCCACGGTTGGCCAGCGCCGGCCACCGTGCGTTGTCTCTAAGAGGCTGCTTGGATGTGGCGCATCAGCGCGTCTTCTTAGACCTGTTTTGCTAACTGTGCTTTGATGTGCCCGTTTGAATTTAGGAAAAAATTCCGAATTTCTCGATTGCTCCAAGGAGAGGAAGACTTGAAGGAACAGCAGCTTTCACCTTGAAGCCGGGCCTGAGAGCGGCAGTGTGTCTCCCAGGCCAGCTCTGCCACTAGGACTTCGGGACTAAACAGTAGCTAGGCCCAGGGGCTGCAGGTGGGGGAGGGGCGTTGTAAATGAATACTGTAATTCGGTTGCATTTTCTAATAAAACAAATGACTGCACAACCGTGATTTTAAAAATTGCAAAGATATGACTTTTCCATCTTACCAGAAATATTCTTGTTGTGGGACAATAAGTTGATTCTGTAAAATGTGGTGAATATTACCCACCTTGAAAATTCTTTTTTGTTATTCTTTTAGGATTAGAATTACTGTAGTACATTTAGAATGTACCTGGCAGATAGTAGATATTTAATAATGAATAATAGCTATTATAAAAAAAGCACATAATTTATCTAGCTTATACCCTGCCCCCCCATTGTACGTACTTGGTTGGACAGTTGGCAATTTGTTACTTGAAATAGATTATAAAGAATTTTAAAGAATGCAAACCATAATAAACCTTCAAATTCCAGAATTTTTAAGTCAAGGGTTGATTTTTTTCATGTGTCTTCATACAAATATTGGGCTTCCTAGGTGGCTCGGTGGTAAAGAATCGGCCTGCCAGTGCAGGAGACCCAGTAGACGTGAGCTGGCTCTGGGTGGGGAAGATCCCCCGGAGGAGGAAAAGGCAACCCACTCCAGTATTCTTGCCTGGATGATACCAAGGACAGAGGAGCCTGGTGGGCTACAGTCCATGGGTCAAAAGAGATGCGACTGAGTGTGCACGCACGATCATGGTAATGGAAATATCACCCTTCTCAAGGTTTCTGAATAAAAAAGGAAAACTAGAGTCTCCTCACTTGGGCCCACAAGATTTCCCCCAAGTGCGAGATCAGTTCCTAACTCATCTCAGGCCTCTTAGCTTCTAGGTGTTTCCTATGCTCTGGTATCTTCCCTGAGCTCTTGCTACTTGTTCAGGCTCTGAGAGATCAGCTCCATCCCAAGCTGGGTCTTGCTGGGAAAAGTACTAGGCACCCCTTTTCCCTGGATTACTTAGTCTTTCCCTTTGAGTCTTCCCAAAGGACTAGTTACTCACTGAGTAATAGAATGTTCTTTCACATTGTCCTCAATTAAACTCGGACCAGTTCATCCTTAGAAGTGACCAATTTAATCATCCAAGGGTCAACATATTAGAGTTGCTGAAAATAGGCATTTATGATGTTTATTGCAAATACAAGCCAGTGTTTGGAATCAGGTGTCAAATTATTGCAGCCAGGTCAGATCCCTCATATTATTGTCTGAAATAATATTTTTTTCCCTAATATTTGCCTAAGAATGGAACAGTTTCCATTTAGGAGTCAGACTTGCTCCACTCTACTACTTTCCAACATCGGAAAGAAAGGACAGAAGCAAGCAAGCTGGCAAGAAAGAGAGGAAAGGTGCAGACAGAAAGAAAGAAGAAAAGAAGCAGAGAAGGAAGGGAGAAAGGAGCGCTGTAGCAAAACCCAGGTGGTTCCGTGGTAGAGAGTCTGCCAGCCAGTGCAGGAGACTCAGGCAATGTGGCCTTGATCCCTGGGTCAGGAAGCTTCCCTACAGAAGGAAATGGCACCCCACCCCAGTGTTCTTGCCTGGAGAATCTCATAGCAGAGGAGCCTGGCAAGCTACAGTCCATGA
The DNA here is from genome assembly GCF_014754425.2 of Oryx dammah. Taxonomy (NCBI): domain Eukaryota; kingdom Metazoa; phylum Chordata; class Mammalia; order Artiodactyla; family Bovidae; genus Oryx; species Oryx dammah. The sequence continues at coordinate 15,013,841 of NW_024070190.1, forward strand.
GGTTGCAAAGAGTTGGACACAACTGAGCCACTGAGTACATAGCCAAACCTGTAATGAGATTTGCACTTCTGGCAGTCTGACTGACTAGGTATCTGGAAAAACCACACCAGTATAAAACACAAGAAAATACTGGATAAAATGTCACAAAATTTAAATGCATATTAAACATATGTGAAAATTAGGACTACCCTTCTTCCCTGGTTGCTCAGATGGTAAAGAATCTTCCTGCAATGCGAGAGAGCAGGGTTTGATCCTCAGGCCAGAAAGATCCACTGGAGAAGGGAATGGCAACCCACTCCAGTATTCTTGCCTGGAAAATTCCATGGACAGAGGAGATTGGTGGGGCTACAGTCCATGGGGTTGCAAAAAGTTGGACACAATTGAATGACTAACACATACACACAGAGGTCAGAAATGATAAGGAAGTTCAAAGGTGGAAAGGCAAGAAGACCTCATCCTGTTTTCTCCTGGGAGAGGAGTTGGAGCAGGCATTTGACTCTAGGGTAGAACCTGCTGCTGCTGCTGCTGCTAAGCCGCTTCAGTCGTGTCCGACTCTGCACGACCCCATAGACGGCAGCCCACCAGGCTCCTCCGTCCCTGGGATTCTCCAGGCAAGAACACTGGAGTGGGTTGCCATTTCCTTCTCCAATGCATGAAAGTGAAAAGTGAAAGTGAAGTCGATAGAACCTAGAGCTTGGTTTTTTTATAGGCTTTACAGTAGGATGAAAGAGAGAGTCTGGGATCTTATCAAGGTTCTAGGGCAACTAGAGTTTCACATAAAGCTGGGATTTAAAAAGATGACAACTTCAATGGATAAACCTAGCTAAGACCCATTCTCTATAGCAGCACTCTTAAAGAGAACTTTCTGGGATCATAGAAATGCTTTGTATCTGTAGCTATGCGTGGGCGTTGAACTCTTGAATGTTACTCATGTAACTGAAGAGCTATGCTAGAAATTTTATTTGTTTTATTAATCTTAACTTATTGTCACAGATTTAAATATTAATAGTGATTGCCACACTGAACAATCCAGCCCTGGAGTCTAGAGCAAGGATGTGCAAACTGCAGCTATCATGCCAAATTGAGCTTACCACCTGATTTTCTAAAGTTTTATTGGAGCACAGAGTAAGGGAAGGAAAAAACCCTTTCTTCTACCTTCTTATATCCAGGGCCGGGGTCTTGTGAATTAAATTGATCAAAGACAGATTAACAAGGGAAAAGACTTTACTATGTATGCACAGAGGACCTTCATAAGAAAGAAGTTAAAAACCCAAAGAGATGATAGACCTGGGGGCTTATTTACCATTTCAACAAGGGGCAACAAATTGTGAAGTGACAAGACAGAAAAATGACCTTACATTCCAGTTCAGTTCAGTTCAGTCGCTCAGTCCTGTCTGACTCTTTGTGACCCAGGAATCGCAGCATGCCAGGCCTCCCTGTCCATGACCAACTCCCGGAGTTCACTCAAACTCAAGTCCATCGAGTCCGTGATGCCATCCAGCCATCTCATCCTCTGTCGTCCCCTTTTCCTCCTGCCCCCAATCCCTCCCAGCATCAGAGTCTTTTCCAGTGAGTCAACTCTTCGCATGAGGTGGCCAAAGTACTGGAGTTTCAGTTTCAGCATCATTCCTTCCAATGAACACCCAGGGCTGATCTCCTTTAGAATGGACTGGTTGGATCTCCTTGCAGTCCAAGGGACTCTCAAGAGTCTTCTCCAACACCACAGTTCAAACTCATCAATTTTTTCGGTGCTCAGCTTTCTTCATCGTCCAACTCTCACATCCATACATGACCACAGGAAAAACCATAGCCTTGACTAGACAGACCTTTGTTGACAAAGTAATGTCTCTGCTTTTGAATATGCTATCTAGGTTGGTCATAACTTTCCTTCCAAGGAGTAAGCATTTTTTAATTTCATGGCTGCAATCACCATCTGCCGTGATTTTGGAGCCCCCCAAAATAAAGTCTGACACTGTTTCCACTGTTTGCCCATCTATTTCCCATGAAGTGATGGGACTGGATGCCATGATCTTCGTTTTCTGAATGTTGAGCTTTAAGCCAACCTTTTCACTCTCCTCTTTCACTTTCAGCAAGAGGCTTTTTAGTTCCTCTTCCCTTTCTGCCATAAGGGTGGTGTCATCCGCATATGAGGTTATTGATATTTCTCCCGGCAATCTTGATTCTAGCTTGTGCTTCTTCCAGCCCAGCGTTTCTCATGATGTACTCTGCATATAAGTTAAAGAAGCAGGGTGACAATATACAGCTTTGACGGACTCCTTTTCCTATTTGGAACCAGTCTGTTGTTCCATGTCCAGTTCTAACTGTTGCTTCCTGACCTGCATATAGATTTCTCACAGGTCAGGTGGTCTGATATTCCCATCTCTCTCAGAATTTCCCACAGTTGATTGTGATCCACACAGTCAAAGGCTTTGGCATAGTCAATGAAGCAGAAATAGATGTTCTTCTGGACCTCTCTTGCTTTTTCCATGATCCAGCAGATGCTGGCAATTTGATCTCTGGTTCCTCTGCCTTTTCTAAAACCAGCTTGAACATCTGGAAGTTTATGGTTCACATATTGCTGAAGCCTGGCTTGGAGAATTTGGAGTATTACTTTACTAGCATGTGAGATGAGTGCAATTGTATGGTAGTTTGAGCATTCTTTTGCATTGCCTTTCTTTGGGATTGGAATGAAAACTGACCTTTTCCAGTCCTGTGGCCACTGCTGAGTTTTCCAAATTTGCTGGCATATTGAGTGCAACACTTTCCCAGCATCATCTTTCAGGATTTGAAACAGCTCAACTGGAATTCCATCACCTCCACTAGCTTTGTTCATAGTGATGCTTTCTAAGGCCCACTTGACTTCACATTCCAGGATGTCTGGCTCTAGATGAGTGATCACACCATCATGATTATCTGGGTCATGAAAATCTTTTTTTGTACAGTTCTTCTGTGTATTCTTGCCACCTCTTCTTAATATCTTCTGCTTCTGTTAGGTCCATACCATTTCTGTCCTTTATCGAGCCCATCTTTGCATGAAATGTTCCCTTGGTATCTCTAATTTTCTTGAAGAGATCTCTAGTTTTTCCTATTCTGTCTTTTCCCCTATTTCTTTGCATTGATCGCTGAGGAAGGCTTTCTTATCTCTCCTTGCTATTCTTTGGAACTCTGCATTCAAATAGGAATATCTTTCCTTTTCTCCTTTGCATTTCACTTCCCTTCTTTTCACAGCTATTTGTAAGCCCTCCTCAGACAGGCACTTCGCTTTTTTGCATTTTGGGAGGCAAATTGTGGAGAGGTAAATATGCAGGGAAACTAATGGAAGATCGGGGTTTTAAAGGTTTGTCGAGAGTGAAGTTGGTGCTGTGCCAGTGACGAGCGTCGTCAGTTCTTCCTGGGACACGGGAGTGCACGGTGACATCTTCACAGAAGGAAATGCACGCCCTGCTGTTAGGCAGAAGGGGGAAGTGTAGAGGGCACCCCCTGCATTTGCTGTTTCTCAATTCCTTTCAGCTAAAAATAATCCAAATGCCAAAGTGGCAGAGTTTGACCGTGTCTTGTCATCCCCTCCAACAGCCACACCCATTTGTCAGTCTCTGTGACTATTTTGCGAAGGAAGAGCAGGGTTGAGCTGCAGTGAGGGTCGTATGGACAACAGAGACAAACACGGTTCCTGTCTGATCCTCTACAGAAAAAGGTTACTGACTCCTGGTCTCAAGTATTAGAACTGAGGTAGGACTGGTCTTGCTTTTGAGTGGAGGGAGGGATGAAGGGTGAAAAAAATCAATCCTTAGATTCAGAAAGGTCAGAAAACCAGGCAGTATTTAATAAAATTCTCATCAAGAGATATAGGAAAGGTCCAGAACCTCAAAGACAAAGAAAAGATCTTACATGCTGAGAGTGGGAGAGAAGCGAGCAAGAGAGAAAAATATCACCGTATTTCTTCAAAGCTGAAAGGAACATCTTAACAATCGAGCATGTTCACATTTGTGACCAGCAGATGGAAGCTGCTGTGTCACAGTTGCATTGACAGTGTTTTTATTTCTCGATAATAAATAGAAAAGTGGTATGACCAGCAATCGGCTATATACTGGCTCTAATGAAATATGGCACCTGTAACGGAATGACAGCCAGACTGAGAGCTGTTTTCTCACCTGTAAGAGCAGAAAATGGTGGTGGGACTTTTCTAGAAGCTCAGTGATGTCCTAGGTGGTTTTTTTCTAATTAGTTTAAATTTGTCAGGTTATTTAATCTCCACAAAGCCTTATGAGGTAAGCTTTTATTAATCTTAAGTTTATAAACCATAAATGTTTATTGCTTTATAGAAAAGAAGAACTAAAGCAGAATCAAGATTCAGATTTACAAAAAAAAAAAAAGAGACAGGAAAAAGAAACAAGCTGACATAAAGTTATATAGCCTGTGGTGTTACTTTTCAAGAAGAAAGGCAAAACCAATGTTAGATTTCTGCAAGATACTTTTCAGGAAGAAGGAAAATGACCTCATGAGAAATGTCTGTGAGAAGAAATCATGCAAGAAGAAATACAGCACAAAGAAAGCAGCAAAAACGAGTGAGAATGTAAAGAACATGGACTCTTGATGATGCCCAGTTTTTAGTGTTTAAAGAAAACAAATGAAACCTACATTCCGTGGAAGACCAAGCAAGCTGGGACTGGAATGAGCAGATTTAAAACATTCTAATGTTCTTTAATGATGTGGAAGAAAGATAAATGTGCTAATATACTCTGAACTGTTTTCAGTTAGATGTCTATAATGATTTAAAGAATACCAATTCAAAAATATAGAAATTAACTATAAAACTTCATGGAAAAGTAAAATGAGAAGCTAAAAACAAACAAAACCCTCTACTAGTCTGAAAGAAGGAAAATAAAGAAAAAAACAAAAAGCACAGAAATAATGAAGCAGAAGTAATAATTGTATCCATAATCATAAAAAGTAAATGGTATCTTTTCTTTATTTTAAAACAAAGCTCACATTAAGTAAAAGGCAGCCATAGAGTGATTACTGAGAGACCCGCGTGCTGGAGTGGGTGCCACTGCCTTCTCCAACCTAAAGCATAAGGCACGGGAAGTCCAAGTAAGAAGGCTGGGAAAGTGTAGCAGACATACAGTAACCAAAAGAGAGCTGGTCTAATTGCAGTAGTAACTTAAGAAAGATTTTAAGGGAAAATGCATTACTGGAAAAAAAGAGGGTTACTATTTATAAAATATTCCATTTCTAGGAAGATATAATTTTAAGATATAAACCTGAGTTCACCTAATAAGTCATTATTATACAGACCATATTCTTCTTAAAAAAATATATTTCAGTGTTACCAGTTAACAATCTTATGATATTTTCAGGTGGACAGCAAAGCGGCTCAGCCATGCATATACATGTATTCATTCTCCTCCAAAGCCCCCACCCATCCAGGCTGCCACAGAATATTGAGCAGAGTTCCCTGTGCTGTTCAGTAGGACCTTGTTGGTTATCCATTTTAAATACAGCAGTGTGTACATGGCGATCCAAACTTCTGTCTCTTTCCCCCATTCTCCCTCACTGGCAATTGTAAGTTCATTCTCTAAGTCTGTGAAGCTGTTTCTGTTTTGTAAATAAGTTCATTTTTATAATTTCTTTTTAGATCCCGTATTAAGGGGTGTTTTTACAGTATTTCTCCTTTTCTGTCTAACTTCTTTCACTCACCATGGCGATTTCTAGGGCCATCCATGTTCCTGCAAATGGCATTATTGCCTGAGTGCTCAGGGAATTGAAAATTTTAATCTTATGTAAAGACTTTGAGAGGTTCACAATAAAACTAGAAAACTAATTAAGAGGTATAAAAACTGGAATGGAACAATATGAATATGACTATTTGCATATATACTGTCATCTATATGTTAAATCTTACAGAATACAGGTCTGATTATTAGAATTAATAAGAGAACTTAGCAAATATATTAGATATAAAATCCATATACAAAAGTCATTTGTATTCTGTACACTAAAAATAGCATTAGTAATTATTATTAATATAATACATTTGAAATTTATGAGCGTAGTGATTAATGACATGAACTCAGGTTCAAATTCTCCATCATTTCTAGTTATGTGACTTTTGGCACATAATTTAACCTCTCCATGGCCTAGTCTCTTTATCTGTAAAACAGGATAACAGGATAATAATTATACCTACCTGATATGTTTGTTAAAATAGTCATACAAAATGTGGAGACCGGTACTTGGCTTATAGTAATTGGTATGTAGCATTAATGTAAAAGGTAAGACACAAAAACTTTCAGAAGGACACATATAGAAGAATGTCTTCATGACTTCCAGGATTTGGAAAGATTTCTCAACAAAATACAAAACACACACACCAGAACTAGAAAGGGTAATAAAGCCAACCACACTAAAATCAAGAACTTATGTTCATCAAAAGTGCCATGCAAAAAGTGAATAGACAAGCCACGAACAGAAATGATCATCTCAATAGCTATAACCACAAAGGATTTATATTTAGTGCATATATATAAATCTGCAAACCAAAAGAACCCAATAGAACATCTCAAGATATATTTTGTAGAAGAAGAAATATCAAAAGTCATTCAGCATATGGAAAACGCTAAACCTCATTAACTATCAGGGAAATGCAAATTAAAACCACACCATAAAATTTTAAATCCCACAACCAGGCAAAATTGAAAGTAGGACCACACCAGCTGTTGGTAAATAGGAAGCCATGCATTGCTGGTGGAGGTATAATATAATCATTTTGGGAAAAAAATATGGCCTAACCTATTAAAACTGAATATGTGATTACCTAATCATCTGGTAATTTGTCTCCTGAGTGTAAACCTTATGACTTGCTTGATATTAATTTTCCAGTCATATTTTTCTAATTAATAAAATAAAATATTCAAAACCTTTGTGCATATATGTATACAAAAATATGTGTGTGTGTGTATATATATATATACACACACATACAGATATTCATGTTGCCGTATCTCTCTCTCAGTGATCTACCTACCTATTTATCTCTCTGAGAGATTAGCCAAATACTAATACCTCTTTTCAAGAACCTATATTTTAGGTTCTTGAAAAGTTAGAAGAAGCATTAATACTTGTAACTTATCTTTTTCTTTGAAAACTTTTTGGTTTTATGCAAATTTTCTCATTTATTACCAGATAGATGAGCAAAATATTCTCTTACACGCCTTTAGCATCCCTTGTGTTTGGCATAAAATCTTGTTTTTCATTTTTAGTTTGAGGAATCTTTTCTCATTTTGTTATTAATTGATTTGTTCAATGAATATGCATTGAATGACTGGCATATAGGATCCTTGTAGACGCTGGGAAGTGTCTTCCGTTTATAGCAAGGTTTGCCTGATATTTACTGATATATTATCTGACGCATGAAGGACTCTGACAGTCACGTGTTTCTCCAGGATTGTCTGTTTCGTGCTCGTGCTGCGGTTTCATGTGACTTTGGTGCTTTTAAGCTTTAAACCCCACTGGCTTTGTTGTGTCACTGTGGGCCCCTGTTGTGTCTTCTCCTGACTCAGGTCTGATCCACCTCCTCCCTCTCTCTGAGTTGCTTTGCTGAGGAAGTCCTTACCTCTGCAGCCTAGAGTACTTTTACCCCAACTGAATGTCTCTCATTTACATACTCCAATATCTCAGATACTTGTTCTTACTCCCATCTTCTCATTTTCTATTTTGTGTTTTTTAAAATGGTTATTTTTTTCTATATTCACTAAATGGCCTATGCTGTTTTTGAATTTTCTTTCTCTTGGTCGTTGAAAAGGTGTGCCACCTCTTTTTATTTCTTTGCGAGGCAACGTGGAGGCCTGGAGGGCTACGTGTATGTGGGAGGGGCTGTGGAGTTTCCCGCAAGGAGCTGACCTTTGAAAGGCTGGCACCTCATGGGCTGGTGGAAGAGTCGGCAGCAACAGGCTGCCAGTGACCCTCGCTGGGACACTGAGGCTGCCAAGAACACGCCACGTAGCTGTCCTGCCACGAACTTGCAGCCAACCCCGTCCCACCCAGCGATCGCCCAAGTGGTCTTGCTCATCAGGAGAGACGTTTCCATCTGACTCCCACATTTCCAGAGCACAGAGTCCCTCTTAATCAGGGCTGCGGTGACTGGTGCCCCGTGACGAGGGGTGCTTTGGGCTAAGGAGGTAGCTGTGCTCACGGAGCTCTCTGAAAGCACCGCTCCAGCCTTGGCTGGTAAGCCCATGATGCTGGTCCATGACTTCTACGTGCTGAGGCCCATCCCTCACACCTCCATGTGCCCCTCTGTACCCACACCTGCCTGGCATAGCGCTGTCCTAGCTCGACGGGGGCAGAAGCCCTAGGGTGCTGCTCTCCTCTGTACAGACCACAGCGCTTCCAGGAGCAAAGGCAGTGAACTGACTGCAGGGCTCTCCTCCCATCCGGACACGTGTGCCCATGGCCAGAGGGCTTCCCACCTGGGTAGAGGCTTGGGGGCCAGAGATATGTGGACCGAGCCTCAAGAGTGGTGGAGAGCTGGCGCTTAAGGCTGAATATCTTGGGTGTGAGCTGAGATCCCTGAGTAGGAAGGAACCTGGGAAATTCAGGGAGTAGGGCTGGAAGGTGGGGCTGGGGAAGGGGCTACCTGAGAAGGCCTTGAGCGCTCTGCTGGTTGGAAATGCACTGGTAAGGACCCTGATTGGAGGTGGGATTTGTTACGAAGGCATCATTATAATCCGAGAGGAAAAATGTTGGAATGAATTGAGGCAGGAAAAGTGGGTAAAGAGAAGGGGGAGGGCTGAAGAAATCTAAAAATGACAAACCAGAAAGGGTCTAGAAACTGATTGGAGGGTGGGCTGAGAGAGGAAATGCCCATGAAGTTTGGGGTGATGGTGATGCCACTTAAGTAGGGAGGAAGCTCAAGGGGGGGCAGGACGGGAGGGACTGCCAGGGAAGAGCCTGGGTTCTGGGGACCGCCCCCCGGAACCAGACGTGGGGGAGGGCGACTGCACAGAAGAGGGGGTGAGGAAGCTGCAGGCGCTGCAGCTGCACGTTGCCCCACTTGGGTTGGAGTCTCTCCCCTCTGAGCAGTTCTGCCGCCGGATGTGGGACACGATGTGAGAACAGGGAAAGTGGTCCAGAGCTGTCAGGGTCCTGCCTTTCTGGGAGCTGGCCGTGCTGACGGCTGCAAGGGGAGGAGGTACCAGAGGCTGCCGCCAGGAGACGCTGCTGAGGAAAACAAAAAGGAATGAATGAGCGAAGGAAAAGAAAGAACAAACTGAAGGAATGAATGGCGGAGGAGAGGAAGGGAAGCAGGAATTCAGAGATTGTTTCTTACGCTCTCGGCGCAGTTCTAACCACGCTGCACATACTGACTTCTCGTGATAATCCTACATTGTCACCCTCAGCTTAAAGATGAGGAAGCAGAGGCGTCACAAGGATAAGCCGCGATGGAGCCAGAAGTCAAACCCTGGCAACTGGATTCAGACTGCTCATTCTATTGCCTGGTATGGGTGAATGAATGAAAGGTGGGGATGGGGGTTCAGATGTGCAGCATAAGTGGCTTACTGACTGCACATTTAGTGATAAGGAAATTGCAGTCTGAATGGTCTATAGGGGATTCATCTCTGCTGCTACAAGTCAGACAGTGGCTACTGTTGGCAGTGTGGGGGCTGGGAGGGCATTTGAGCAGAGCTTCTCTGGTGCCAGTCATTCCATTTCTTGAGCTCAGTGCTGACTCCTCAGACTTGACACACAGGGAAGCCTAGATTATTTAAGTTTGAAGTCTGACCAGCAGGCATGGCATCTTTGGGCAGTTTGGGTTATGACTGATGGAATTAGTAGAAGAACAGAATGCGTCACCGAGCTAATAGATGCAGTGTGTCTGAAATCTGAGCATAATTTTAGACTCAGGCACAGAACTGTTGCCATGACTGAGGGGATCTGTTTGAACTTTCCAAGCTCCATGGGGCTGGAGACGCCTGGAGGCTAAGACAAGGCAGGCTGATGCTTCATTTCTCTGGGACACAACTGCCAAGAGGCAGTCTCCCTTATCCAGCTGGCCTTGGGCAGGTTGCGATGGGAGTTCCATCCATGCACAAGAACTTCTGGACACGATGGCTTGGCTTCATTCAGCCTTTGGCATTTTCATAAGCCTCTGTCTTCTCGCCTTGCTTTGTGTAAGTTCAGCTCAAACTCCGTGAGTTGCTTTTGGCTCTGGCCAAATTCTGCTGTTTAGAGATTTGTTTCTTTTTGATGCTCTGTGAGTCAACAATCTCTACAGGCACCGAGGAAGGACATGTGGTGAAGACAATGGAAAACAGATCCATGCCTGCCGAACGCGGAGGTAGAAAGACTCCCCCTTTGACTTATACAAGCGGCTCAGTTCAGGGTGCACAGCGCCAAGAGAGAACGCGCCCTGGCCCGGTGGAAGAATTCCTCGTGAGCAAGCACCGCTCTTTGTATCTGGGTTCAATAAAGATAACTCACTTCATCCAACATAATCTTCAAGTATTCTATGGCTCCTTTCCCAAGATCTTTCACCTACTTTTAAAATGCAACCAACTGTGGATTTGGGGCTGGGCTGGAAGAAATGATGAAAAATTAGCCATTTGAGGCTCCTTTTTTCGTTCTAGAAGACTCATGAAATTCCCACAAAAGTTGACGGGAAGCCCCACCTCTTACAATATCTGCCCCAGTAGGCAGATAGCTGTTTGCATTCTTGTGATTTGAAAGGCTGAACTGTGTCTGCAAAAAGAAGAGGGGATTCTCCAGTTTGTCACTCAAGCTTGTAGTCATCACTGAAAAATTCGAGTGAGATCCCCTTTTGACACCAGAACAAAGGACAGAAACATGTATTCTGACTTCTTGAAATTTGGCTGATAGTTACAGGGGAGTAAGAATACCAAGAAATGGTCTATTCTCATAAGATAGATGACACACTTTCACAATTAATATAGCACCTTAAAAACACAACAAAAATTTCCAGCTTGCTGAGGTGGAAACAACAGAACTTTCTTTCATAGCATCCTTAATTATTTTAAATTATGTACTTATATAAGTGTCTATTAGCTGATTTTTTTCCTCCAGATAGTTGTAGTTCCCTGACAATGAGGCCTTTTCTCCCCCAACCCCCGCCCCCCCCCCCATTTCTATTTACCAGCCCTAATACAGTGCCCGGAAGATGGTAGTTTTATAATTAGTATGTTGTTGTTGTTCATTTGCTAAGTCACCTTTGACTCTCTGCAACCCCAAGGACTGCAGCACGCCAGGCTCCCCTGTCCTTCACTACCTCCCGGAGTTTGCTCAAACTCATGTCCATTGAGTCGGTGATGCCATCTAACCATCTCATCCTCTGCCACCTCCTTTTCCTCCTGCCTTCAATCTTTCTTTCCCAGCATCAGGGGCTTTCCCAATGAGACAGCTCTTCACATCAGGTGGTCAAATTATTGGAGTTTCAGCTTCAGCATCAGTCCTTCCGATGAATCAGGGTTGATTTCCTTTAGGATTGACTAGTTTGATCTCTTTGCAGTCCAAGGAACTCTCAAAAGTCTTCTCCAGCACCAGAATTAGAAAGCACCGATTTTTCGGTGTTCAGCCTTCTTTATGATCCAGTTTTCATATCCATTCATGACTACTGGAAAAACCATAGCTTTGACTAGACTGATCTTTATTGGCACAGTAATGTCTCTGCTTTTTAATATGCTCTCTAGGTTTGTCATAGCTTTCTTTTCAAGGAACAAGCGTCTTTTAATTTCATGGCTGCAATCAGCATCTGCACTGATTTGGGGGCCCGAGAAAATAAAAATCTGTCACTGCTTCCACTTTTTCCCCTTCTATTTGCCATGAAGTGACAAAAACTCCTGTCCTCTCAAAGCTTACCTTTAATAGGGATGAGACAGACTTAGAAAAAAGGGGAGAAAGGCCGATAGTAAACAATGCGGCGGGGAATGTTATGGATTATGTGGGTGTGTGTTTTTGGAAGAACGTGGAAGAGCACTGAGGGAGGCTTCACTGAGGAGTCATCTGTGTAAGGTTGCCAAGGAGTATGGATTTACGAGGGAAACGCGTTCTAGTCACAAAATCACGAGCGCAAAGGGGATGCCACGGAAGCACAGCCCCAATGCCGAGACCAGCGCACACGCCCGCGCGCTAAGAGCGGGGGCAGGGGCGGGGAGAGCGGAGGCGATGACATCGGAAACGTGGCTCACGCGGGGCCTGCGGAAACCGGGTCACAGGCTCGTGAGCTTTTGATGCCATTTTATTGTGACTAAAAAGAGGAACCTTGGGAACATGGGCGTAACTTGATCTGACTTGAGTTTTTATAGGACTGCTCTGGCTAATATGCTGAAAATTCATTAAAAGGCAGAAAGTGTGGACGCACATAGACCAGTCAGAGGTTGTTCTGTCCCAGAAGTAGAAGGTGGGGCCTTGGGCCTGAAGGTTGAGACATGGTAGGATTCTGGATATAGTTTTACATAAAGCCAGTAGGTTTTCTGAGTGACCAGATGCAGAATGAGAGAAACAGAGAAATCAGGATGCCTCCAAGGCTTTTGATTTAAGCATCTGGAAGGATGGAAATGGGAAACCTTTGTGATAGGAGGGGAGTTGTATTGGGTTCTATGCTGTGCTGAGCCTTAAATTGACCAGATATTGCCACATTTCTCTCAACGTGGTTGTCTCATTTACAGTTCCACTAGCAGGACATGAGCCTTCTTATTTCTCTGCTTTCTTCACAAGGATTGCTGGCTAATGGATGTTAAGGGATGTTGTGTAGTTGTTCCAAGTTGTGTTTCCCTGATTGCCAGTGCAGTTGAACCCAATTCATACTATACTGACCTTTTGAATTTCCTGTCCTTTGAACTGTCTGTTCATACCCTTTGTTCAATTTTCTGTTAGATTATCCTTTTTTTTTTTTTTTACTGTGGAATTCCTTTATATACTTAGTATTTTGCTTGTTATACCTCTTGCATATATCTTCTCTCAATCTTGGCTTGATTTTAAATGTGAGTTATGAGATCTTAGGTTGTGGAGATTTGTGAACTTAATGTAGTGACATTCCTTTCTCTTTGCCATTAGGTTCATGATTTTTGCATCCAGCTGAAAAATTTCTCACTTTCCCTGATGTCATAGAGATATGTGCATGTATTTTCTTCCAGAAGTTTTTAGTTTTGTCTTTTAATTTATTTAATAAACACTTTATTGTGCATGATGTTGTTCTAAGTGCTTTCCAAAAGATCACCTCATTTAATCTGCAAGATAACCTTATGAAAATGAAAAGTGAGTTAGTTTCTCAGTCGTGTCTGACTCTTTGAGACCCCATCAGCTGGGGCCCACCAGGATCCTCTGTCCATGGAATTCTCCAGGCAAGAATACTGGAGTGGGTAATCATTCTCTTCTCCAAGGGATCTTCTCAACCCAGGGATTGAACCAGGGTCTCCTGCATTGCAGGGAGATTCTTTGCTGCCTGAGCCACCGCGGAAGCCCATGTATAGCCTTAAGAGTTACGTAGTATTGTTCACATTCGACAGATGAGGAAGCTGGTGGGTAAGGATGTTAAACAACTTGCTGGAGATCACAATTCTAGGACGTTGTGGAATCTTTAGTTTATCTGAAATCAATTGCTATAAAGTTGATAGTTTTGCCTTTACCATATGGTAACCAGTTATCACAGCATCGTTTATTGAATGGCCTGTCCTTTCCCAGTTGATTTGTAACTCCTTCTCTGTCACATGTCAAGTTCCCATAAATGTGAAGGCCTGTTTCTGAGCTCTCTGTTTTGTTAAGTTAGTCCGTAGGTTAACGCAACACCGCTCTAATCACTAGAGCTTTAACAAAGTCATAGCTGATATTGTACGTCAGATTTTTTCCTTATTCTTTTTATTCTGACTTCAAAATTGTTTTGGCTATTTTGTACCTTTAGTCTTCCAAGTGACCTTTATAAGATCGCTCCAGTAAGTTCCATGAAAATGCTGTTTGGAATTGTGATGGGAATTTCATTGCATACGGGATTTCTTTGAGCAGAATTTGACATCTATACAACACCACCTGTTTACGGCCATAACTTCGATGTCCAATCTGGTTTTTCAAGTCTTCTTATGTGTCTTTCAAAAAAGTGTAAAAATTTTGTCCATAATGGTTTTGTGTCTCTTCTGTTGGATTCTTTTTTAAAACCAGATTTCATATGGTCTCTTGCTACTATAAATGAAATCTTCTTTCTTAAAATACATTTTGTAGTTAATTGTGCATGGTGGATTTAGCTTTTTTGCATGTCGGTCTTGTACACGGCAGCTTTCCCCTCATGGTCTCATATGGGACGCTATTCCGCGTCACGCCGTTGTCTTGTCCCTTGTGGGTCCGTTCCACTTGCTGCTTCCTTTGTCTGTGAGTCTCACTCCCATGTCACCCTTCTGGCCCGTAAACCGCTCACCTTCCCTTGCCTCTTGGGCCCAGAATTTATTTTGCCAAGATGCATTGCCCAGCCTGCCCAGTATGGTCACTCTCATTAGCATTGAGGAATTTACACAGAGGCTTGAAGAAAGTGACATGTGCTCGTACAAATTAGGCAGAAAAATGCATTGCCACCTAAACCAAACCCAACTACAACCAAATAAAGCAAAGTCACATGACCTATTTAAACGACAGATCAATGAGTAACAGCGTTCTCAGGACATATTCCAGGATGGATTTTTAGAGACGATAGCTTGTACGCACAGTAAGATAAAGCAGGAATCATCACGTGCTTTTGTGGGCTTCATACGACCATTAATACTGAGTCATGTTGAATGAATAATTTTCTTTATTGGACAGGATTACTGACCTGGGAGAGCTGGATTTGTCTGAATGTTAGGGTTTCCAGCCGTCAACAAGGACCCTTAATGTTTCCGTTCACTGCTTCAGATACCTCTCTCATTTACTGTCACGACAGCCAACGTTGAACCCACACTTGACGCTGACTACCGCTTGTTTAATGGTGAGTGAAAAGATAGGTTTGTACGCACCTGGATGAACACATGTATTCAAAGGACTGATATCTTTTGGAACTGGAAATTGTCCAGAGGTGTTTCAGTGAGACAGCTGATGGCTGCCTGCCTTAATGTGGGATTGATATAAAATGGACAGAAATAGAAAATATGTTGGTCACAGTCCAGGACTGAACAAGAATGTCTGTGACTCTGGCATGTGAAAGAGATTAACTGCATCTCATCCAAACACATAGAGGAAAGAACTGCCCACTTCTTAGGCCAGACAGAGTGTGGTTAAGTCGTTCTGTAAAGTCATGTATACACGGTGGCCGTTCAGGACGAGGCAGAAGCGTTGCTTGGCGGGTAAGTTTGGGCAGCATCTAATGTCCTTTTTGCCATCAAATCCCCTTCATTAAGAGATTGTTCCAAGGAGGCTCACATGAGAAGCCCCGGCCCGCTCCCAGCCCCGTTTCCCAGGCACTTAGGTCGTTCCTGCCGCCTGGTATGGTACTCCCACCTCCCAACATGCTCAGTGAAGGAGCTTTTATTTCACGTGTGCTAAACAAATGCAGAAGACCCAGGTTCAATTCCTGGGTCGAGAAGATCCCTGGAGGAAGAAATGCCAACCCACTCCAGTATTCTTGCTTGGAGAATCCCATGGACAGAGGAGGCTACAGTCCCTGGGGTCGCAAAAGTTGGACACAACTTACCAACTAAACCACCACCTAACAAATGTCTTCGTTCCATAGAAAAAGATGGGATTTGCAGTCTTGGCTGCCAGGACCTGTGATCCTGGGTGAGTTGATCCTCAGGTCCTCAAGGTGTAAGCAATGGATAGTAATAACTATACATGGTCTCATTGGAAGGATACAGTGAGATTTCTTATACAGGCTGGTGACAATGATTATGAGATGAGATGCCAGAAATGATTTCATTGTTTCTTTTACTTGATACTTAATGATTTGTTTCGAATTTTCAGAACTCCCATTAGCTACATAGATGTAAAAATGATCACAAAAGCTCTTAGCTTTATGATAGATATTCTCAAAGACAAGATGGATGTCTCAAATAGTTTGTGTGGCCAGAAGGGGAAGAGATCCAGTGGGTCTGGAATGTCCCCCATATGTACATGTCAAATAGCTATGGAAAGGGAAGTGCTGACCTGTCATTTGCGGCCGGGGTCCTGGAGAGCCGGCTGCAGGTGCCGGGTGGCAGGTCTGCTCACACCTTTCTGGATTAGAACAGGTGTGGGGCAGCTTTTCCCCCAAAGTCTCATCTTCCAGGGCAGGATTTCACAGGTGGTGCTAGTGGTAAAATAACCACCTGCCAGGAGACGTGGGAGAGGTGGGTTTGGTCCCTGGGTTAAGAAGATCCCCTGGGGTAGGAAATGGCGACCCACTCCAGTACTCTTGCCTGGGAAACCCCATGGACAGAGGAGCCTGGTGGGCTGCAGCCCTTGAGGTCACAAAAGGGTCAGACACACTCATCCCATCACACATACACACACACACACAACATACCTACCTCCCCATACACACACCACATACACACTACACCAAACACCACAATCCCCCCCACCAAGCACACACGTACACCATCGCACACACGCGCGGGCACACACACACACACACACACACACACACAGCAAGGCAGCTCAAGAAGGCAAAGTCAGTGTGAGAGATAATGAGGACCAAGGCTAAAGGTAGTGGACCTGGAGGGAAGCAACAATAGTCACAAGTTATAATTACGTTATGTGCATAACCACACTCAATAATAGCTGCTCAAGGTCGCTGGTGCGGAAGTAAATGAAAACAATGAGCATTGTGAGCCTGTGAGTGAGAACTGTCCAGACAAGGAGCTGGGTGTTGTTCTTGGACTAGGAAGTGGGGTTATCTCCTCAGTGCTCAGAACACAATGACTGAGAGTTTCACAGCGTGGCCTTCAATCCTGGACGTCGTCCTGGTGGGCAGAGCCTCCATTCCTCAGATCTACCTGAACTCACCTACTTGGCTGGCAGGTTTACCTGCAGAGAAGAGGAGGAGGTTCCCAATGTTCCTGAACTGAGGATGCGACAATAGAACTGGCCTGAAAACAGCCTTAGGAGGCGAAGCGTTCAGAGTTACAGCAGAGCATAGCCTCTTCCAAGTGGACGGAGGGAGACTCAAACAGAAAAGTGAAATGAATCGGCATGTACGGGAATAGGAGCTGAGGGAACGGCTGGGAAAGGTCAGCGCACAGAAAGGTCAAGGTCAACCACAGCCATGGATGGTGATCACCCCATGGGCCACAGTGGCTAAGACGGCACACCCCTCCCTGCAGATGCTAGCATGGGGCCTGGCACAGGATATAGCATTGCTGAAGGCAGCTCTGGGGCTTGGGAGTTGGCATGGAGTTGGGAGATAGGACGCTCACCTCTAATCCTCATGCCTTCCTGGCCAGCACCTACTTCCCCATCCTCCAAAGCCAGATAAAGAAACATTCTTTTTTCCTGTCTTCCTCACTCCAGCTATGAGATCCATTCAATCTCTCGGCTTTTCCCCCAGTTTTCCTAAATGCCCTGCTGGGTTCCCTCCAGTCTGCCAGGCCACACCCTCAAGTGCTCAGTGGCCGTTGAGTCAAGATTCAAACATCTGTCCACTCAGATCTCTCTGCTTTTTCCTTTGGCCCATCGCCTTTCTGAAGCAAGGAACAACTGGGGGTGCATTGAAGCAAAGTCACCCCAGTGTTGATAGAAACTGTGGCTTTCACCTACACTGACCATCGGCTCACCCTTTCTTGTTCTTGGAACTCAAAGGTCTCCTCTGAATATCTCAGCTAATGAGGTATTCTGAGAAAATCTACTGGCATTTTCTCCTCCCTGAACTCCAAGTTGGGGCTCAGCGTTTCTACTTCGAATGATTGCATCCCCCCAGTGACCCTCCCTGTTGCAACCTGGAACATTGGCAGGTCCATAAAAGAACCGTTGATTTATAACACACCTCAATTTTTTTTTTTTAGTGCTCCTTGGCAGTCTCTTTACAACCCCTCCTTGAAATAATTTTTCTTAGTGGTTTATAGTCTTTGTTTTAGGATTTTGTTTGTTTTTGCCATTTGTCTTCAAAGGAGAATTGGCAGGCAGGGCCCTGTGGCTATTTCCTGACAAGTATTCACAACCCAGGAGATGTTCTTGTTCTTTTGCTTTGGAAACGGAAGCTTCCAGGGCTCTGTGCTTTTCCCAGCAGGGGCAGGTCAGCTTAATGTCCCAGTGCTACAGTTTACCTGCAGAGCAGGCATAGCCTATACCCACACTGTGTGCAAGCGAGGTGCTCATGTCTGCGCTTCACTAGCGTCCCCATCACTCTCCGATTACCCGCTTAACATACTGACTAGACCCCAGGACAGTGGCTGAGTTGGCTCTTTCAGGGCCAGATGTCACCATGAGAGGGATGGGACAGCTGAGGGCTTACCCATGAAGCGTTCTAGAAGCCCGGGTCCCTCAGGTGAGCTAAGCCTTCTTTTCCTCTTGGAACCTGGTCCTCTTGAACTGAGCATCCCTTGGAGAGGACACTCTGCGTGAGATTCTGGCTCCAGTTTCAAGAAGGGGCTCTTTCTGTAGAATCTCCCAGGCAGTGTAAGGGAGGATCCTTTATTTTATTTTTTTAAAGAAAGATGTGCCCTCTTTCTGATGTGTCCCATACACATAACTTTCCCTCCTAGACTGAGATCCTCCTGCAGCGCTGAGGAGAGACCTGCCGTGAAGGGTTAACCACGAGCCTGGCGTGTGCACGGACGCAGGGTAAGTGGGTGAGAGTCTTGTCCTCTGTTGGCAGAGGGTGGGAGACGGAGTTGGGGAGGAGGGGCAGATGGCTTCACCCAGGGAAGCAGAGGTACTGGGCCAGCAGGCAGGGACACCTAGGGTGTGTGGGGGAGCTCCCTGTCTGGGGCTCTGGGAGGCAACTGCCATGCAAGGCAGGCCCAGCCAGAGAAGGGCCTCTAGATGCCCCATCCAGCCTGGGCTCCTGTTTGGAGTGGGTGCTGGGTTGAGAGCCAGTGGCTCTGCCAGTGTGTTCATCGCAACAGGGAAGCGGCCAGTGCACGTCAGGAGCTTGTCCAGGGGAGACAGTGGGTACGGCAGCGTCGAGGGATGGTCCGTGGTTAATGGGGTCAGCGGAGAGGGAATGCAGGAGGAGACTGAGCTCAGGAAGGACAGACTTCCACTCTAACTGCTACACAGGCTTCTGGTTCCTAGCATGGGCCGACAACAGTTTCAGACACTAGAGTAGTTCCTTGGCAGCTTAGCATAGACTCTGGAACTCATTACCTCCCCTCCACTGCTGTCAAACCATGTGACTCCTCCCCGCACACACCCAGAGATGGTCTAGGAGAGAAGCCAGGGAAAACAGTAGGAATGAGACCGATTGAACAGTTACCCTCAGAAGGCTGTGCATTATTCCCGGAGGGAGGCTGACTCTCTGGACTGAAAAACCAGGCGTATTCTGCCTGATTGAATTGGGGTTTCACTTACAGGCCCCTCTATGTTTTTAGTACCGATTTATGTCCTGGGGGACATTCTGGGGGAACAGGAAAGGGCAAACTTGAACGCCAGTTGTTAGAAACTTTCCAGAAGTTCCCTCTGGCAGATTCCTCTTTGGCACACTGTGCCTAACAGCACTGCCAGGAGGAGGAAATAGTCTCAGACGTCACCTTCAGGGCTCCGGTGGAGCCAGACATGCTCGTGGGCAGTGTCCTTGGAATATGCTTACTCACTTACTCTCTCCTTTGTGTGGTGCAAACCTCCTGCTTCCTGCTTCCTGGGGCAGCACAGGAAGGCCTGCAGTGGCCCCTTCTCTCTTTCTGTCTCTGAAATTGTCTGCGCACATCACAGATGTGAGAGCCAGAGCCGCGGCTTGTAGCCCCTGATCGGGCCTCACAGCCTGATGCCTTTCTTGGTCACTTCCTCTGCTCTGTGTGGCTGGAGTGAGGGGAGGTTTCCTTGGAGCAGGAGGAAGTGATAGGTGTTGGAGAGCAGGAGGCCCCTCAGACCCAGGATCAGGCCTTCTTGTCCAGCACTGACAGCAGTTCCGCTTCAGGGTGTAACACACACAAGGACAGCTGCCAACCAAGCACCATTGTTTTTCCCATTTGGCTGGGGCCCTGGGCATAGTTGCCTCTCTAAGCATGGGGGGCTGACGGTGACAAGGCAGGGTCTGCGTATCACTGGTTATTTGACACCACCATTTCTGAAGCCACAGTTTGCTTTCTATCCTTCACCTAGCCTGTGTGTGTGTGATTGCTTCACCCAGCAGGGTAGAACTCAGCCCCAGAGCTGGAGGGCTAAGGGCTAAGAGCATAGTGCTTACGGCTGTGGTGCCTGCTCCCAGGCCTGTCTCTGCCTCCTAGCTTGTTACTTAGGGCAGATCGCTCATGCTGACTCAGTTTTCCTCATCTTAATGTTATAGGTAAGGAAACTGAAGAGCTAGACTAACCAGACACTTCAACGCTGACTGTCTTGTATTCATGTACATGTTGGGAATAATACACTTATGATGCCAAAAGAAAGATATCCTGAATTTATTGAGCAAATTAAAGAGAAAATGAAGTTTCCTGGGAGTACGTTTTAAACCACCTGGATTTTGAGTACTGTGCATGACAGATACTAAGAAGCTGGATAAAATCAATGTGCAGTTAAAAGCTTCCAATTCTGTATCTCTTAACCAAAAACTTTGGCCATCTCATGTGAAGAGTTGGCTCACTGGAAAAGACTCTGATGCTGGGAGGGATTGGAGGCGCGAGGAGAAGGGGACGACAGAGGATGAGATGGCTGGATGGCATCACTGACTCGGTGGACGTGAGTCTGAGTGAACTCCGGGAGATGGTGATGGACAGGGAGGCCTGCCGTGCTGCGACTCATGGGGTCGCAAAGAGTCAGACACAACTGAGCGACTGAACTGAACTGAACCAAAAATGCTTTTTTATTTTATATTGTGTATGTATTATTTAATCCAAAAGTTACTTATATGATTTTAAAGGTAGACGAGGAAAAGATAAGAAATTGCTTTGTGGTGGTGTTCGGTCACTAAGTCGTGTCCGACTCGTTGCAAGCCCATGAGTCGCAGCACGCCTGGCTTCCCTGTCCTTCACCATCTCTCTGAATCTCCTCAAATTCATGTCTGTTGAGTCAGTGATGCCATCCAACCATCTCATCCTCTGTCCTCCCCTTCTCCTCGTGCCCTCATTTTCTCCAGCATCAGGGTCTTTTCAAATGAGCCAGCTCTTTGTGTCAGCTGGCCAAAGTACTGGAGCTTCAGCCTCAGCATCAGTCCCTCCAATGAATCTTCAGGACTGATTTCCTGTAGTATTGATGACTTTGATCTCTTTGCAGTCCAAGAGACTTTCAAGAGTCTTCTCCAACACCACAGTTCAAAAGAGTCAATTCTTCAGTGCTCAGCCTTCTTTATGGTCCAACTCTCACATCCATACAAGACTACTGGAAAAACCGTAGCTTTGATTATAGGGACCTTTGTTGGCAAAGTGATGTCTCTGCTTTTTAAAACACTGTCTAGGTTTGATATAGCTATTTTTCCAAAGAGCAAGCATCTTTTAATTTTGTGGCTGCACTAACCATCTGCATTGGTCTTGGAGCCCAAGTCAATGAAATCTGACACTGTTGCCACAGTTTCCTCGTATATTTGGCGCAGTGACGGGATCAGATGCCGTGATCTTCGTTTTTTGAATGTTGAATTTAAGCCAGCTTTTTTCACTCTCCTCTTTCACCTTCATCAGGAGGCTCTTTAGTTCCTCTTCACTTTCTGCCATTAAAGTGGTATCATCTGCATATCTGAGGTTCTTGATATTTCTCCTGGCAATCTTGATTCCACCTTGTGATTCATCCAGCCCAATATTTCACATGATGTACTCTGCACATAAGTTAAAAACAGCTGCTGCTGCAGCTGCTGCTGAATCGCTTCAATTGTGTCCGACTCTGTGTGACCCCATAGATGGCAGCCCACCAGGCTCCTCTGTCCCTGGGATTCTGCAGGCAAGAACACTGGAGTGGGTTGCCATTTCCTTCTCCTTATTGAAGGCTGATCTCTGTGCTAAGCGCTCATTCCTAGAACAGGAAGCATTAAAAGACAGACAGTAGACGTGCTCCCGATGCTGACAGCAGAGGGGAGCTGGGGCGCTCCGGCGGCGAGGCGCGGGGAGGGGTGAGGAGTGTCTTACTCTCGGCGAGGCGCAGGCAGTGCACAGAGAGAGGCGCGCTCTTTCTGCAGGGCTGAGTGAAGAGGCGCCTGACAGGGCTGGGGAGCGGGGAGGGGTGAGGAGTGTCTTACTCTCGGCTAAAGTATGGGGGTGCTCACCAAGTCTGAGGAAGGTACAAAAACAATGAGGTAAATCCAAAACTAATCTGCATGGCCGGAGAAGGCGATGGCAGCCCACTCCAGTCCTCTCGCCTGGAGAATCCCATGGACGGAGGAGCCTGGTGGGCTGCAGTTCATGGGGTTGCTAAGAGTTGGACAGGACTGAGCGACTTCAGTTTCACTTTTCACTTTCCTGCATTGGAGAAGGAAATGGCAGTCCACTCCAGTGTTCTTGCCTGGAGAATCCCATGGACGGGGGAGCCTGGTGGGCTGCTGTCTGTGGGGTCGTGCAGAGTCGGACACGACTGAAGCGACTTAGCAGCAGCAGCAGCAGCAGCAATCTGCATGGCAAACGGTCAGTGCAAAGCCAGGCTCTTACCCCAAGGACGGCTGTCTTAAAGCAGTCTGGTTTTAAATCATTTCCAAGTCCAACGACAGTATAGTTAAGGGACTTTCAACAGGTAATGGACCAGGAGTAACATAAAAGCCAGCAAAGGCAAGTCACACATCACACCTTTCCTCGGTCCCTGCTGTTTGGGAGACAAGCCAACTGAGGGAGAAGGGGCAGAGCACCTTAGCGGGGACCTTGGTTCGCATAAACCAGAGGGGCTCTAGACGGAGAGAGGTGGGGGGGGACGTGCCTGTGATTCCAACTGCCTTTTGCTGTGACAGTTGGAACCTGATGGCTTTTCAGCAGGGGAGCTGCATGGTCAGGCTTCTGCTTTAGAAAGAAAGGGAAGGGCTCAGAATTCTGGAATTAATGATATCAGAGCTGGAAGGGGTATCAGCCTGCACTGAATTGTAGCCCTCTCCTTGTGTAATCAGCAACTTGCCAACATCATCATCTCCTTTATTTAAAAACCAAACCAAAACAAAGCGAAACAGTACAACCACAAAGCCCTTCCTGTTACTCGACTCTGGGCCACCACCCTATATCTAATAGCCACGCGTCAATTATTGGCACCCTGGTTTCTCAGTTCTGACTCTACAGCAAGCCTGAGTTCTTAACCGTTAACGATGCCTTCTAGAACGGTACTCTAGTGCCCCATTTTTTTCTTTGTGTCAGTACAAAGAAAATGAGTTAAAATAAGTCTGCAGAAAGCTTGTGTCACGGTTTTAGGCACGAAGTGTACAGGGACGCAGCCTCTGTCTTTCAACACTCATTCTAATGCATTAAGCAGAGAGTCATTTAGATTTTAAGTGTGATAACAGAATAACGCAAGCGCCTGTTGAGTCATTAATGCATGCATCCATCCATGGAGCATTCATTGAAGTCCTGGGACTAAGTGCGTTTATATCACTGAGCTTATATTCTAATGCGAGAAAGATAGACCGTATCTGGGTTAACAGAGAAGAATCGTTGCAGGCGATGACCCACAAACACACTGCTGTATTTAAATCTATATGCTATATTTAAATTGGATAACAAACGAGGATCTGCTGTGTCGCATAGGGAATTCTGCTCAGTATTACCTAACAACCAAATTGGGAAAGAATTTGAAAAAGTGTACAGACATGTATGTGCATGACTGAGTCTTTGTTTACGCCTGAAACTGGTGTCGCACTGCTAAACAACTCTACTCCAGTGTAAACTAGAAAGTTATAGTGAAGAAATAGGTGAGAAACGCAGAGAGGATTGAGCGATGGGGCAGGAAGAGAGCTGTGTTTTATGGAAAGTGATTAGGGAAATTCTCTCAATGGACAGGAGGGATAAACTCATAACTGAAGAAAATAAGGGTGCAGCCAGGTAAACATCTGGGGCAAAAGCTTCTAGGTAGAGAGGGCTGTACAAATAAAGGCCCAGAGGCCTGAAAGATCTTGGAGTGTTCAGGGAACAAAAGGAGGGGAATATGGGTGGAGCTCTGTGACTGCATATTAGGAGTGTCCAGAGAGCCTGTCTCAGCGCTGCAGTCCAGAGAGAGGGCTCTGCCTGGGTGCCTCCGCCCTTCACAGAGCAGGTGGCACGTGAAGGTCTTGAGGGATCGAAAGCTACATGAAGGTCAAGCGGGTTGATAGTGATGTGGGAGGATCGGGCTGGAGGCAAGAAAGGAAAATAATAAAGATAACATGTAAGACTAATGTTTATTCTTCCCTAATTGTGTTTCAGGCACAGTGCTGCATGCCTGATCCCATTCAAACCTCGTAATCTTGTTATTGAGTCCTTTGATTTTCCTCATTTTACAGAGAGTAAAGGAGGTCATGGTCAGCTTTGAGACCTGTTGACATTGAGATCATAGGAGGTGTATAGGTGGAGATACAGAGAACAATTGGAATCACATCTTGCTCATATCAGGAACTCCGTAAATAAGCGTTGGCTGAAACCAGGGTGAGATACAAATGTGGAAGCAAACCCTCCAGGGGTAGTACTGAACTTGAGAGGGTAGAAAAGTGTTTATTTTACAGCTGCCTGGGCACTGGGATGAGGTTGCTGAAATGCTGATTAAAATCTGCTTTACTCCTCAATAAAGATTTTATATAACCACCGCGGTGACTGAGTGTCTGTTCTGATTATCGAGTCTCTGAATCCCACACTTGTATTTAGGCAGAGGTTCTGTGCATTTATGCACAGAGCCCACCTTCCACAGGAGATGTGATAAGGCTCTTTTGAGCTATGGTGTGGCCACGTGGCCCAGACTTTGACAGCCAGATACACCTGCTTGAGCTTTGAAACAGAAGCTGGGCCACACAGCCTCAAGTTTGGAAGTGCCATTTCCTTCTCCAGTGCATGAAAGTGAAAAGTGAAAGTGAAATCGCTCAGTTGTGTCCGACTCTTTGCGACCCCGTGAACCGCAGCCCACCAGGCTCCTCCGTCCATGGGATTTTCCAGGCAAGAGTACTGGAGTGGGGTGCCATCGCCTTCTCCGGGAAGTGTCATTAGAGAGACTGAAAGTAGTGACCCAAGGCTGCAGAAAGGTTCCAGGCAGAGTCCAAACACCAGGGTCTGGGTTCTGAGCTACACGGCTGAGCCCAGTAGCTTCTCTGTGGTCTATTCAAGTTCTGTAATTTTGGCTTAATTTTGTTTATATTTGATTTCTTAAAAAACTGTTTATTTCATAATCACATCTGTTGTATGGGGTTGAATATAGTGCTCTCTTATAACTATTTGGCCTCTACTGTGTCTGTGTTTACAAACCCTTTCTTCTTTCTTTTTTTTTCACATTCATGAAGGGATATTATTTTATTAAATGAATCTTAATGATATCTATCAAGTGTATTTTTTTTTTCATTTCCTTGCTTTTTTATTGAAATGTTGACATATGACATTATGTTCCTTTCAGATGTACAACATAATGATTCAATATATATCAAATATAATTTTATATAAAAATTAACAATGAAAGAATATATAAATGTTGTAAAACTCAGATATAAGAGTGTGTGACATTTTTCTCTGAGTGGTTGAATTTAAAGTATCTTTTTATACATGCCTAGAACATTCACATTTTGAGTAGTGAGTCCATGGTTCGTTTGTACGCAGAATGAACTGTGATCACACAGCAATACAAAGACCCTAAACTTCTGAACATTATATTTAGGCAAACATTGGATGTAAATATAAGAAGTATCGTATACTCATCAGGCAGCTTTAATAATTTCTCCAGTGAGAAGAAGGTCTTTAAAGATGCCAGCTTCCATAGTGTTTTGTAGAAAAACGACATTTATTTTACGTAACCTAGGAAAAACTTCTAAAAGAGCTTTTGCGTGTGTTGCAAACACTAATCAAACATTCCCCAAATTTGTCAGTTACTGGTATTTCATTGGCGATTGCTCAGTTAGAAGTCAAAAAATACTTTTTTCTCCTTCAAAGGCATAAAATAATTTTGTGGTCCTTTATTATAATATGATATGGTGTATATGATATGACATGTCTTTTTCAGGTTATTATTATGGAATTCCTTCTACTGGAGCAATAAGAGTCCATACTCAGGTGTGGTTGTGATCTCTTTTCTTCTTCTTTTTTTTTTTTTTTTTTTTTTTTGTGCGATCTCTTTTCTTCTTGACCTGACTTAGGTCTGTTTCATGTTTAATTTTCAAGAATAACCAGCTCTTCATTTTACTTATCTATTAAGTAATCTTCCCCTTTATTTTTTTAATTTCTGAGTTTACTATTAATTTTTTTCATCTTTATTTGGCTTATTTCATTATCATTTTGCTATATCCTTTTGTTGGGTACTTAATTCACTTAGTTTACTATTTTTCTTCTAAAAAGTGGTTAATTCTGTAAATTCCCCTCTAAGTGTTACCTTGACTAAACCCCATATGTGTATGCACAGAATATCCTAAGTGTGGTTTAATTACAATTTTGGTTCCATGTTTGGCTTCAGACTTATTTGAATGTCCGGATGCTTAGAGTTGTTGGCTCCTCTTTGTTTATTCCTGATTCCCCCAGATTCCCTGGTGGCTCAGACGGTAACGCATCTGTTCACAATGCGGGAGACCCAGGTTCAATCCCTGAGTCGGGAAGATCCCTGGGAGAAGGAAATGGCAACCCACTCCAGTACTCTTGCCTGGAGAATTCCATGGATGGAGAAGCCTGCTGGGCTACAGTCCATGGGGTCGCAAAGAGTCAGACACGACTGAGCAACTTCGCTTTTAGCTTCCCTGGTGGCTCAGAAGGTAAAGCGTCTGCCTGCAATGCGGGAGACCTGGTTTCAGTCCCTGGGTTGGGAAGATCCAGTGGAGAAGGAAATGGCACCGCGTTCCAGTCGTCTTACCTGGAAAATTCCACGAACTGCAGTCCATGGGGTCGCAAAGAGTTGGACACGACTGAGTGACTAACACTTTGTTTATTAATTTCTGGTTTTATTACATTGTGGTTAAAGAAAGTAGTCTGAAGGATTTCAATTTAGAAAAAATGTATTTTTTTGTCACCTAGAATGTGCTCAATTTCTGTCCGTGTTCCAAAGATATACAATGAGTCCATTATATTATGTGTTAGGGTAGAGTAACACACATTTACACACTGTCATATGCTTATATTTATATAATTGGTCTAATGGTGGGCTGTATTAGCTGAGTTCTGGATTCATTTCCGTGCAAATTCATTGAGGTAGACATGTCCATTTCCTTCTCAACTCTGCCCCAGATACCTAACAGGATCTGACTCATAGGAATTAAGCATATTTGTTGAATGAATTAAAAAATTTATATCCTTAGTTTTACTTCTATATGAAGCATTGTTTTCAGAGTTGTACTAAATTATTTTGATCATGTAGTTTTGTTAAATTTATCTTTATTTAAAATATATTTTAGTAAGGTATTCTTGAAGTTTTTAAGTACTTGAAGGTTTGTGATGTTATATATTGGGGTTTATTTTAAAAATACTGAATGCGTCTTATGTTCTAGGTACTGTGCTAAGTAAGCACGAGAAATACAATGGCAAATTAAAAAAAAAACCCTGTTTCCTGCATTTCATGATTCATACATGTATATTTATGGAAACAAATAATGTTGAAGTAAATAAGTAAATGTTAGTTTGAAAGAATTGTGATTGGTGCTATAAAGGAAACCAATGGACAACTGTTAAAGATACAGAGCTGGTACTGTCAGGAAATCCAGCCTGCAGTGGCCAAAAGACAAGGCAAACCAGCCCCTGGAAAAGCTGGGCGTGGGGATGGTCCTCCAGGCAGAGAGAACACTGTCTTTTATTAGTATGCAATTTCTTCTCTCTCATTTAACGCTTGGCTTGAGTTCTATATTAGCAATATTGATGCTTCAAGTTTTCTTTTTGTTGGTACTTACACGATGCACACATTTATTCATGTAGTCATACAAACCATGCAATTAGGTATCAGTATTTTTGTATCATTTGTTGTTGGTCTTATAAATAAAACATTAATCTTGAATTCTCCCTACTCCCCTCACCCCATCGGGAAAGTTTTGTTTTGTTGTACAGGAATTCAATCCACGTGTAATAATATCTGATGGATTTTGTCTCATTCCTGACATTTTAACAGATGTTTTATGCATATCCTTTAGTTTGCACCGTTGCTTGGCCTTTCTGCTGGGTTTTATTAATATACTGGGCATTATTTATTTCTCATCCTTGAACAGGAGTGTTAGAGAACAGCCTTGTTTTCCTGTTAATCCACATGATTACTTTTGAATTTCTCTGAGGATGCCAACTGAAACCATTCCTCCTCCAGCTTTATTCAGATATAACTAACAAGAGAAACTGTGTATATTAAAGGTGTACAATATGTTTTGATATATGTATACATTGAGAAGTGATCACTACAATCAAGTTAAAATAGCATGCCTCTCACTTCACATATCAATAGCTAACTTTTTTTTTTTGGTGAGGACAATCAAGACCTGTTCACGTCAGATTTCTAGAATGTGAATCAGTATTGCCAACTGCAGCCCCCACGGTGTACATTAGATTCCTAGAACTTGTCCGTCCGGTTCACAGCTGAGATTCTGTATCCTTTGATCAACATTTCTGAGTCCTGTATTGCCTGCAATCCCTCTGTTTACTCCAAGGCAAGTTATTCAACAGGTCCAGCTTGTTGTATCTTCCTCAGGCAGTTGATTTTCCTCAAATTTGGGGTGACCTTTTATCAGTTACACTCGGAAAGAAGTTCTAGATTGAACATTGGGTAGTGGTTGTATACTAGTATACGGTCGTGAAGCCAGCATTTGATTTCCTCTGCCAAGCTCTCCACCCTGCCCTCATCCGAGTTTCTTCTTCCCTGCCTGGAGGGTGATGCTTTGGAGGAGAGGTGGGCTGGGACCCCTTCCCATAGGGACAGCAGTAAAGGTATTGGTCTGGGGGCAGAGAACCTTGGGAGGTGCTAACACTGTCCCAGGTGGATGTTGCCTTCCCTTTCATCCTGTATCCATGAGGGGAGGGGGTGTTCCTGGGGTACTGCTGTGTTCCTTTGTTTGGCCCAGTGCCTTCTGAGACCTCCCTTCTGTACTTTCTCCTTGACTCAAGAGTCAGAAATTCCCTGGAGTTTCTGGTCCTCTAATGGGAACCTTTCCCGTTTTATGCTTATAAGTATTTGCCATTAATTTCATTTTTTTTTTCAGGTATTTCAATGGGATCGGGGGAGGGGAGAGGTAAGCATGTGACCTGCTTGGCCACTGGGGTCAGAAAGCTGCATATAAACTTTGTTGGGAGATGAGGTAACAATAGACACCGAGTCCCACCTCTTCCCTTTCCAATTTACCGGCAGAGATTCCAGAGTCAGAATTAAACAAATCAGTGAGGCTTAAAGAATGTAGACTTAGGAGTTTTCTGGGTTTTAATTCATCTGTCACATGGGGTGTTTCAGGATTTCTACTAAAATAAACTCATTCTCTATTATAAAATAGAGAAAATTCTCTATTTTCTGCTTGGCACCAAGTCAATGATACTAACTCACAGTGTCATTTCCTCTGGCCTAGTGTTTAACCTGGGATTGTGGAGGTTGGTGGGGGACAGTCAGTTCCAGGGGAGCTGTGGGATAGGCAGAGAGGAAAAGCTAATAGAGTCATACTCCCGATTTTGCAGCAACGCAGCAGAAGGAGAAGTGAATTTGGAAGTCATGAAGGTGTCAGCATTTGTGACAGATGGCACAGAGGCAGGGAAGTGCAGAGCTCACTCGCGCCTCCTGTGTTGGGGGATTCCGTTGAGCAAGCTGAGTGGGTAGATCAGATATTTAAGAGTCTCATTTGCTGAAATAGTTGGATTGTATTTAACAGACAATTGGGAATGATGTAATGCTCTCAGGAAGGCAGGGCATGATTGGAGAGGTGCCACTGTATGCTGTGGTAGACAGACCCTGGTTATTTGAGACAAACATAGGAATACACCTCAGGGGCAAAGATGGTGCTGGCAAGGTGGCACTACTCAAACTAAAAGACATCCTGTGAGCTGTCACAGGTCTTGTCACAACAGCAGAGCATACTGGATCCCTTTCTCAAGTACTGCAGGGCAAGATGGGCTCCAACCTGGATGAGCCTGGTCAGAATCCTGGTCAAAGGAGTTCACCTGTTCACCTGTGCTTATGAGGATGCGGGCTGGATGAGGGGAGAAGCCAGGTGAAGTCTTGCATGGGGGAGCCAGGGACACCACCAGGAGGTTGGTCAGTGCAGACAGGGAGCATCGCAGCTCTGGCATCATGGATTCCGGCCGAGAATGATGGTGATGGCTGAGTTCTCAGCCTGAGGTCCTGGGGAGAGTCGACCAGCATGGGGAAGAGAGCAGGAGGGGTACACGTAGGAGAAAAGCACGAGTTGAGTTGGGGGTATACGGAATTTGAGGTCTGCTGGGACCCCTGTGACGGAGGTCCAGTAAATAAGCATGGACATCTGGTTAAGCACTGGAAATGGGACTCTGGAGCCTTGAAGAGGAGTCAGAAGTTGGGTCCTTGCCTGAGAGATGGTTGTGGTGGTGATGTGGAGTTTCAGTTCAGTTCGTTGCTCAGTCGTGTCTAACTCTTTGTGACCCCATGGACTGCAGCACACCATGCTTCCCTGTCCATCACCAACTCCCAGAGTTTACTCAAACTCATATCCATTAAGTCAGTGATGCCATCCAACCATCTTATCCACGGTTGTCCCCTTCTCCTCCCACCTTCAATCTTTCCCAGCATCAGGGTCTTTTCCAGTGAGTCAATTCTTCACATCAGGTGGCCAAAGTATTGGAGTTCAGCTTCAGCATCAGTCCTTCCAATGAATATTCAGCACTGATCTCCTTTAGGATGGATTCGTTGCATCTTCTTGCAATCCAAGGGACTCTCAAGAGTCTTCTCCAACACCACAGTTGAAAAGCATCAATTCTTCAGTGAGCAGCTTTCTTTATAGTCCAGCTCACATCCATACATGATCACTGGAAAAACCATAGCCTTGACTAGATGGACCTTTGTTGACAAAGTAATGTCTCTGCTTTTGAATATGCTGTCTAGGTTGGTCATAACTTTTCTTCGAAGGAGCAAGTGTCTTTTAATTTTGTGGCTGCAGTCACCATCTGCCGTGATTTTGGAGCCCCCAAAAATAAAGTCTGACACCGTTTCCACTGTTTCCCCATCTATTTCCCATGAAGTGATGGGACCAGATGCCATGATCTTCGTTTTCTGAATGTTGAGTTTTAAGCCAACTTTTTCACTCTCCTCTTTCACTTTCATCAAGAGGCTTTTGAGTTCCTCTTCACTTTCTGCCATAAGGGTGGTGTCATCTGCATATCTGAGGTTATTGATATTTCTTCCAGCAATCTTGATTCCAGCCTGTGTTTCCTCCAGCCCAACATTTCTCATGATGTACTCTGCATAGAAGTTAAATAAGCAGGGTGACAATATACAGCCTTGACGTACTCCTTTTCCTATTTGGAACCAGTCTGTGGTTCCATGTCCAGTTCTAACTGTTGCTTCTTGACTTGCATACAGATTTCTCAGGAGGCAGGTCAGGTGGTCTGGTATTCCCATCTCTTGAAGAATTTTTCACAGATTGTTGTGATCCACACAGACAAAGGCTTTGGTATAGTCAAGAAAGCAGAAATAGATGTTTTTCTGGAGCTCTCTGGCTTTTTCCGTGATCCAGCAGATGTTGGCAATTTGATCTCTGGTTCCTCTGGCTTTTCTAAATCCAGCTTGAACATCTGGAAGTTCATAGTTCACGTACTGTTGAAGCCTGGCTTGGAGAATTTTGAGAATTACTTTGCTAGTGTGTGAGATGAGTGCTATTGAGCGGTAGTTTGAACATTCTTTGGCATTGCCTTTCTTTGGGATTGGAATGAAAACTGACCTTTTCCAGTTCTGTGGCCATTGCTGAGTTTTCCATATTTGCTGGCATGTTGATTGCAGAAGTTTCACAGCGTCATCTTCTGGGATTTGAAAGAGCTCAACTGGAATTCCATCACCTCCACTAGCTTTGTTTGTAGTGATGCTTTCTAAGGCCCACTTGATTTCACATTCCAGGATGTCTGCCTCTAGGTGAGTGATCACACCATCATGATTTTCTGGGTCATGAAGATCTTTTTGGTACAGTTCTTCTGTGTATTCTTGCCTCTTCTTCTTAATATCTTCTGCTTCTGTTAGGTCCAGACCATTTCTGTCCTTTATTGTGCCCAACTTTGCATGAAATGCTCTCTAGTTTTCTTGAAGAGATCTCTAGTCTTTCCCATTCTATTGTTTTCCTCCATTTCTTTGCACTGATCACTGAGGAAGGCTTTCTTATCTCTCCTTGCTATTCTTTGGAACTTTGCATTCAAATTGGTATATCTTTCCTTTCTTCCTGTGCCTTTTGCTTGTCTTCTTTTCACAGCTATTTGTAAGGCCTCCTCAGACAGCCATTTTGGCTTTTTATTTCTTTTTCTTGGGGATGGTCTTGATCCCTGCCTCCTGCACAATGTCAGGACCCTCCGTCCATGGTTCATCAGGCACTCTATCTGTCAGATCTAGGCCCTCAAATCTATTTCTCACTTCCACTGTATAGTCATAAGGGATTTGATTTAGGTCACACCTGAATGGTCTAGTGGTTGTCTCCACTTTCTCCAATTTCAGTCTGAATTTGACAATAAGGAGTTCATGATCTGAGCCACAGTCAGCTCCCAGCCTTGTTTTTGCTGACTGTATAGAGCTTCTCCATCTTTGGCTGCAAAGAATATAATCAATCTGATTTCGGTGTTGACCATCTGGTGATGTCCATGTGTAGAGTCTTCTCTTATGCTGTTGGAAGAAGGTGTTTGCTATGACCAGTGTGTTCATTCTCTTGGCAAAACTCTATTAGCCTTTGTCCTGCTTCATTCCATATTCCAAGGCCAAATTTGCCTGTTACTCCAGGTGTTCTTGACTTCCTACTTTTGCATTCCAGTCCCTTATAATGAAAAGGACATCTTTTGGGGGTGTAGTTCTAGAACGTTTTGTAGATCTTCATAGAACTGTTTAACTTCAGCTTTTTCAGCATTACTGGTCAGGGCATAGACTTCGATTACTGTGACATTGAATGGTTTGCTTTGGAAACGAACAGAGATCATGCTTTCGTTTTTGAGATTGCATCCGAGTACTGCATTTCAGATTCTTTTGTTGACCATGATGGCTACCCCATTTCTTCTATGGGATTCTTGCCCACAGTAGTAGATATAATGGCCATCTAAGTTAAATTCACCCATTCCAGTCCATTTTAGTTGGCTGATTCCTAAAATTTCAGTGTTCACTCTTGCCATCTCCTGTTTGACCACTTTCAATTTACCTTGACTCATGGACCTAACATTCCAGATTTCTGTGCAATATTGCCTTGGACTTTACTTCCATCACCAGTCACATCCACAACTGGGTGTTGTGGAATCTCACGTTGAGATAAATAAAACAAACTGAGGAAGATCAAAGTCAAGGCCAGTACAGTAAGGATCTGATATATACTTGAACTATTTCTTTATCTACTAAGTGCCTTTCATTTCATGTTCAATGAAAATTCCAGCATTTTATTCTTAGTGGTGCTTAAAAGAAATGACTCAGAGGGGAGAACTGCTAGATGGGCGCCTTGTTGCCTGCCTCTCTGGACTGCTCGTGGTACAATTGGGCCATTCACTCTGTTCCGGGCACTCTGTGTGTTTCCTCCTTTCCGGATTAGACCTATTTGCTTGGGAAAACAATTCATTTCTCAGGGCTTCAGTTTTATGTACTGTTGATCTATTACTTTATTTCTGAAATCTCTTTCCCACAGCCAATAGTTTTCACTACCTGGAATTAAAAACAACCTTCAGGATACCAAAGCACAAGTTAAAGAAAATCATCTATGCTTCCAATGGGAGGAGGGGGAACAAATAGTCCACCTACTTGCTTGGAAGGAAATATGGCTGAAACAGCTAATTGACTTTGCATTCACTTTTCAACTAGTTGTATTGGCCTTATGTTTTTCATTACATTGTAAATCTTTTTACCATATTGAAAATTGAGGAACACATTTGTTCTCCTTGGTTTCATTCATCTGAAGGCTGTAGATGGACAAGTGTACAAGTGCCAGTGGAAAATGTCTTTTTGGAATATCAGATTTGGTCCTCAGAGACTAAGAGTACTCCATGTGTTGAGCAATAAATCTGGATTCTGCTGTGTTTAATTAAGGCAGTTTTCCTTCTTAGCACCAGATGTGGAGATGAGATTCAATTTTATTATGCCTAAAAGAACATGTCCTTCCAAATTCATATGTCACTGGTATGGAATGTGACCACAGCCTGTGACAAGGCTCTGCACCCTAAGGGGAGCGGTTCTAGTCCCGCCTTCTGCACTTGTGGAGTTTTTCATTGCATGGCTGTGATTTGTAAGGTGACGGAGTCCCACTCTATAGATGCCAGATGTAAAAGGAGAACAGGGAAGGACGAGGCGTCGAGCCAGTGAAGGGAAAGATGGATGGAAGTTGTTTTCTTGCTAAGTGCAGTGTCCATGAATAGAGACTTTGGTCGCCAGAAAGACCTGTTCTGTGCTTCTGCCCTCTTTTGCCAATTAATTGATGAACATCAAGAGAATCACTGGCATCTCCATACCAGTCCCTGAAAAGAGTATCTGAAACAGCACTGTCATCACCAAGCGAGCTCTGTAAACCTTAGGATGGAAGAGAGCTAACGGTCATGCCCAATGGGGCTGAGCTTCCTCTAAAGGTTTCTCATTATGAGACAGCCCAACCTATGCTTGACCATGTCCAGAAAAAGGAAACACAACCTCTTTAAGGGAAGCCCATTCTGTCTCTGGAGAAGTGAAGCTGTTAAAAATATCTTGCTCATATTATTGGACAAATTCCTTTGCTCTGAGTCTTTCTCCCTTTTGTTCTAGTTTCTCCTGAGAAACAAGCAGAATCTTCCTTACTAAGGCCAACTGTCTCTTAGGTTCCAGGCATTCAAGGTGATTAGTACATGTCCTTGTGGCCAAGAATGCCATAGCTGAGCGGAGAGAGGGAGAAAACCACAAACTGACCGAGGTTGGGGGACATCTGATTCATCCGTATTTTTAGTGACTGGTAGAGCGGCTGGCACTCCTTAGATATACTTGAAAGAGTCGATAGACACATTAACTCCTTTGCTTTTCTCTGACTATGTCCCACGTCAAACTCTAGGACTTTCTGTGCCCCAGGGGTGGTGGCTAGAGCTCTAGCTCCCGCTTTGCGCTGTCCTACCTGGCTCACACCATCCAGGAGCTACAAGGTGCTGGTGCTCTTTCCTGACCGGCCCTGTCCGCATGTGTCTGTGCAGCGTCTGCCTAATGACCCCCTCCCCCGTGACTTGATCCCAGTCAGCCTGGTCTAGACAGAGTCTCTAGGGAGCATCTGAATGCCCCAGTGCCTGAACAACGCGTCCCAAAGCTCTGGAGTTGGTGACTTTTGGTTGCTCCCTCCACGCTGCTGGGGCAAGTGGGGAGTGGTCTCTTCTTTGTGTGAACTCAGTCTGGCTAGGAAGATAATACAGATATGCAAGGAATTCTAAGACAGTTGCGGTGACAGAGGAGTGATGCAAACCAGCCCTGGAGTGGAAGGATGTGTCGTGTTAGCGTGCTGCCCAAGAGTTCTTGACATGGCTAGAGGCATTTCATACCGCAGAGGTAGTTGATAAGACCACTGATACACAGCCGTACTAGGAAATGTGTGTAAGAGACTCACTACTATGAATGTGCAAGCTCGCACGGGGAATTTATTCACCTGCTCGTTCAGCTGCTAATGGGAACGCCACTGTGTGCACTGTTCTGGTTAGAGGGCTGTCCCAATGCCCAGCAGGTAGGTCCCTGCTTTCTAATGGGGTAGTGTCAAGCATGACAAACACACAAATCAAACAAGTATGGTGAGGCCTTGGAGACTGTAAAGTAGCATTATTAGGCGGGCAAGATGGAGCTACTTGGGCAAAGGCTCGTGAAGAGGTGACATCCAAGCTGAGACCAAATGACAGCAAGGGCTGGCACAGTCCAAGGTCATAGAAAGGAGTGGTGAGCTGGCCGTGATGCTGGACCTCAAGCAAAAGTGCACCAGGGGAGAGACAAAGAGCACAGTCCCTAGACACTGCCCCCCCCTCCGCCACATTTGTGGCCTTTTCTGGTTTTTTGAGGAGTCTAATGGCATTCTGTATTGGTTAGCATCTAGTTAGGATGACCAGACTAAGCAAATAAAAATATAGGACACCCAGTTAAATTTGAATTTCAGATAAACAAAAAAATATTTTTTAAAAAATATAAGTATGGTAATGGAAACCCGCTCCAGTATTCTAGCCTGGAGAATTCCGTGGACAGAGGAGCCTGACAGGCTATAGTCCACAGGGTCACAAAGAGTTGGACACAACTGAGCAACTAAGCACACAGCACAGAAAATATTAAAATTCTCTATTGTGGAAGTAAATACAAAAATGGATAGAAAGAGAGAGAAGTCACAGACGACATTCCTAGTTAGAAGGAAGTAGAAACCTCTGGGTTGGCTGGCCTCCCCTCAGCTTTGCAGAGACCTGTCTACGCCATGGCTAGTGATGAACCCAGCTGGGGGCAGATAGCTGGTGAGTGGAGGAAAGTGTGGGAGACTAAGTCTCCCCACTGTTTTAGGCCTCAGTACAGAAGTGAAGAGTCGGGGTGGATCCTAGCCCTCACCTGGGATCCAGCAGTGTTGGGGGCAGGGGCAGTGTATCAGAAAAGTTGTTCAGAGACAGGGCCCTGGGGCCTACCTGAGCTTCATACCAGCTGGTGTGCCTTGGGCAAGTTATTGAACTGAGGATAGCAATCCCTTGATCTACCTAAAGCAAATAAGAAAAGGCTAAATCCCCTAAGGCCATTGTGATGATTCAATGAATTAATATATAGGGAAAGGCATTAGTTAAATTCCTGGCCCACAGTTACTGCTTAAAAAAAAGAATCCTAAGCCAATATAGTGTATGTTTGCTTCTTCAGTCAGACTATCTTGCAGACAACTTAAGACCATGTAGCAAATTTAAGGTGGAGCCATGGGTATCAGAAAGGCTGCCCAGACCACAGAGCTGATTTATCTCCATCATAACAGCAGCAAATTCCTGTTATTGTAATGGATCACAGCATGAATGCACACAGACGCAGGGGGCTGGGCTGTGCGCCCCAGTAACGAAAAGCAGATACTTGCAATACCCTAATGATGTGCGTAGCAACTGAACCTGTAGCCTGGTTACACAAAACAGGCCATAATGAAATCCAGTTTCTTTATGGAATATTTTCCCTAAATGATAAGGTATTGCTCATGATTCTTTCTCCCATGTATAGCAATTCCTTCCAAAGCAAACATTTTAAAGATTTTAACTGAAGTTGGAAAACTAAAACTTCTTTCAGAATAAGAATATGAGAGCCATCTACTAGAAAATCACTGTTCTGCAATATAAAACAAGCAGAGCTGTGTTGTCAAAGCCATCTACTAGAAAAATCACTGTTCTGCAATATAAAACACGCAGAGCTGTGTTGCTCAAAACAATTTAATGATAAAGTGCCGTTTCCTGATCTGAAAAGAAACATTTCTACTTGACCACTAGAGCTTTCTAGACAAAGGCACTATATATCTGTAGTGTGGTAATGGCAATTTTGAATTTCAGAAGGAAAACAAAGCAGAGATTTTGGAAAACAAACTTCGAAGGGCTCATCATTTTAATTCTTTGCAGATGATTTTGAAAGAGGTTGTTAAGATAGCTTAGATAGGAACTGAGAGACATGGCGATCAGTTTGAAAGAATCAAATTTTGCTATTTGTATTTTATTTTGAACACATTTAATAAATAAGAAGTTTTCTGTATCATGAGAGCAAAACCCCAAAGCCCCAACGTGGTGGGGGAGAGTCAGGGTCAAATCAGGCAGCACTTGCAGCACTGTGTTACAGAGATGAGGACCACAATTCTGAGAAATTTCTCTGGAAAGAACCTTCACATAGAAATAGATATTTCTTTTGTCCCTCTGGCGGAATCTTCTTGAGAATGACTGTCTAGTTAGTTCTGGAAAATAGGTTCTATTTTTTAAATGTTTATATTTTAATTGCTGGAAAAGTGCTTTACAACATTGAGTTAGCTTCTGCTGTGCAACAACTCAATCATATATATATCATATATATCATATATATGCATATATATGTGAGTCGGACACGACTGAAGCGACTTAGCAGCAGCAGCAGCAGTAGCATATGTATATTGAAGAAGGAAATGGCAACCCATTCCAGTATTCTTGCCTGGAGAATCCCAAGGACAGAGGAGCCTGGCAGGCTACAGCCCATGGGGTCGCAAGAGTTGGACACAGTGAGCAACTAAACCGCCACCACAGCGACATATATACCCCCGTCCTGAGCCTCCCCCAGCTTACCCCTCACCGCAGCCCGGC
This sequence comes from Oryx dammah, assembly GCF_014754425.2. Taxonomy (NCBI): domain Eukaryota; kingdom Metazoa; phylum Chordata; class Mammalia; order Artiodactyla; family Bovidae; genus Oryx; species Oryx dammah. Next base: position 15,052,405 of record NW_024070190.1, read on the forward strand.
TGGGCTCCCCTCTCGTGCAGCCGCTCCCCACTCTCTCTCTCACCTGACGGGGCACCTATGTCAGAGCTGTTTCTCAGCTCGCTCGCCCGCATCTCGCCCGCTGAGTCCGCACGTCCGTTCTCTACTTGGCTCATCAGTACCATTTTCTGCATTCCATATATTTGCATTAATATGTGGAACTTGTTTTACTCTTTCTGACTTACTCCACTCTGTATGGAGAATAGGTCCTGATATTGCTCCATCATTGACTAAAGTTTGATCTTTTAATACAAATTGATGGTTATTTTTAAAGCTTTTTTGTGCAAAATTGTGCTCTGTGAACATACAGGGCTTTAAATATGACATATTCTTATGTTTGAACAAGGTTTACGCCCCACGTATGTCTGTTCTTTTGCAGTCACAGGTGGGCGTGTTACTTCAGTCACCGTAGCTCACCAGGCTTCTCTGTCTGTGGAATTTTTCAGGCAAGAATATTGGAGTGGGTGCCAGGCCGTCCCCCAGGGGATCTTCCTGACCCAGGGGTCCAGCCTGCATCTCTTAGGTCTCCTGCGTTAGCAGGCGGGTTCTTTGCCACTAGCGCCACCAGGGAGCCCCTAGTAGTTACCATTTTGCACGCGTGCTGAGTTGCTTCAGTCATGTCTGACTCTGCGACCTCATGGACTGTAGTCCACCAGGGTCCTCTGTCCACGGGATTCTCCAGGCATGAACTTTTAGCTCTTTTAGGGAGAAAGTCACATATAAGAAAGTCACTAATAAAATCAATTGTGTGCATAAACCAGTAAAGAGCAGAGTATATACATATATTTTTTAAAAGGGGTCTTTGTGATTGAAAATTAGAAAAAAACAAAAACCCTTCAGCATTGCATTAGGTATTTATTAACCTGGAGAAGGATAAGTCAGGTAAGCAAGTGTACCCAAGACTTCAGTTCCAGTCCTGTCTCTCCCTCCCCCGCCTGCTTCTCTCCCTCCCTTTTCTCCCCCTCCTTCTAGCCTTTCCTCAGCATCCACCTCTGCCCTTGAGAGGAGCTTCTTGACAGAGGCTCAGTCACACCCAGGACAGCCCACTAGACGCACCTCACTGTCATGCCTTTGAAAACACTCCACACACTTTTGAGGATATTTTTATGATTTTTGGCCTATGTTTTACACGATTTCCCCCTAAGTCCTCTTGGTATAGCCTGGCTGGCGCAGGGAGCTCTGCTCAGCGTTATGTGGCTGCCTGGATGGGACGAGAGTCTGGGGGAGAATGGCTACATGTACGCATACGGCTGAGTCCCCTGAAGCTATCGAAGCACTGCTAATCGGCTATACTCCGATACAAAATAAAAACCTAACAAATGCTGGCTGATGCCTGGTTCAGCAGCTTATTCAGTAGATGTGGACTGAGAATTATTTCCGCTTCCTATTTGTGAAGTGCTTGTGAAATCTTCAAAGTGCTTTCACATAGATAATCCTATTTCACCTTAGTGGCAATTATGTGAGCTACCACTTGTTAATATCTTCATTGACACCAGTGAGAAACTGAGGGATGGAGGAGGGGAAGACTGGAATAACCAGCAGCTCTCCCTCCGACTGCACTCATCTGGCTCTCACATTGGATCCGTGATCCTCAGCGTCAAATGCCTCTCAGAATCGCCTGGGCTGCACACTGGTCCCAATAAATCAGAATGTCTGGGAGGGGTTTCCACCAGGGTCAGTATTTGTTAGACCTCCTCAGTGATTCCACTGTGTAGTCCATATTGAGAGCCAGCTCTCTGAATCAAGTATCTCCTTCGCGAAATATTCACTGATTAGTGAATACATCTCTGGTATTGCTGACTGTGCCAAAGCAGGAATGCATCCTGAGGCGTGGGGCTCAGAGCTGCACCCAAGATTTTACAGACAGGATATTTTCTCCAGCTGTCACCTTCCACTTCTTCTTTGGTTTCCCTTTTATTTTAATGCCAGGGTTTCTAAGTGTCGTTCTGATAAAGGAGGGTGGGACGGGGACAGGAATCTCTGTTCCCATCGTAAAAGTCAACACCAGTCTTTCCTCTCCCGGTGACAAATCACTGCCTCATGTTTCTGGAAATATTGCAGCATTCCTTTCAGATTTGAGCCTGGATAAATCCACACGTTTCCTCCAGCTCCATCGTGGGGGTCAGCTCACAGGCTCCCTCCTTCTGTTCCCTGCCACTCTTCCCTAATCTGTCTCATGCGCGTCTCGCTGGTTTTATCCGATGGGCCGCTTGGTCTATTGTCCTCTCCGTGGGTCTGCTTGTCCAGGGACCAAGAGCGTTAGGATTTCAGGCTGTGGCTTCCACGGAGGTGTCGGACTGACCTTCTTTCCACCGTAGCTGGCCTCTAGCTGCACTCAGAAGAGCACTGGCCCTCTAGAACTGCAGCCACGGGCACCTCCCTCCGACACAGGCACACTCTTCTCAGGGGAAATGCAAACGAGCTCAGCTGGGCAGGTGACCCTCAGTTCACAGGTGCTCAGTCACCGGTAAGTTTCCTTCTTACGATTGTTAATCTATGAAGTCAATTCAGTAAGCAGTCTAAGGGCTCAAGAAAATCAGTTTTCTGGAGAAGTCCAAGAATACTTCTTAGGGAGTTTAGCTCTATCTTGGGGCCAGAGAACATTTTCCATTCTGATCGAGAACTGGAATACTGATGAGTAGGTGTGAGTATTCTCTAAAACTGTCCAAATGTGTTCACCAAGCAGAACAGACTAAGATTCTGAGATTCAAGAGGTGATGTGACCAAAGAAAGCTATTTTTATTTTTAAAATTTTAGTATATTTTTATATACTTATTTCATTTTAAAACTTCCTTCTTAAAATTGTTTACTTTTGTTATGCACAAAATGATATCCAGTGACTAAGTGGACTAAAGCCAGTAGGTCTATAATAGGCGGCTTATGCATGCGTGCTAGTCACTGGTCATGTCCAGCTCTTTGCAGCCCTGTGGACCACAGCGTAGTTCCATGGGATTCTCCAGGCAAGAATCTTGGAACGAGCTGCCACGCTCTTCTCCAGCGGACCTGCCCACCCCAGGGACTGAACCCACATCTCTCAAGTCTCCTGCTTTGGCAGGTGGGTTCTTTACCACTAGCGCCACTTGGGAGGCCCAGGTGACTTATATACAGGCAAAAGTAAATGCTTTGTCTCCTAAATTCGTTCCAGTTTTTCAGTAGCGATGGACTTCAGTGCAGCCTTTTAGCCTGTGGGATAAAAAGAAAATAAAACTATAAGAATAGGGTCAGCACTGGGATTCAAGCTTCTGGTTATCGCCGGAGGTTCTGAGTCACGCACTAATAATTTTCAGCTCGAGAAAATGGTCACTAGCTCTGTAGACAACATCACCTCTTTCTGATTTTTACTTCTGATGAATAAATACCTGCGAGAGAAATTGCTGGGGCAGAAGGCATTAATGTAAATTTTGCTACATATATTGATAAACAGGAAGTGTGAGCCAGTTTCCAGGCCTGCCAGCGGTGAAGAGGAAGGACAGTCTCCCTGAGCTCACTGTCCACAAGGGGATTATAGGATGTTCTTTAATAGGTTAGTTTTGTCAGTAACGTGTAGACCTTGATGTGCTTTTAAAATATGTGCTGGTTTTATTATAAGTGAACTGTTGTTCTTGCTTCTGTATACAGGTTGACCATCTCTATATCTTTTTTTCCTTTTCTTCCCTCAAACTTTTTGCTCATATCCTTGACCGAATTGGATGGAGTATTTTATTTTTCCTTGTAGATTTATAAGAGATTCTTGATTTAATGACAATTCTAAGTTTTTTCTTGATATGTACTTTGCAAATATTTTCCAGTCCATCACATGCTTTTAAATGTTTTAAATAATAATTTTAAACATACATATTTTATTAAGTTTCATGAGGTTTGATCTCTTAATCATCTTCTTTTGGTTTTTGTGGTACATTCCTGGGGAGTCCCTCACTGTGTTGAAAACTCTAATGTTTTTTTCTAAGCCAATAACTTTATCCCTTATAACGGGGAGGCTTTTCAAAGGAAAATCTTGACCATTTTCTCATGGAACATGATGTTGGTTTTGGATTAAAATTTTGATTTCCCACAAAATTCGATTAAATATTGTTGAAAATATTAAACATACACAGAAGCAGAACAAATAGTATAATGAAACCTGATTTATCTCCCAGCTTCAATAATGATCAACTTAGCTATTTTACTCCATCTGCCCGTTACTCTTTTTTTTCCCTCTGAAGCAAATTCTAAATATTCTATAATTTTATCCATAAATACTTCAGTATATCTAACAGATATATTTTTTAGAACACAATCCTTGTATTATTTTCACACCTACTACAACAATCATTAATGTTTTAACAGGTATTCACATGAAATTTGCATTGAGCTATCTTTTTCAGATGCTTTGCTGGCTTCAGGATCCAAACGAAGTCCACACATTTCACTGAATTTGTAATAGTTCTCCCTCCCTTTTTCATGCATTTATTTGTTGAAGTAGCTGGATCCTGAGTCGTTGTCCTATAGAGTGTATTATATTCTGGATTTAGCTACTACCCTCTCATTAAGTCTCTATTAAATTTAAGCGGGTTTTTTTTTTTTTTGGCAAGAGTACTTCATCTGAATGCTATGCACTTCCTATTGCATCATATTGGGAAGCAATAATGTCTGTTCATGTCACTTTTATGTTATTAAAATTGAGTGATGAGTTCAGGTATTGTGGACCTAGGAATCACCAGTTGCCTACATTTCTATTGTTAATTTGCTCCAGGATTCAGGGTCAATAGGTTGGAGTCAGAAATGCTTGAGTTCAAATATCATTTATGCCAGTTACTTGTCCTGCCTGGGCACTAAGTTGCCCAACCTCTCAGACTTTGTAAGTTTTACTCAGCTTTGAGAAGATAGTGATCTGTTTGTGGGACTGTGGTTGGAATGGGGTGAGTTCTTTGTGCAGGACCTTGGCATGGTGCAAAAGAGTAGTAGTGGTGATTCACTGTCATCTGTTTAAGCTGATGGAATTTGTTTAGGTGACGTTAAATGTCTTTCCAAATCTGAGGTCCTAGGATGAATGATCAGGCAGCTTGCATTAGCTGGGCTACCTGTGTATTCAGAGAAAAATCTATGGGCAGAAGGCTCTCATCCAGTTGTAATAGTTCAGTAGAGATGACTCTTCTGCCAGATTTGGGTCCTGTGGGTGGAGCTGAGAGGCCTATAAATTTGCATTTACTTCTCAAGTCTTGGTTTATAACAGCTCGCCAAATATGTCACCAAGATGAAGACAGATTGTAATGACCACATTTTGGTAATTCACTTACTTTGCTGAAATCAATGCTCAGTCATGTTTCAGGCGAGACTCCATCTGTTTCCAGTCAATAGCAAAGGGAGCAGCATGCCTGGACAGAAGGGCTGAGTCTGTGTCTATGCAGGAAACCCTGCATGCACAGCTGCAGCTGACTGACTGCCCAACAAACAGCACTGTGGTTGGTGGTGTGGACCCCAGATGGGCCAGCTCAGGGCCCGGTAACCCCCTGTAACTCTACAGTGGCCATTCGTTCACAAATATTGTCAATACCTATTACGTTCTGGGCATCCCAGTTGCTTGGGGGCAGATTAGTGAGCAAGACCAAGTCCCCTGTCCTCTGGGAGCTGATGTATATTGTAATTGGGGGATGTGTGGAGTGTAGCCAACAAATAACTGATGTAATCCTTAAATTATAGAGCAAGTCAGAAAGTGATATGGACCGTGGCAAAGAAAGTGTTAAGTGGGCTAAGGGGGTTTCAAGTGCGCTAGGAAGGGTGTGATTATGGTTTTGGGTGGGATGATCGGGGCAGGTAGGCCCGGCTCATGAGAGCAGGCAGGATAACGATGGCTTCTTCAGACCCCAAACACTCAGTAAACTATTTGATCTTGGCCCCGAGTGAAATTGTCATGCTCAGGAGATACAAGGCACACTGCTGGACACTGCTGCCCTGGATTTGGATGTCCAGATTACAGGACTGCCCTCTCCTTTGATATCCGCTTTCTGTGTCCTAGACCCTCCTACCCGCTCAGGCCCTTTCTCAGCCCATGATTTCAAATTCAGCTACCTCTGGAGCTCGCTGTACTTCATTCATCCCTTTAAAGGCACGCTCCTCTCCCTCAGCCCTGGAGGGATTAAGAGGCCTTCTGGTCCCATTGATTTGCCAGGACAGTGCTGCTCCCAAAGAATACTCTGCACTGGGAAGTTTTGGGCATTTCTGGAGGAATATTACGTTGTCATCACCACCACCACACCACCACCACCACACCACCACCACCACACCACCATCTTATCATCCCCAAGAGTCTGATCAGGGAGAGTCGTGTGTAAGCCACATGTAGGCTTGGTTGACAAGCTCTCCTGAACTTGGCTTGACAGGCTGGGCTGGCCAAGGCTTTTGTTTTTCACAGGAAGACAACTTTGTGCAGCCCCTTGTTTAACCTGGTTTTTCCTCTTTAGAAAGAGAATTTTCACCAGATGAATCATGCCTAACACGCTTGCTGGAGCCAGAGACATTTGGCTTCCCAGGCTGTTTACTATAGCATAGACTTTGTCTCATTAAGTGTTCTTAGGAAATGACAGCTGACAGAAAATTGTCATTGTTTTTGCTTAAAAAAACCTAGAGACCTGGAAATAAGCCAGTTCTGGGAGGAAGGGAGTTCCTATCTACCGGTCTGTTCAGCGCCATGCAGAGCAACAACTCTGGGATTGCTGTCGTGCGGCGCCTCGGTACCGGTGAGGTGAAGCACTTTCCCCTACTTTGGGGAAGTCCTAATCACAGCCTCAATGAGTGGCTGTTATCACTTACTCCCTACATAGATGGGGCCCTCAGACTCAGAGCCTGCTTTCAGGAAGGCAAAGGCTCAAGGGTTGTTCCCTCATTTCCCCGTTTGAAAATCTGGCTTGTTCTGAGCTCGGCAGGTGTTGCTCTGCTTGCTCTCTGTTGCTCTGTGGTTTGAAGGCCCTGTACTCATTTTCACATTTTACTCTTGAGCAACAGAGCCCCTAAAGACACATAGTGTAGCATAAATGACGCTGTTAGTCACTTAGTCGTGACCAAGTTTTTGTGACCCCATGGACTGTAACCCTCAAGCTTCCTCTGTCCATGGAATCCTCCAGGCAGGAATACTGGGATGGGTGGCCATTCCCTTCTCCCCCTGCCCCAGTGCGCATAAGAGGAGAGTGAGGACTCCCTGTGAAGTCCGGCTGGTGGCAAGCCTGCAACCTGGGCAGACTCCACCTGCAACTCACCCAGCCCATGCGCTCCTGCTCTGATGACAACTGTCCTGGCACACTCTGGACGTCCAACTGCGGACACAGGAGGCGATGCTCAGAATGTGTCACACGTGACGGAACCAAACAGGACAGGACCGCGCCACAGCCCTGCCAGGGAGCCCCCTCCTCCCTCAGCTGACCTCCTCCCACTGCTTCCCGACTTTGGAAGGAACTTAGAGAGGGAAGAGAGTATGGTGGACGGGGTTGGGTTTTGGATTCTGACAGCCTGGGTCACCTGGTTCTGCTGCTTACCAGCTGTATGCACAAACGCTAACTCTCTCTGCTCACTCTGCTTTGGTTTTGCCCCTTGAATATGGCTCCACTGGTCTTTTTTCTTCTTGAGTCACTAGAGGCAATCACCAGTATATCCTGGGATGCTTGTCCTCCTGCCTGGCCATGAGAGCGGGTGCTGACAAACATCTTGGAACCCTGGGGGGCCCTTCAGAGGTCTCCGTAGCAGATTACTGCACAAATACAACTGCAGCCCAGTTGCGGAAATGGTCACCCCACAGGGGAAGTGAGAAGAGCAGGCTGTACTGGAGCCCAGAGAGTGATCCAGATGTGCTGAGAATGGGGACCAGGAGGTCTGATGGTGCGAAGAAAAAGTGCTGGCCTGTGGTATCTGATCCTAGTTTAAATCCCCAGGGCTGTGCCTGGAGAAACTGGCTATATTCATTATACTTAGAGATGGAAAATGTCTCATTGTCTCAATTAGCATCTTGGCTAACTAGTATGCTTGATCTTTTTCTTTTTTCCACATATTTATTGGCTATTTCTCTTTCCTCATACCCCAGTCTTTTTTTCTTTTTCCACTTTATTAAAAACACACAACAGTACAAAACAACTGTAAGATTTTCCTTCCTTGGAATCCACAACCAAGACAAGTGCAAAATTCCCTTCCTCAGACTCTCCTGAACCCACAGACTCTTTACTATTGTTGCCACACCCCCTCCTGGCACCATGCTCCTTCAGATGGTCCCATGCCAGCTTCTGCCTCTTCTGCCTTCTCCTTTCTGTCCCCTGTCTCTTCCATCTGGCTTCTGTTCCTGCCAACCTGTGGAAACTAGGCCCTCCACCCCCAGAGGGGCTTGGAGCCTCACCCTGCACCCTAACCCTTGCATCCCAAGTGCTGACCAGGCTCTCTGTCCTTCTGCAGAGACACTCTCGGGCACATCTGTGCTTCTCTCCTAACAGCTCCTTGCTGCCCACGTCCCTCTCTTCCTAACTTGCTCCAAGTCCTCCCCGTACCAGGTCTGCAAGTCACAATGACTGGGGAACCTCTCCATCTGATATTCTGTTGGGGATTGGAAACAGCCGCCAACTACAGTGCTCAGCACTGAATTCCTGGTAGCCTAGCCTCTGATGTGGAAAGTGGGGGACGTCTTTCTCTTTCCTGTTGAATTCCTAGGTATTTGTGCCTTCACCTCGTAGTGGACCAAATAACTAGTGAGTCCCGCCAAGCCTCTCTTTTCCAACTCTGTATGGTCATCTCTTAATTCAGTTACCACGAACTCAATGACCATAAGTTGGTCAGCTGTCCATTCCCCTTGGCTCCTGCTTCCTCATTCTGGACCTCCTTACAAGTTCTTACAAGACTGTAGCATTATCCAGCTCTTGGAATATCTAGCTATCTTTTCTCTCTATTTCAAGCTACCTAAATATGGGGTTGGCCAAAAGGTTTGTAGGAGTTTTCCCATAAGATGTTATGGAAAAATCCTAATGGACTTTTTGGCCAACCCAGTATAACCAAGATCCACTCTCTTCTGGTTTCCTTCCTATCTCTCCAGGCATGTGTTTTGCAGATTCATTGTCTGAGTCTTTAATAGTGGCATTCCACTACGCTCAGTCCTGGGCCCTCACTCGGGACCATGCTTCAGTGAGCTCCTGTGGGCAGCTGATATGGACAGGGAAATTTTCTAGAACTTTCTTATCAGCTCCACAAATATGTATCGAATTGCCTTCTGGAAGCTTCAATGTAGCTGGAACTCAATCCTGACATAATAAAAACAGAACTCTGAATTTCGAGTTCCCACTTACCCCTTGCTCCTGTGCCCTTCATGCTACGAAATCACCAGGCTGACACTGTCCTCTCAGCTGCCCAGATGCAGCCTGCCCCCTGCCGATTCTGCCTGCACGTGTTCTCACACACCCGCCTTTATCCTTCAGCTCAGTTCAGTTCAGTTCAGTTCAGTCCTCAGTCGTGTCCGACTCTGCGACCCCATGAATCACAGCACACCAGGCCTCCCTGTCCATCACCAACTCCCAGAGTTCACTCAGACTCACTTCCATCGAGTCCGTGATGCCATCCAGCCATCTCATCCTCGGTCGTCCCCTTCTCCTCCTGCCACCAGTCCCTTCCAGCATCAGAGTCTTTTCCAGTGAGTCAACTCTTCGCATGAGGTGGCCAAAGTACTGGAGCTTCAGCTTTAGCATCATTCCTTCCAAAGAAATCCCAGGGTTGATCTCCTTTAGAATGGACTGGTTGGATCTCCTTGCAGTCCAAGAGACTCACAATAGTCTTCTCCAACACCACAGTTCAAAAGCATCAATTCTTCAGCGCTCAGCTTTCTTCACAGTCCAACTCTCACATCCATACATGACCACTGGAAAAACCATAGCCTTGACTAGACAGACCTTAGTCGGTAAAGTCTCTGCTTTTGAATATGCTATCTAGGTTGGTCATAACTTTTCTTCCAAGGAGAAAGTGACTTTTAATTTCATGGCTGCAGTCACCATCTGCAGTGATTTTGAAGCCCAAAAAAATAAAGTCTGACACTGTTTTACTGTTTCCCCATCTATTTCCCATGAAGTGATGGGACTGGACGCCATGATCTTCATTTTCTGAATGTTGAGCTTTAAGCCAACTTTTTCACTCTCCTCTTTCACTTTCATCAAGAGGCTTTTTAGCTCCTCTTCACTTTCTGCCATAAGGGTGGTGTCATCTACATATCATCTGAGGTTATTGATATTTCTCCCGGCAATCTTGATTCCAGCTTGTGTTTCTTCAGGTCCAGCATTTCTCATGATGTACTCTGCATATAAGTTAAATAAGCAGGGTGACAATATCTAGCCTTGACGTACTCCTTTTCCTATTTGGAACCAGTCTGTTGTTCCATGTCCAGTTCTAACTGTTGCTTCCTGACCTGCGTACAGATTTCTCAAGAGGCAGGTCAGGTGGTCTGGTATTCCCAACTCTTTCAGAATTTTCCACAGTTGATTTTGATCCACACAGTCAAAGGCTTTGGCATAGTCAAAAAGCAGAAATGGATGTTTTTCTGGAACTCTCTTGCTTTTTGCATGATCCAGCGGATGCTGGCAATTTGATCTCTGGTTCCTCTGCCTTTTCTAAAACCAGCTTGAACATCAGGAAGTTCACGGTTCACGTATTGCTGAAGCCTGACTTGGAGAATTTTGAGCATTACTTTGCTAGCATGTGAGATGAGTGCAATTGTGTGGTAGTTTGAGCATTCTTTGGCATTGCCTTTCTTTGGGATTGGAATGAAAACTGACCTTTTCCAGTCCTGTGGCCACTGCTGAGTTTTCCAAATTTGCTGGCATATTGAGTGCAACACTTTCCCAGCATCATCTTTCAGGATTTGAAACAGCTCAACTGGAATTCCATCACCTCCACTAGCTTTGTTCGTAGTGATGCTTTCTAAGGCCCACTTGACTTCACATTCCAAGATGTCTGGCTTTAGATGAGTGATCACACCATCGTGATTGTCCGGGTCATGAAGATCTTTTTGGTATAGTTCTTCTGTGTATTCTTGCCACCTCTTCTAATATCTTCTGCTTCTGTTAGGTCCATACCATTTCTGTCCTTTATCGAGCCCATCTTTGCATGAAATGTTCCCTTGGTATCTCTAATTTTCTTGAAGAGATCTCTAGTCTTTCCCATTCTGTTGTTTTCCTCTATTTCTTTGCATTGATCGCTGAAGAAGGCTTTCTTATCTCTTCTTGCTATTCTTTGGAACTCTGCATTCAGATGCTTATATCTTTCCTTTTCTCCTTTGCTTTTCACCTCTCTTCTCTTCACAGCTATTTGTAAGGCCTCCCCAGACAGCCATTTTGCTTTTTTGCATTTCTTTTCCATGGGGATGGTGTTGATCCCTGTCTCCTGTACAATGTCACGAACCTCATTCCATAGTTTATCAGGCACTCTATCTATCAGATCTAGGCCCTTAAATCTATTTCTCACTTCCACTGTATAATCATAAGGGATTTGATTTAGGTCATACCTGAATGGTCTAGTGGTTTTTCCCTACTTTCTTCAATTTAAGTCTGAATTTGGTAATAAGGAGTTCGTGATCTGAGCCACAGTCTGCTCCTGGTTTTGTTTTTGTTGACTGTATAGAGCTTCTCTGTCTTTGGCTGCAAAGAATATAATCAATTTGATTTTGGTGTTGACCATCTGGTGGTGTCCATGTATAGAGACTTCTCTTGTGTTGTTGGAAGAGGGTGTTTGCTATGACCAGTGCATTTTCTTGGCAAAACTCTATTAGTCTTTGCCCTGCTTCATTCCACATTCCAAGGCCAAATTTGCCTGTTACTCCAGGTGTTTCTTGATTTCCTACTTTTGCATTCAAGTCCCCTAGAATGAAAAAGACATCTTTTTTGGGTGTTAGTTCTAAAAGGTCTTGTAGGTCTTCATAGAACCGTTCAACTTCAGCTTCTTCAGCATTACTGGTTGGGGCATAGACTTGGATAACTGTGATATTGAATGGTTTGCCTTGGAAACAGAGATCATTCTGTCGTTTTTTAGATTGCATCTAAGTACTGCATTTCGGACTCTTTTGTTGACCATGATGGCTACTCCATTTCTTCTGAGGGATTCCTGCCCGCAGTAGTAGATGTAATGGTCATCTGAGTTAAATTCACCCATTCCAGTCCATTTTAGTTCGCTGATTCCTAGAATGTCGACGTTCACTCTTGCCATCTCGTTTGACCACTTCCAATTTGCCTTGATTCATGGACCTGACTTTCCAGGTTCCTATGCAATATTGCTCTTTACAGCATCGGACCTTGCTTCTATCACCAGTCACATCCACAACTGGGTGTTGTTTTTGCTTTGGCTCTATCGCTTCATTCTTCCTGGAGTTATTTCTCCACCAATCTCCAGTAGCATATTGGGCACCTACTGGCCTGGGGCGTCCCTGTTTCAGTGTCCTATCATTTCGCCTTTTCACACTGTTCATGGGGCTCTCCAGCACCTTTGTCCAAGCTGCCGTGTCCCCTTCTCGCATCTCTAAAGTAGCCTTGAAACATGTCTTGCATCTGCTCCTGTTCCTTGCGTCTGTTTCCTACCGCTGCATCTGGACAGTGTGATCCTCAAAGCTCATCCTGATACTTCTCTGTCCAAACCCTTCAGCTGTTTTGCATTCTTTTTTCCCTCTTTTCTTTTCCACAATAACAAAAAAGTGCAGAATCATAAACTGGACCCAAAGGTCTCTCTAGCCGGGTCTCTGCTTCTCTCTTGAGGGTACTCTCACACCAGGACGCCTGTGCTCTTGGCCCAGCCACTCTGTGTTTTGGGCTTCCTTGTGTTACTTTGTCTGCTTCCCTGCTCTTTGGCCCATTCACACACAACTGTCTTCCAGGTTTCAGTCTGAGTCTGGCTCCTTTGAGAAGCTTTGGTGAGTCTTGCAGCAGCAGAACCTATAGCCTCATGGTGCACTGAGTGGTCCTTTCCATGCCTCCCACAGCTGCCGCACAGTATTCCCTTGCATGATGCCTGACGAATGGAGGTCTTCCCAGTATGGTGGGAAACTTGCCTCATTCTCCTCAACAACCAGTTGAGAGAATAACTTTCTTTTTATAGCCCGGTTCTGGCTTTATGTAGACACTATTTAGTGGTCCCCCACACAAGCCACCGTGGTGTTGATAAATATCCTTCATGGATGAAGAAAATGATTTACGGAGCATCACAAACTAGGTAAAAAATCTGGACGCTTTGGATTCCAAGCCAGCAGGGCTACCAAGACTTTAGGTGCTTTCAGTGTCCTAATTTGGCTACAGCTTTCTGTCTCAGCAAAGTCCAGGAGGACAAAAGGCGAGATGGGCGTGACGCTGACTCATCCGGCGGCCCTGCATTGTGCCTGGTTCACCGGGAGGAAGCTGTGCGTGAACACAGTTATCCTCTGAGCGATTTCAGCGTCGCCTGGTAGGGGAGTGGGGTTCCTGAGTTTGTAGTGAGCGAGTTCCTGACTCCTTTCTGCCCTGCCCGGCACCTTCTGTCACTCCCCGTGGCTTCCTTGTTTCCTGATCCCTCGGCCGGCCTCAGGTGGACCCACCCACATCTGTCTTCTGCCTCTGCTACTGCGTTCTGCTCTGCCCTTCCACGCTCTTCAGCCCTGCCTGGCCTCTAAGCCCCTCCAGGAGGGAATTCGTCCCTGAGCCGTGGTGGGGACGGGGCCTCACCTCTGGAGGCAATTACCAGCTGGGCCATGAAAATATGTAAGGAGACTTTTAAGAGCTATCATGTTACATCCTTCATATTTTGCCACAATAAATCCAGTCTTTTACTCTCGAGTAGACTCTCAACTCTATAAATTAGGAGTCTATTTCTAAGAAGGAAGATTTCATAGTCCCCGACATTCCCTATGACCTACTCATATTTCAAGTGTTGCACCAGGATTGGACTAACAAACCAGGGGCTTCCAGAATAAAAGTAAGTGATGTTCCAGGAGCTGAACCCACATACTTCTTGCTTCTCCCTCTTGTCCTGCCAGCTCAGACCGCAGCTTCTCTCAGACTTCTATGCTGTGCTCTGGCTCTGGCCATTTGGCCTCAGGCCATCCTTGGATTCTGCTTTTGCTTTATAATGTGTCTCTCAACATCTTTCCTTGGACTACATATGTCCATGGGCCTGGCAAGGTGTGCTAAAATGCAGTTTCCTCAGTTTTCTGTGCCACAGCAGTCTCGGGGGGTAGGCGGAGTCTCTTGAAATCTGCATTATCATATCTTCATGCCACACAATAAGGTTTGAAAACGTCTGTCTGTTTGTTAAGTTTTTGAGATCCATTTCCAAAGGCTTGGCCTTAGCTTGCTTCTTATTTCAAATTCTGTAGGTGCTGACCTAGTACCTCTCTGAAAAATAGTCCTAAAGGCAGCCAGAAAGTAGCTCATCCTTCTAGCCCAGATAGCGCTGGGCTCCTGGCTTCAGGGAACCCTTGGCGGGTGACAATGGCCCAGCCAGCAGCCACTTGGTGGCTTGGTGTTGCCAGGAGCGAAATGCTCTAGAGCATTCTAAATGCGTGCAGCCCAACAGGGAAGTGAATGCTGTTTGCAGGGTGGCCTAGAGGTGAGACCTGTAGAGGCTACTCCGCTGGTCGCTAAGCTCACATCTTCAGGTTGAGAACTAGAGCTGGCCCTCAAAGTCATGGTCCCCCACTCACATTCTGAGGAGGACTCCACTGTGGAAGAAACAGGGACTTGCTGGGCGTCGGCTTTTGCTTTCAGTAATGCCATCTGTGCTTTCCCCCACCCACTGACAGGAGGGGCATGACTCATGCACACAGACAGACTTCTCTGAAGACTTCTGAAGGACTGAGAGCCTAAAGCGTCTTTCAGGAGAGGGCGGCAGTGATGATGATGGCTTTAGCTTGGCTTATTTTGTTTTCATGGCCCTTTTATTGCAGGGTGACTACTTACCTATGTCTGTATCTAAAAGACTTTGTGAAGAGGCAGTGGGGACCACGGCTCACGCAGAGAGCTGCTGTTGACAGAAACAGTCTTCAGGACTTTGCAACCTGTTATTGTGCATTTTCATTCCCAAAGGCTCAGCCACCTAAGAGAACAAAAGAAGCTGTGCTTGCCATGGGAGGCGAACGTGCTCTGTGATCACAGAGGATGAAGGCTCGGCCAATGTTGCCTGGAGCCTGCCAATTGCCTGATGGCCCCCCTGCAGGCTTGCCGCTCTGTGCACTCGGCTGACCTTCCCTGACTTCCCCAAGAGCCACACCCTCCACATTCCCACTTCAGTAGACTCCCTTCCTTTACCAGCCTCCAAGCTGAGAGGAGAGGATCGAGGCTGACCCAGTAGCAGGAGGAGAACACCCCATGGCCACTCAGGGTCGTGGAGGGCTGTTCCACAGGGCACGGTGGAGGCTGGGTCCGGTGGTTGCTGGTAGGCAATAATATCCTGCCTGTGCAGCCCCATCTCTTCATACATAGGTGCTGTGGGGCCACTGAAGTTTCTATAAATTACAGGCTAGGAGGGTAGGAGAGTGGAGTATGACTTGAACTTATCTGAAATATGTAAACCAAATTCTTCAATACACAAAAAATGTGCACTCATCCCAGACAGTCCTTGCTGAGATGTTCCTGGTCTGTTCCGGCTGCCCTGTGATATACCAAGCAGTGGTGAGGAACGCTCTGAGGGAAATCCACGCTATGCCAGCTTTCACTTGGTGCCTTATCTCAAAGTTTATTTTCTCAGAACAGTGGCTGGAGCATGGAAACAGCAGCAAGGACAGCCTGCTTCCTTCTCAGTTCTGTGTTTGCACTTTCGGACCTTGGCAGACAGAGCTCTATCTTCATGCACGTTCTCTTTTCTCTCCTGGGGAAGGGTTATGGTTTAGATAGCCACTGCGAGGCGTTGCTCTTCCCTCATCTTCCAGGCTACCAGTCAGAAGGATTTTAAAGCAGGATTCCAATGAAACTTTACACTCTGAACAACTGTTAATAAGAATGGAGGAGGGTTAGAACTGAGACCAAGAGCTGGAAACTATAGTAAAGCAGATTTGGGCTCGATCCGGAAGTTTTGGTGATTGCAGTTGCTCACGTGAAGTACTCTCCTCTGTGTGAGGAATTAACTGCCCTTTGCCACAAACTCTTCAATCGGAGATAGTTACTATAAATAAATAATCATAATAATTAATAATAATTAAATAATGAATCACGCTGAGTGCTAGATGGAGAATGACTCAGTGGGAACAGAGGAAAAGGCTGGGCTTGGAAGACCAAAGGGCAATTGTAGAACCAGAAACCATTGTGTTTGATCCAGGAGGCACTGTAGGTGAAGAGAAGGGTATATTTCAATATATGATATGGGTTATACATACAGTTTGCATATAATGAAGATTAGACTCATAAGGCAAATTGGAGCCAGTGGTGGACACTGATAGAAGGCATATTTTAATTTTGTACTTCTTCATTCAAGAAGCAATACGGTAAAAGGAGCATGGAATTTGGTGTCTGTCAAACATGGGTTTCACTCCAGCCCTCTCACTCAAAGCTGGGTGACACAGGGCAGCTCACTTAATCGCTGGACCGCAGGAGTCTGTGAAATGGAGAGAATCAGGTTCCCTGCAGAGTCACTGTGCCATGTAGCCAAGTCACTGGCTACACACTGTCCAAGGAATTCAACACCAGGTACTTCCTTTTCCCTTTCTGTTGCTGCCCAAGGAAGTGCTCAGCCTTGGAGCAGGCCTCGGGGATGCTGCCCGGCCGGGGCTTCAGTGTCGGGGCGGGGCAGTGGGAATGTTCCTGTTCTAGGTGGGAATTTGGACTTATGACTTTAAAGGCCCTTCCCCATTTTAAGGGGACATGATTCTGTCCTCTATTAAACTCACGAAGAAGACAGCTTTAAATTCTCCCTCCACGAAGCCTGTGGTGCTGTGCAGTTGGCACTGGAAGGTCAGAGGTCGACCGGCCGCCGTCCTGCTGCGTGTGCCGAGTGTTGGGTGTGAATCGCACACTTCTCGAGAGGCATAGTGTGTCATGGAGAGCTCTTACCAGGTGCTGAATTTTATGGCACTATAAATACCTAACAGGGAAGTTTTAACATGTTTTTTCAAAAAATCAGTAACAAATGTTTCTGCTTTTTGTTTTTAAGATAAACTGACCTTTAGAGATAAGGGTATTACATTTTGACTAACATGTACTTTTTTCTGAAAGCTGTTGTGGCACAGATAATAAAACTGAGCTAATGCTGATTAAAACACATGAGCAGACCTGCATGTTATCCCAGTGTGCTCAGAAAAGTGTCTTCAACTTGAAACATTGCCAACATGGACAAAAACAAGTCCAGTTAATTGAAATGGTAATGTTCAGATTTCGGATTTATGTTAAAAAATGAACAAATGCTGAAATTCTATAAAAATGATCAGCCCTGTCCATGTTGAATACCTCTTAATTCTAGTATCATACTGAGCAAGAATCACTGATAAAGGAAGTAAAGGTTTAGCTTTTATTTAAGGAGAAGTTTGGCATGAATATGTATCCTGACACTATGTATACATAAGCTGGGTCATTAGAAGTCTAACATTAGTGTGAACATATATTATCAATAAGAATATGGATAAATTTGCACTGCATTTCAGAATGCCTAACTCTAGATAGACAAGAGGCTGAAGAATCCTTCAAAGTCCGTCCACAAGCACTTTTTGCTTCTCATATGTGCTACACCATCGAGGGAGGTCATACTTTCTGAAATAAGGTTTTTCCAAACTCCTGACTTTGAACACGTGCATGCCCAGCATATATTTAACTAGTGAAATTCCAATTCTCGACCTTGGGACTTGTCCCTTTGCATTTAAAGTCATAGTATTGTTGAGCTTGAGTTCTTGGTGATTCTGAAGTTTAACTTTGATTCTTTAAGATGAATACTGGCTAACCTCATCTAAGCCAGAGTTCCTTTGTGACTCAGTTTCCCTCTCTGTGAAGCAGAGGCAATAGTGCTTGTACCTTTAAAATTCTTAAGGTTGGGGAAGGTTTTCAGAGTACAATAATTTGATATCCTTAAGTAAAATGTGCTTCTAAAACTGTGTTTCTACCTATGGATATGAAAATTAACCTGTTATTTTTTTTTAGCTGTAATGGCTACTGGGAGATGAAGCTAAAAAAATAAATAAATAAATAAACTTAAAAACTAATGTTGTTCAAGGGATACTAATTAGCCTGCTTGTTGTCTGACTTTAGAGTTAGTTTTATCAACTCTGATTTCCACAAGATGGAGGCAACTTCTGTTGTGTCCTTGTTAGAGGTCACATCTAACACTCCTCTTGTGTCAGGGATAATTACACACCTAGCTGTTAGAAATGTGGTGGTGTGGCCTCTCCTGGGAGACCGTACTACACGTATCTAGGTTAATGAAAGTTGCGAACTTTGGCATGGTGTGTTCACATCTGCCTTTCATGAGAACTGGGATTCCTCTCGTCTTTTGTTTCAGCAATTACCGTCAAACTACACCTTGATGAACTGAATGTGTATGTTTTGCTTCCTTAGAACCAATATCTTTGCAACTTGCAAAGAAACTTGAGGTGACAGAGTTCCCCGCAAATCGGTGGTGCAACTGCGATTCTCTCCCTTCTGCTCCCCACACTGGTAACCCGCCAACAAACTCAAAGGGAAGTGAGAGAATAGAACCTTGTTTTCCCTTATGTCCTTGACGGCTGCAAAGCCTCACGTTATAGTTTTAGTGTGTGGCAGTTGAAGACATGCTTGGGGACCGAGGGAAACAGAAACACAAGTCTTCTCACTCTGAAATTTACTTGACTTCACCCAGTGTTAACAGTAGGACTCCTTATCACAGCTTAGTCCTAGATGTTAGCTGTTGGAAACTAAGGAGTCCATATATTAAGAAAAAAATGTAACTGGCACAAACTATTTGGGTTGCTGAATGCTAAGGGAGGTCAATGTCCAAGTCTTTACCAAGTCATGGCGTCTCCAGTTTTAGTCTCTGCAGCAAGATGGCCTCTTTGACTGACTGGAAGGCTGGGGTGTGTTGCTGGTGACTTGTCCTCGTCTCTGCTGGACACTGGTGTGCTCTGGCTCTGGGGCAGAAAGGTTGCAGCTGAGTGAATTCTGGTCTACTTCTCCTTGTCTTCGTGGCTCCTAGCCTATTTGTCTGCTCCCCTTCCTCCTCTACTCCTTCCTTCCATCCCTTCTCCTTCACCATTCAGTGAGTGTCAAGCCTGTACTGACCTCACTGAGGACCCTGAGATTGGAGGACTTACCAGGTGGCTCAGTGGTACAAGAATCCACCTGCCAAGCGGGAGATGTCGATTCGATCCTTGGTCAGAAAGACCTCCTGGAGAAGGAAATGGCACCCCACTCCTGTATTCTTGCCTGGAGAATCCCATGGACAGAGGAGCATAACAGGCCACAGTCTGTGCAGTTGCAAAACGGTCAGACACAGCTCAGCAATTAAGCCACCAGACCCTGAGACTAACTGCCCTTCTCTCAAAAAGGACCACTCATTCTAACTCTTTAAAAAGTTAGTCAGCTAGACTGATGCAGAAATTATAATAACCTCAGAAAATCAATTACAGCGAGTTGATCCTTCTGTATTTTCAAAGGCCCCTCGTTTCAGACCTGGGGCTGTGTGGTGCCAAGCCTTTGCACCACATGCTAAGCCGTCTCTACACTCCCACTGTGCTGAGCTGCACAAAGCGTCGAGCGGCATTTCTCACACCGTGCTACGCAGTTCCCCTTCGTCTTCGCGGCAAGGTCTTTCTATAGGCTCCTGACTTTAGAACATTGTCGTCGTTCTGAGCTGGAGCATGCAGGGCAGAGACCGAGAGGTGAGACTGGTCCCAGACAGCTGGCCTGGCCCAAGCCAGGCTGCCCTTAGCAGCCTGACTTCCTGCCACCGAGGCTGCTTGGGGCTCTGGCCAGCAACAGTTGCCAGGGTGGATGAAGTTGCTGATTACAAAGCCACAGCTCATAGGCTAATACTTTTGTCTGGATTTCTACCAAGGCCAGGAATGCCGGTCGGCAGCAAATGCAGGAAATTTTAAGAGATCAAGAGCAGTTGACAACAAAATCCATTCAGGGATGTTTTTAACAAAACAATTAAGGATTCAGCGCTTCCCAGGGGGTGAGGACCAAAATGGAACATGACCGGCAGCCAGCATCACCTCTCCAATCTTGCACGTCTGTTTTGAACCATGAGGAATAGTCTAAAAATAATGCCTGGACCTCACAGTATTGGTGTTTTTGTTATTTACCTTTTTATGCTTTGGTCTTTTGAAAAAACATCTCTGTAAGAGATGAGAGTTTCCTATCATTTATATTTATAGAGTCCTTTATTCTGAAGATGACAGAGTGCCTACTTCCATTTCTGAGAACTAAGTGGCAGGCCTTCCCTGGGGGGAAGGTGACTTAAGATGGGTTATAAAGAAAGCCAGTGGGAGAATTCGGTGAGAATGTCTTCCTCTGATAATTCAGGGTTGGGCTTGCTCAGTCACTGATCCTTCCTAAGAAAGAAGAGCGGGGCTTCCCAGGTGGTGTGGTGAAGATCCTACCTGCCAGTGCAGGAGACAGAAGAGACGCGGGTTCTGCCCCTGGGTGGGGAAGATGCCCTGGAGGAGGGCATGGCAATCCACCCCAGGATTCTTGCCTAGAGAGTCCCATGGACAGAGGAGCCTGGCGAGGTACAGTCCACAGAGTCGCACAGAGTTGGACACGACTGAAGCGACTTAACATTCAAGAAATCATAGCATTTTCTCTTTGAGAAAGAGAAAATGGGGAGTAGTCCCTTTCCGGGTGCCTCCCCCGCCCCACCTCCTGCCTGAAACAGGGCCTCCAAGGAGCTGAGCCTGACTGGCCCTTTGCTCCTGATGACTTCTCCCTTCTCTGATTCCTGAGGGTCCTCTTGTTGGCTCTGACCTAACATCTTCTTCAAGTCATGCTTCACACACAGCTGCCTTTCCAACATAGTCTTAGACCCCTCGGGCAGGACTCAAGCCTGTGTATCTTTCCCAGTGCTCACGGTGCCTGACGCAACAGTGGGCTGTCCACGATCGCCCACAAACCTGAGCTGAAGACAGCCCTGGGCGGCTGAACCGCAGCCCCGACAGACAGAAGGCCGCGGCGTATGGGACCCGCGTGGCCGCTCTCCGCCTCACTAGGTGATCCAAGAACAGTCTCGTCGTTTTGCTGTAAGTAAGCAAGGAAGTTAGTGAGTGAGGTCGCTCAGTCGTGTCCGGCTCTGTGCGACCCCATGGGCTGCGGCCCACCGGGCTTCTCCGTCCCTGGGATTCTGCAGGCAAGAGCCCTGGCGTCGCGGCCACTGCCTTCTCCAGTCACTTTGCTGGGCTGTAGTTAGTTCGTCCAGGTTAACGAGCAGGCACTGCAGAGAACTGCGCGCAGTCACCAAGGGCTTCCGTGGTGGTCAGAGCTAGGGAATCTGCCCGCAGTGCAGGACACCGGGTTCAGCCCCTGGGTTGGGAGGATCCCCTGGAGGAGGAAATGGCACCCACTCCAGTATTCTTGCCTGGAGAATCCCATGGACAGAGGAGCCTGGCAGGCTACAGTCCATGGGGTCACAAAGAGCTGGACACAACTGAGTGACTAACACTTTCTGAACTCCAAGGAAGCCCTCTCCCCGAACTAGAAGGGCCTCGTAAGTGTGGGGTAACTGCTAAGTCGCCAAGTCTTGTCTGACTCTGTGACCTGATGGGCTGTAGCCTCCCAGGCTCCTCCGTCCCCCACTGTCTCCTGGAGTTTGCTCGGGTTCATGCCCGTTGAGTTGGTGATGCTAGCTGACCATCTCGCCCTCTGCTGTCTAATCTCTCATCCTCTTTGGTATGATTATGATGTGCCAGTGTTCCTCAGCGGGGCAACAGAGCGAAAACCTGTGGCTGAACAGAAACACGATTTGGGATTTGGTGAAGATCCAGTACTTATTTAAGAGCACAAATCACAGCCATGCAGCCTGAGGCTGAGGAAAGCACTGCCCTCCTCAGGGGCAGTTCACACTGCACGTCACACACCGGGGCTTTTCTAATGAAAAACACCTGCCTGGTGGAATAAGGTGTGATCCAATCCCACTCCCATGCCAGCCAGCCTCAGAGTTCCAGCTCCTGGGCGTCTTGGCACCTCCAGAGACGCGGTGGGCCTTCAGCAGGTGAAGAGTGTAGTCAGGAGACTGCAGTTCAGTCACTCTGATATCCTGTGATCTGATCTTGCTTTCTGTGTTGATCCTCATGTGGATTAACCTGGCTGCTGAAGTGGTCATGAAGAAAATGAGTGAACATTTTCTACTGAAGAAGGAAGTGGTAAATTTACTCAGAAAAGGAGGGAATTTTTGAAAGGACTGGAGATGGAAGTGTGACCAGGAGAGGCAAAGCCAGTCTAGATAAAGCCCTGGAGGACTGGAGGTCCCGACTGAAGCTGAGCGTGGAGGGCGTCGGCTGAAGGGCCCAGGTCCCAGGCTCGTCGCTCCTGCACGCCCTGCAGAAGTCACTGCCTGGAGCTGTGGGAGCAGCACAAAGTAACCACGGCAGCTGATTAGGGGGTCAGAAGCCGTTCTCACTGGCTTTACACTCCTGCCCTCCCGCTTGGTTGCTTGCTACATATTGGGAGCAGGTTTTTAATCTCCCTCGGCCCTAATTTTGTCTTACATAAGATGGTGGTTAGAATACATCTCTCTTCAGCAATAAGCACATTTGGTGAAAAGATAAAGAATAATAACAAATACCATAAAGCACCTGGTCATATTTTTAAAGAAAATGGATGTTATTGCAATACAGAGGGTCTTTTGTTGCTGTTCCGTCGATAATTGTGTCCAGCTCTTTGCAACCCCATGGACTGCAGCACGCCAGGCTTGCCTGTCCTTCACTGTCTCCCGGAGTTTGCTCAAACGCATGTCCATTGAGTCAGTGATGCCGTCCAACCATCTCATGCTCTGTTGCCTCCTTCTTTTCTTGCCCTCAATCTTTCCCAGCATCAGGGTCTTTTCCAATGAGTCAGCTTTTTGCATCAGGTGGCCAAAGTATTGGAGCTTCAGCTTCAACATCAATCCTTTCAATGAATATTCAGGACTAATTTCCTTTAGGATTGACTGGTTTGATCTCCTTGCTGTCCAGGGGACTCTAAAGAGTCTTTTCCAGCACCACAGTTGAAAAGCATAAATTCTTCGGCATTCAGCTTTCTTTACGGGCCAACTCTCACATCCATACATGACTACAGGAAAAACCATAGCTTTGACTATATGGATTTTTGTTGTCAAAGTGATGTCTCTGCTTTTTAATACACTGTCTAGGTTTGTCTTTATTGACATATAAAATAATAATATAGATTTGAACAAATATCATGCTCCTGGATAAGAAAATAGAAAAACATAAATTGTTCCCAAATTAATGAAAAAATTTAATATAAGTTGTTTCAACATCCTCATAGCAGCTTTAGGAAAATAAACAAATTCTGGAGTTATTAATATGTTTAAAATAAATTATTGATTTAAAAAATAAAATAAAATGATTAATCTTGTAGTTACTATAGTTAGTCTTGTGGTTATGTTATAAAGTTACAGTGCTTAAAACAATTTGACTTTTGTTCATGAACAAACAAGTCAATGAAACAAAAATAATTTAAAAATCTTGAGATTTTGTATATATATATATACATAGAGAGAGAGAAACAAAGAGATTGCCATATATAAAAATGACTATATGATATGTATGAAGCGACACAATACATGTATTATTGTACAAATCACATAAGAATAAACTATTATCATATATGAAACGAATCACCAGTCCAGGTTCAATGCATGATACAGGATGCTTGGGGCTGGCGCACTGGGGCGACCCAGAAGGATGGTACTCGGAGGGAGGAGGGAGGGGGGTTCAGGATGGGGAACACGTGCATACCTGTGGAGGATTCATGTTGATGTATGGCAAAACCAATACAATATTGTAAAGTAATTAACCTCCAATTAAAATAAATAAATTTATATTAAAACAAAACAAAAAAGAATAAACTATTAGAAGTTAGAGAGAAAGAGCAATTAATCTGAAAACAACCATATCAAAGGAAAGTTCATATTAATATAAAAGTTAATACAGAACAACAAAAGCTGATGAAAAGAAAAGCTCCATCAAATATTTGGAGGAAGGGTCGGCCCTTCACCCTTTGGGCTCATAAACTCAATGTTTTTCATTGTTTCAGAGCTTGTCAAACCTCTGAATGCTGGCTTGAGTTGTCCAAATCCATAAAACCAAAGTATGAGATCTAGCAACAACTTTTTCCTTTGTGGTACGACAGGGACCTGTTAAGGGTCTCTTTGTCCCACGGGATGCTAAATGGTGAGTGTGCAATCAGAGCAAGGAGAAACTGGACCCAGGTCCAGAGTTCAATCCTCGGGCGGCTGAACCACGGAAATAAGAATCACTGCCCACAGATGGCGTCACGCGCCTTTGTTTCCCCAGGAAGTCGTCAGACCTGCTTGAACCCTCCTGCCCAGCACTGGCCAGATAGCCATTAGCATGTTGGCTCACCCTTGGGACGCTTGGATCACGTGAGCAGCCCAGAACCCAGCTGGGTGGCTTCTCTGTCTCTCCGGAGGAGAGGAGCTGCTCTTTCAGTTCACAGGCGCCATAACCACAATGCGACTCTGGGCTCAGCCCAGCAAGAGGAAGCTTTGGGGTGCTCCCACTTCCCCTGACTCATGGTCATTTCAGAATCTCTCCTTCCAGCTCCTGTGGGTGTCCCAGTACCCAGTCTTTGCAACCATTTTTCAAACATGCCTCTTAGACGGGCTTTTCCTTTTCCCAGCATAAAAGATTGAAAAGGGTCTATCCCAACCGTTTTGATCTAATTAGAGTTCATCTGTCTGGCCCCACTAGAAGCAGGAGGCCTTGTCATTGTTGAATCTTCTGTAGGTGGTGACGTTATAACTTCTTTTCCAAAACAAGATAATTTTGCGAGTGGAATGGAGGCAAGCGGGAAGTGTTAATAGTAATGTTGAGAAAATAGGAGTAAACCAGGACCCCCAACTCTTTGCATCACACACCCCACGAGCATCCCACACTCCTGCTTGCCTGCTCACTTTTTTCTGGGTTTCTCTGGCCAACCCACCTCTACTCCCACTTCTGATGGTCATATTCTTTAGCTATGCTGATACCTTTAATAGTGTTCATTCTTTTCTGCCTCTGTTCCTTCAGGGTTGCATCTCAAATTTCTGTACTCACCAGCTGTGGGTTGGCTATTATAAAGGAACTCTCAAAGGAAATCTTACTTGCAAGTTCCTGAGGGCATCTCAGAATGGCTGTCTACCCACTTCTCTTTCCCTCCCCTTTGCCTCTCCTGTCCATCAGGGGGATTTACCTTACTAAAACAATGTGAAATTGTTGTATTATTTAAAATAATGCAGAAATAAAATCCCGTGAGCAATGCAAATGCTCCGCAAGAAGAGAATGTTTTTTAAAAAAAGCTGAAGATATTGAAATAATTGGTTAATATTTCGGAAGGTGGTGATTTTGTAGAATTTTACAACATGGAAAATTTATAGGCTATAATGGTTAGTGAAAAATTAAGAAGGAGGTTATAAAGTTGTACCACATTGACTATAATTATATAAAAAACAATAAATATGTTAAAATTTCAGGGTGGAAAAAATGACAAAATGGTAACAATAACTTTATTTTCATAGCGGGATGAGGGGGTGATTTTCTCTCTCTCTCTTTCACCGTTCTCCAATTTTTCTGGCATGTGGTTAATATAATGGAACAATGCCCTCTCCCTCCCTCTGCAGGAATTAACTGAGGTAACGACTGCGAAGTGCCTTCCTTTGTTTATCCCACTCCATAGCCTCATTGTATCCTTGCGACCTGGTTCTCAGAGAGAATGGGGCTTGGGCGGACTCACTTGTTTGCGGAAGGTGTTCCCAGGGCAAGGCTTCTCCAGTTTCCTCTCCTGTCCTGCATCTATGTCAACCCTGAGCCACAAATGAAATGCCCTGAGAACCTCACCAGACTTATCTTGGGGACCTCTGGCACCTACAAAGCAAAGCCTTCCATATAACTTGCACAGAAACTTCAGCCCTGTCAAAACAGCTTTGTTATGTGAAGTTTTATTGGGAAGGAAATGTCTTGAGAATTTTCTACAAGTTCACTCCTCCTCTCTGACACTCACTCAGGTTTCGGACCACCTTGGTGGTCTGGGCTCTCAGCTTGCTGCACGGACTCCTTCCTCAGCTTCTGAAGTTATTCTGAATTTAGCCTCATCTTGATGTATGTTTTCCACTTCTTCAATTTTCTTCTCTTTTTTCTAAACCACTTGTGGAAAAGAAAAGAAGATGAAGCATCTTTCCTCCATTAACTAATAGGACCCCCTCCCAAGAAAGTCTTGAGTAATGAATGTATCCTGACAGCATGGAGAAAGAGTATGAGCTCTGGAGAGGCCAGGATTCTGCTGTCAAGGAAGTCCTGAGCAGTCTTCTTAGACATTTTGCCATGAGCCAACTAAACCCAGAAAACTAACCCTTAAGTAGATAAAACGAACCCTTAAATACCTTAGGCAGGGCCTGACTTCTCTAATATGAAAGGGCCTTTGAAATTCATCATCAATATTTATTTCAGCACAGCTTGTATTGGAGGCATTTTGATGTCCAGCAAGGCCTGGTTCAATAAGATATGGTTCATCCTAACAATAAAAAAATTCTAATAAGAAAAAATAAAGTACAGAGTAATGTGGGCAGTGAAATGTTATATTAAAATGTATTTAGATGTGTATATTTGTAGATGTCCATAGGATATTTCTGCAAAGAGAGAGATGAAATCAGTAACACATACTCCTTGGGGAACAATGGCTGGAAGGCCGAGAGGCAGGAGAGAAAAGGCGTTTGTGTTTCTGTAGTCTCTTTTGGATTCTGTACCAATTAAAATAGGTATAGTTTTAGCATTCCCATACATTTACAATTTGTTCTAGTAAATATAAATATATGTATGTATGTATCAATGTATATACATATTTCTATACACATATTAAATCTATGTTTACAGGGAAAAATTAAATGTACGATTGGTGGGAGTGCTGCGACATTTCTATGTGTGTGAATTCCCTCTGAGGATTAGTTTTATTTTCATCTATCTGCATTAGAAAAGGAAATAATTTCCATGCCTGTATCTTTGGCAAACCCTCTAACCTTACTTTCTTAAATTGCTTCAGGCTGCTGCAAACACAATCAAGTCTTGCTTTTTTTTTTTTTTTTTACTTTTCAGCTCCTCACTCTCTTGGGAGCCACTTTTAAAATTTTCTGGCTGAGAACTCACCCCACTCTTCCCTGCCCTATCCGCAAAAGGTGTAAGAAATCTAAAACACAAATACTGGAAAATTGATTTTTGATAAGACCTTAAGACATAATATTTATATAAACTTTAGCTCCTGCAAAAGTGCCTCAAATATGCTGGATATTGAACGATAAGGCAAACGCAGCTTTCAGCAGCAAAGTCAAGGTGATCTAAAATCGTTTACACGTGGACAGACAAATTAATAAGAGGCTGGTGTAAGTTATGAATTGCCGTTCCACGCTCAGGTGCCAGAAGCATCGTATTTCTTTATTTCTCTAAATCAAATTACATCTGGCTTCGAGCATCTATTCTCCTCACTAACAGGGTTAGCAAGAAACCCAATACTAGCCATTCTTGGGACTCTCTCCTGTTACATTAGATCACAAATATCCTGGGGCTCACGCGTCCAGGGGGATGAGCAGAAGCTTCTCTTAGCCTGTGTGTTTGGCATCATGGTTATACCTGCGTCCTCCTTGCTGCGTGATCCCCCTGTCCCTCGTGGAGCACTGGGGCTCGGTGCGGGCTGGGAGGACGGGAGGAGCACAGAAATGCCTCTTATAACATCATTTGCCAGGGGGAGTGTTTGCCACGGGCTGGACTCGGAAACAGCAGGACGTAATTTGCAGCTTCTGCGCAGCGAATGGAGCCTGAGCTGCCCCCAAGCTCCACGTGTGTGGGGATGACCACAGGTTCCCAGGGCTCACCTGTTCTTGCTGCCCAGGTGTCTTCCCTGCCTTGAGAACCCTATCTCCCCTCTTTCACTCTTATACAAAAAGCGAGATTTCTCCTGGTGGTCCAGCTCTTCAGTGCAAAAGCTGGGGTCTTCAAGGCTGCTGTCCTGCCTCTTGGAATCAGGGACTTGGATCTTCACGTCTCAGGAGAACAGGGGGTGCTTCTTTGAGTAGCTTCTTGATGCTTTCCCAAGTGAGTTGATGGTGACGGTACCTTCACAACCTGCAGCGCTGGTTTCCTCACTGCCCATCATGCACTGGCCTCTCAAAACTCAAAACGCAGTGCTTCTCCAGGAGAGCGAAGCTCGGGTGTCTGCCGTGCATGTTTCTCTCCTCCTCTGGGTGCGTTGCACAGAATGCCTGGCTCCAAAGTTCCTGGCATGTGTAAGCCCCCTGGGAAGAGCAGGTTTTGTGGCCTACCTCTGGGGCAGTGACTCCCCTCTGCTCTTAATTCTCCTGTGCTGGTTCCCTCTGCCCCAGGGATTGTGTGCCTGCAGGGTTTTTGGAAGCTTTCACGCAGGGCTTTGTAATACCTGACTCTACCTGGGCTTTTGCAGAGCCTATAGAAAGTGGTTCTTAAACACTGATTGTGTTAAAGAAACATCTGTCCAGGGTGCTTAAAAATGCAGGCTCTGCGTGACTAAGACAGTAAAAGATGACTTTTCACCACCCCACGGGTAATTATAGCGCAGCTGGTACCCGAGCTCTTCCTGAGAAGCATTTCTTACATCTCCAAACAGGCAAGCCTGCCCTCAAGTTCACTCCATCTACAATCTCCACTCATTCTTTCCCCTGGCATTCCAATGACTAGCAAGGGGCTGAGTGGGCCCTTCAGTGTGCACCGGTGAGCACTGATCAGTTACAGTGCGGTGGGCACTTCTGTTTGATCCTGAGCACCACGCCATGCAGTGGGGCCTCCAGCTACGCCGCCGTGGGCGCCGGGCCCCCAGCTCCCGGCAGTGTTTGTCTGATGGCTGAAAGGACGAACAGAAGGCAGAGGGAGGGATGGATGGATGAATGGACGAAGGGATTAACTGTGAGGTGCACTGAAAGCTAGAAAGTGAGAAACTGGGAAAAAGGAAGGAGCGAGCATTCTGAAGAGGGCTTTAAAGACCATCGCCTCGCAGAGTTGCAGTCTGCTCTTAAATAGTATATTTTCGATGATAAAGAATATTTGTAACAGTTTATATAATAAACATGTATAAATTAATAGCTAATAATACCTGTCTTGCCCCCCAGACTCATACCACCTGGTAACTGATGTTAATATTTTGTTAACTGATGTTAATATGTCTCTACATTTTTCTTAGTGGTCATAAAACTCACATAAAAATGTACAGGATATTTTATTTAGTAAAAAACAAAAGCAAAAGTGAGGACATTATTTTCATTTGCTTCTGTCACTTAATATTTAATAAATGGACTTCTGTCACCTACAGTACATCCTGGGCAACTCTCTAGATTAATCAAAATAGATCTTATTTTTCAAAAATTAGCTCACATTCACCAAGATACGAATATTCGATAATAAATCTTGAGTCTCTTCTTGTTATTTTACTCTTCCTCCCGCTCCTCCAATCTTGCAAAATCTTTGTACTCCCCTAGCTCAATTGGTGACTTTGTGCGATTAGGGAAAGGCATCTCCCAAGACACTTTGTAGTTGGGAACCTGTCATAAAATACAATAAACTCATGGTGGTTGACTAGGAAATGGTGCAGTGGCTGTCGCTCTCACAACGTATTTATGTCTTTATGGCATAAGGTCAGATCCCTGGCCCATGCATAAGTATACTTGAAATTTTAATAGTTCCGTCAAGTTATAGTCAAAGAAAGTTGTAGTACTATAATGCACGTAGCACATACTTAATAACATGAATTTCTAATTTGAAGACAAATGCTGCAAAAATAGCTTTATTGTTCCATTGTAAAGTGATAAAGGTTCATTGTTAAAAGTCCCCAGAGTCCCAGCAGCTTAAGAAGGGCCATTGTCAACACTCAGATCAGCATTTTTCAGGTATTCCTTTGTGACTATTGACACATTGCCAATACTTTTACATGAGTGGAATCACGATAAACAGTTGTTGTTTGACCAGCTCAGTGGTCTGTTGGGAGCTGCCTTCTGGGCCAACAGGTGGAGAGGAGCAGCGTCATGCTCTGGGGGCTCGTGTCTTCTTCCCACCCTCACTTTCCGGGGACACGTGTTTTTACCTATCCGCACTTCCACCTACTGGAGGTTCTAGATTTTGGATTTGTTTTTTTTTAACAGTTTAAAAATAATTTAATTTGAAAATATCTAAAAGTGTTTACTTTTGTTTATAAATGTGAACTTATTGTTCACTGCCAATGTTTGGGTTTTGGAATTGTTTTCTTTTTTTTTTTTTAATGCTGGTTATGTTATGCTTTGTTGATTTTCTTTTGGT
Organism: Oryx dammah; assembly: GCF_014754425.2. Lineage (NCBI taxonomy): Eukaryota > Metazoa > Chordata > Mammalia > Artiodactyla > Bovidae > Oryx > Oryx dammah. The sequence goes on from NW_024070190.1 coordinate 15,082,847, forward strand.
TTCTATTTTTGTAATATGGCCTATGTCTTATTATTTATTTTTTGGAAGAGCGTCTTTTTAGTTCTGCATTTATAAAGTTAACCTTAAATTAACCATTGAATTTTTTAGTAAAATTCTTAAACATTTTGTTCACTCTATCAACAATAGAAATAAATTACTACATATTATCACTCAAGATGAGAAAATAAGTAATTTTTTACTCACTGCATCTCACTCTCCGATTGTTTCATTCCATATTCTGGAAGTTTGGCTGTGTTGTACTATTGCAAATTGTTAATATTTTTACATTAGGGGTATTCTTTTTAAGGATGATACATTCCCTATTCTGCTTTGGGGTTATAGTTACCTAAGTAATTTATATTTCTTTCTATTTATTTATTTTTCCTCATTAAGGAAATAGTGATTTATTTAATAAACCACACATATTTAAACATACAGTATGATATGTCTGTGAAACCATCCCCACAATCAAGACAATGAGCATATCCCTCACCCAGAAAAGTTTCCTTGCAAATCTCAGTGATCCCTCCCTCTTACCTTCTCTGACCCCGTTCCTCTGACAGCTACTGACCTCTCTCCTATCAGTGTAGATTAGTGTGCAACGTCCAGATTTTATATAAATGGAGCCATTTAGTATGTATGCTTGCTGGCTCCTTTCACAGCATAATTATTTTTGAGATTTGTTTACATTTCCATGTATATCAGTAGCTAACTTCTACTTATTTCTGGGTATGTTCCATTATATAGATATAACACAATTTATTTACTCATTCTCTTGTTGATGGACATTTGGGTCTTTCTCAGTATTAGGTTATTACAAATGAAGCCTCTAGGAACATTTCTGGACAAGTCTGTGTATAGACACATGCTTTCATTTTTCTTGACTAAATGCCTAGAAGTAGAATGGGTGCGTCATGTAGCAGAGGTGTTTAGCTTTTTAAGAACACCCCAAAGCATCCCCAGAGTGGGTGTCCCAATTTATAGCACAGACGACAGTGTCTAAGAACACTTGGTATCTTTTTAATTTCAGAGATTCTAATAGGTGTTTAGTGGCCTCCTTGTGATTTTACTTCGCATTTCACAAATGTCTAATGATGCTGAGTATTTTTCATATGCTTGTTTGCCATCCATGTGTCTTCTTTGGTAAGATATCTGTTGAAATATTTTGCTCATTTTAATTGGTTTGGTTGTTATTAATGAGTTTTGAGGGTTCTTTGTGTATTTTAGGTACAAGTACTTTTTAAATATGCAAACATTTTCTCCCATGATTTGTCTTTTAATTCTCTTAATAGTGCATTTGGAAGGACAGAAGTTCTTAATTTTGATAAAATACAATTGATCAATATTTTGTATGGACCACTTTTTTGTGGTCATGTCAAGCAGCCTTTGCCAAACTTAGTCACTGAGGTTTTCTCCTGTTTTCTCTACAACGTGCTGTGCTAAGTCACTCAGTTATGTTCGACTCTTTGCCACCCCAAGGACTGCAGCACGCCAGCTCCTCTGTCCATGGGATTCTTCAGGCAAGAATCCTGGAGTGGGGTGCCATGCCCTCCTCCAGGGGATCTTCCTAATCCAGGGATCAAACCCAGGTTTCCTGCATTGCAGGCAGATTCTTTACCAGCTGAGCTATCAGGGAAGCCCAGAAACACCATAGTTTAATGTTTATATTGATGTCTATGATTCATTTAAGATATTTTTTGTATATGATAACAAGGTATGGGTTTAAGGTTGTTTTAAATGGATGATCACTTCAGCATCATTTGTTGAAAAGATTACCCATTCTCTGCTAAATTTCTTTCCACCTTTGTGGAACCTGTTCATAAATGCATGGGGCTGTTTTGGGGCCCTAGATTTTGATCCATTGATCAGTTTGTCTTTATGCCGATAGCACACTATTTTGATTACTATATCTCGATAGGTCCTGAAATCAGGTAATATTACACCTGAAATCCTACTGTCATTTTTGCAAGTTGTTTGGGCTTTTCTAGGTCCTTTGCATTTCTACATGAACTTTAGAATTGAGTTTAATTGCTACAAAAAAATTCTCCTTGGATATTGATTAGGATTACATTGGATCTGTAGATAAATTTGGAGAAAATTGTCTTAATAATATGGAGTCCTCAGAGCCAGGCACACAATATTTCTCTGTTTATTTAGATCTTTAAAAATACACTCAAGATCATTTTGTAGATTTTAACATATAGGTCTCACACATTTTGATAAGAAAATTCCCTTATGTAGTTCATATTTCATGCTGTTCTTGTAATACTAACTAAAACACTTTATTTTGGAATTTTAAGTGTTAGTATAGAAATAATTCGATTTTTGTTATTGGCCTTACATCCTGCAACCATGATATTTCATGTATTAGTTCTAGTAGCTTTTTACAAACTCTATAGGATTTTATAAGTGCCACCAGCACATAAGTATGACTGTACGTCTTTTCTTCCAATCTGGATGCCTTCAGTTCCATCGCTCAGTCGTGTCTGACTCTTTGCAACCCCATGAATCACAGCACGCCAGGCCTCCCTGTCCATCACCAACTCCCGGAGTTCACTCAGACTCACGTCCATCGAGTCAGTGATGCCATCCAGCCATCTCATCCTGGGTCGTCCCCTTCTCCTCCTACCCCCAATCGCTCCCTTATGCCTCAGGTATTTTTTTCTTACCTCTTGAAGAACTTTGATTTCAGTGTAGACTTTTAAGAAAGGTAACAGTGAGAAGTATTGGATATGTTAACTAGTTTGTGCTAATCATTTCACAATATATACATATATAAAAACATCACGTTGTACACCTTAAAGATACACAATTTTTATTTGTCAAAAAAGGAAGGAAAAGAGAACAGTGAGAGCAGGTATGGCCTTGCTCCTGAGCTCTGGGGAAAAGCATTCAGTTCTCACCATAAGATATGTGGTTAGCTGAGATTTTTGTAGAAGATCTTTATCAGATTGAGCAAGTCTCTTCAATTACTAGTTTGCTGAATTATTTTTTTCTAAATTTTATTTTTGAGATAATTTGTGTGCAGATTTAATGAATAATGGAGCCTTCTCCCAGTTTCACCCATTGATAAAATATTGCATAATTATAGCACAACTTCACAACCAGAAAATGACACGGATGGAACCATCGACCATTTCAGATTTCACGGGTTTTGTGATTTTGCTCACGTGTGTGTGTGCTTATCTACAACTTTAGCACATCTGGTGAGATGTAAATAATTCCGTCACTGAGATCCCTCAGGCTAATCTTTTATTTCCATGGCACCTCCCTTCCTTTCCTCCTCCCAAAGCCTGAAAACTACTAATCTATCCTTTATCTCTGTGATTTTGTCACTTCAAAAGTGTGATATAGATGAAATCTTACAGTTGTGTAACCCTTTGAGGTTAACCTTTTCACTAAGCATAATGACCTGGAGACCCCTCCAGTTCCTGCCTGTATCAGTAGTTCATTTCTCTTCTTTGGTGAGTTTTATTCCATGGTACGGATGCACTCTCGGTGTTCACTCTTGTCGTCTCCTGTTTGACCATGTTTTGCAGATTCAACGGATTAGACTGATAGACAGGGTGCCTGAAGAACTATGAAAGGAGGTTCATGACATTGTACAGGAGACAGGGATCAAGACCATTCCCAAGAAAAAGAAATGCAAAAAGGCAAAATGGCTGTGTGAGGAGGCCTTACAAATACCCAAGAAAAGAGAAGCAAAAGGCAAAGGAGAAAGGTAAAGATTCACATCTGAATGCAGAGTTCCTAAGAACAGCAAGGAGAGAAAAGGAAGCCTTCCTCAGTGATCAATGCAAAGAAATAGAGGAAAACAATAGAACGGGAAAGACTAGAGATCTCTTCAAGAAAATTAGAGACACCAAAGGAACATTTCATGCAAAGATGGGCACCATAAAGGACAGAAATGGTATGGACCTAACAGAAGCAGAAGATATTAAGAAGAGGTGGCAAGAATACACAGAAGAACTGTACAAAAAAGATCTTCATGACCTAGATAATCACACTGGTGTGATCACTCACCTAGAGCCAGACAGCTTGGAGTGCAAAGTCAAGTGGGCCTTAGGAAGAATCACTACAAACAAAGCTAGTAGAGGTGATGGAATTCCACTAAGCTATTTCAAATCCTAAAAGATGATGCTGTGAAAATGCTGCACTCAATATGCCAGCAAATTGGGGAAATCTCAGCGACAGGACTGGAAAAGATCAGTTTTCATTCCAATCCCAAAGAAAGGCAATGCCAAAGAATGCTCAAACTACTGCACAATTGTACTCATCTCACATGCTAGTAAAGTAATGCTCAAAATTCTCCAAGCCAGGCTTCAGCAATACGTGAACAACTTCCAAATGTTCAATCTGGCTTTAGAAAAGGCAGAGGAACCAGAGGTCAAATTGCCAACATCTGTTGGATCATACAAAAATCAAGGGAATTCCAGAAAAACATCTATTTTTATGGATCACAACAAACTGGAAAAATCTGAAAGAGATGGGAATAGCAGACCACCTGATCTGCCTCCTGAGAAACCTGTCAGGTCAGGAAGCAACAGTTAGAACCAGACATGGAACAACAGACTGGTTCCAAATTGAGAAAGGAGTATGTCAAAACTATATATTGTCACTCTGCTTATTTAACTTATATGCAGAGTACATCATGTGAAATGCTGGGCTGGATGAAGCACAAGCCGGAATCAAGATTGCTGGAAGAAATATCGGTAACCTCAGATATGCAGATGACACCACCCTTATGACAGAAAGTGAAGAACTAAAGAGCCTCTTGCTGAAAGTGAAAGAGGAGCATGAAAAGTTGGCTTCAAGCTCAACATTCAAAAAACTAAGATCATGGCATCCAGTCCCATCACTTCATGGCAAATAGATGGGGAAACAATGGAAACAGTGACAGACTTTACTTTTGGGGGGCTCCAAAATCACTGCAGATAGTGACTGCAGCCATGAAATTAAAAGATGCTTTCTCCTTGGAAGAAAAGCTATGACAAACCTAGATAGCATATTAAAAAGCAGAGACATTACTTTGCCAGCAAAGGTCTGCATAGTCAAAGCTATGGTTTTTCCACTGGTCATGTATGGATGTGAGAGTTGGACTATAAAGACGGCTGAGCACCGAAGAGTTGATGCTTTTGAACTGTGGTGTTGGAGAAGACTCTTGAGAGTCCCTTGGACTGCAAGGAGATCCAACCAGTCCATTCTGAAGGAAATCCGCTGTGAATATTCACTGGAAGGACTGATGCTGAAGCTGAAGCTCCAACGCCTTGGCCTTCTAATGCAAAGAGCTGACTCATTGGAAAAGACCCTGATGCTGGGAAGGATTGAAGGCAGAAGGGGAAGGGGATGACAGAGGATAAGATGGTTGGATGGCATCACTGACTCGATAGACTTGAGTTTGAGTGAGTTCTGGGAGACGGTAAAGGCCAGCGAATCCTGGTGTGCTGCCGTCCATGGGGTCGCAAATGGTCAGACACGACAGCAACAGCCTGGATGTGCTGGAATCTAACCATCCGTCCACTAAAGGATCCGTTTCGGGCTGTTACAAATAAAGGTGCTATAAACATTCACGCACAGATTTTTTTTTCTATGTGAACGTAAATTGGGTAAATTTCTCTAAAATAAATGGCCGAGAGCGCAATCATTGGGCCATGTGACAATCCTCTTCAGTGAAATGTCTGTTCATGTGTTTCGCCTATTTTCTAAATTGTGTGACTGACTCTTACTATTGAGTTGTTAGAATTCTTTATACAGTCTAGATAATAGCCCTTGCTCAGATGTATAGCTTGCAAATATTTTCTCCCAGTCTGTAACTTGCCTTTTTTTTTCTCTAAACACTACTATTGAATGTATCCTGTCAATTTAAAATTTTAATTTATTGCATGCTAAGGACATGATTGTGTATTCCCCAAATTCATAGACTGAATTGAATGGGACTGTATGTGAAGATAGAACCTTCATAGAGGTTATTACAGTTAAATGAGATCATAAGGGTAGAGTCTAATCTGGCAGCACTGGGGTCCTTACAAAAGGAGTCAGGCGTACCAGATTATTCTCTGTCTCGGTCTCTTTCTGAGCTTGCACAGAGGAAAGGCTGTGTGAACACACACGTGAGACATGTGGCTGTCTACAGCCAGGAAGAAAGCCTTCACCAGAAACTGAACATGCCAGCACTTGACCCTGACTTCTAACCTCCAAAACTGAGAAAATAAGGTTCTGTTGTTTAAGCCACCCATTCTGTGGTATGCTGTTATGCAGCCTGAACAGACAAATACATTGCCTGCTTTCATTCTATCATTTCCACTTGGTGCTTTATTTTAATAAGTTCTGTTTCTTTGCTGAGATTTTCTATTTTTCATTTTTTGGGGAAGAGAATTGGTTATTGCTGTTTATTATAAAATTGCTTAAATATCCTAGTCAGGTAATTCTAATATGTATTTATCTGAGTGCCATTGCCTGTTTTCTTTTCTTGTTTAAGTTGTGATTTGTCTTGCCCTTGGTGTAAGTTGGTTTTCAATTTTATTCTGGACATTGCGTATGTTATGTTATGAGACTCTGGATTCTGTCGAGTCTTGTTTTACCAGGTAGTCCCCCTGTTGAGGTGCAGTCTGAGGGCTGGGTAGCTGAGTTTATTACGCTCCCCACTGAGTTCCCCTGACCCCACCTCAGCCTACATGGTGCGCCGGCTCCCGCTGCCTCTCTACAAGTGACTAGGGTAGGTGTTCAGCTTCCCCTTGGGTCCTGGTGCAGCTGGGACACCAACTCTCACCAGCTTGTTGCCTCTGGATGAAAGTATAAGCTCAGTTCCTTGCTGGGTGCCCTGATACCCGGGGCAAGGAGTGGAGGGCTGACTACTGCTTTGTTGCCAGAGGTTGGGACTAGAAGCTCTCTGTTGGAACCTGCTGTCACCAGGGAGAAGAGTCGGGGAAGAAAATTGCCAGCTGGCCCGTTTGCCGACCAACTGGTTTCATCTCATTCGTTCTGTGTGGGAGTGGAGACTCAGCCCCCTGGGCTGTGCTGACCCTTGCGGGGAGGAGAGGAACAGAAGCAGAGTGTCACCTAAGTTGGGGTGGAGTCTTAGCTTCCCATCAGCCTACTGACGCTGGAAGGGAGCTTGGGGAGAAACAGAGTATCCTCCAGCCCTGCTTCTTCTGGCCTCATTCACTCTCCTTGATTCTGGGTGTGTCTGGACATTTCACTCCCCACTGGGCTCTGAGGACACCTGGGGGAGGAAGCAGGGGCGTGCTGACCAGCCCTGACTCGCACTGACTCCTTGATGCTGCTGGGAGCGCAGACTCAGTTCAGCCCAGGAAGTGAGGTGGGGACACTGCTTGCTTCTGTTGGCTGATGGCTCTCCACTCAGGCCCACCAACGTATCTTAGCAGGGAATCAGAGTGCTGCCTGCTTCTGCGGAGTGAACTCTGGGAAATTAGCTCCTTCGCAGCCCCAGTGATGCCATTGGCTCAGGGAATTGGCACACCAGCATCTGCTTGTGTAGGCTGTGAGTATGTGGGGAGGCTGAGACGGAAGACCCCTGCCTGGCCCAGTGAAACCATGGTGGAGGAATTCGTGGGTGATTTTCTACTGGTGTTTGCTAGAGTAGGGCAGAAAATACAAGAAAGATTTTGTTGTTGTTGTTGAAAGGCCATCCTTTCCCCAGTCATCTGGCTAAGGGAATAGGCTTTTCTTGGAAATTCTGTGTACCTGTTCATAGTTGGAGGTTTCTGCAGGACCCTGTTCAGAATATATGGGAAAAAATAAGACCCCCAAAGAACTCACTACCATCTTGTTTTCAATGCCTGTTTGTTGCGCCGTGCTCAGAGTTTTTAGCTGTAAGAGGGAGGACTCGGGATGAATGGATCTACTTTATTTTGGCAGGAAACAGAAGTATTTTCTCTTTCGGAGAATTTTTAATGGAAAGCGATGATAGATTTTTTTTTTCTCATATATTTTTTCTCCATCTGTTGAAATGAACATGTGATTTTCTTCATGTCTATTAACATGATGATTATACTGAATGATTTATTCCTTTACTCTTTTGTGTAGATCAAGATTTCTAGCTGATATTATTTTCCTTTCTCTTGTAAGGCTTCACATGCTTGTACTTAAGCCTTCTAGTGATGAATTCTTTTGGATCTTGTATATCAGGAAAAGCCATTATCTGGAACAAAATTTGAAAAATATTTTTACTGACTAAAAACTTTTAACCTTAAAGTATTTTTTTTTTCTTGCAGTACTTTAAAGATGTTGTCCCACTGTCTTCTAGCCTGTAATTTTGGGGTGAGAAGTATGCTATCATCCTTATATTTCTTTGTATTAATATGTCTTTTTTATCTCTGGTTTCTCTTAGAACTTTCTTTTCATATTGTTTATTAAAAATTTGCTAATGATAGACTTTGGTGCAGTTTTTCTTCATGTATCTTTTCTTTAGGGTTGATAGAGTTTCTTGAATCTGTGGGTGTATAGTTTTTCTCACATTTAGACCATTTCTGACAGTCATTTCTTTAAGAATTTTTTCAGTCCCCTACTGATTCCGTCAGGAGCTCAACTTGTACATATGCTTGGCTTCTTGAAGTGTTGCCACAGTTCACTAATGCTTTCTTAATTCTTGAAATTTCTTATCTGTTTCTGTGTTTCTCTTTCACTTGTTTCTGTAGATCTTTTTTCAGGTATTTTTTATAGTTACACTATATATTATAATCATTTTTTAAGTAGATAAATTAAAATTTTTAGTTGGAGCTTCAGTGTCAAACTCTCAAAATTAATGGAATGAATATACAGAGAAGTAGAAGGGTGTATTAGACTATGAACCAACTGAACATACTTAAGATTTATACAATTTTCACACAACAGTAGAATGCAAATTCTATTTGAATTCCCTAAGACTATAAGCTAAGAGAAACTGGAACATATCCAGGAATGTAAGACCAGGTGCAAAAATCTGATGGTCTAACGCTATTAAAATCATAAAGTCTGCTCTCTATCACTATGGAATTATGTTAGAGATCAATATCAAAAGATATTTGAAAATAACTCACACATTTTCAGCTGCAGTGTGACAGTTACCAAGAGAGAGCTTTGACTCAGCCACTGCAAGCTTTAATAAAGTTAGAAGACTGAAAAAGCAGAGGGAGATTGCAGGAAGAAGGGATTTAAATGAGAAATTAATACCAAAGATACTTTAAAAAACCCATGTGTTTGGAAATTAAGTGTCCATTTTTAAATGATGAATGTATATAAGGAGCCATAACAAGAAAGTAGAAAAATATTTGTAATAGAATAAAAATGAAAAGAGAATTTACCAGAATTTGTTGCATGTAGCTGAAGCTGCTCAGTGCAATTAAATGCACTATGGAGTCTTGAATCAAGTATGCGAACAAATAATGGACAAATAATTTTGTGAAATTTGAACAAAATCTGTACTTTAGTTAACAATACAGCATTGCATGTTAATCTTTTGTGGTTTTTTTGCAACATAGTATTTCTTTATATTCTCAGAATTAGAAGTTTCAAGCCTCATTCAAAATTTTTTTTACATTGCTAAGATAATAAACTTTCTAGACTTTTACTAGATGCCGAAATACATGGAACTATGCTACAGATATTTCTGTGTGCTCGAGTTCACCAGTCTTTGCAATCTTTTGCAAGATTGTGTGCTGCTGCTTCTGCTGAGTCGCTTCAGTCGTGTCCGACTCTGGCAGCCCACCAGGCTCCTCTGTCCATGGGATTTTCCAGGCAAGAACACTGGAGTGGGTTGCCATTTCCTTCTCCAATGCATGAAAGTGAAAAGTGAAAGTGAAGTCGCTCAGTCGTATCTGACTCTTAGCGACCCCATGGACTGCGGCCCACCAGGCTCCTCCGTCCATGGGATTTTCCAGGCGAGAGTACTGGAGTGGGGTGCCATCGCCTTCTTTGCAATCTTTTGTGAGATTGTGTAATCTGCCATTAATTTCATCTGGTGTAGTTTTTATTTTACACATTGTAGTTTTCATTTATAGACATTAAATTTTTTTGGTCAGTTTTATGTCTTCCAGATTGCTACTTAATATATTCAATCTTCTACTTCCTTTGGCATATGGAAATTAGTTATAACATTATTAAAATGTCCCACTGTACTAAATCTCTTATCTATTTCATTTCTTGATCAATTTCAATTCACTGATTTTTCTCCCCATTATGAACTACATTTTCTTTCTTCTTTGCATATCTGGTAATGTTTTCTATTGGATGCCAGATATTCTAAATTTTATCTTGTTAAATGTTCAGTATTTTTGTCTTTCTATAAATGTGTGTGTTAGTCACTCAGTTGTGTCTGACTCTTTGTGACTCCATGGACTGTAGCCCTCCAGGCTCCTCTGTCCATGGGATTCTCCAGGCAAGAATACTGGAGCGTGTTGCCATTCCCTTCTCCAGGGGATCTTCTTGACCCAGGGATTGAACCCAAATCTCTGCATTGCAGATGAATATTTACTGTCTGAGCCACCAGGGAATCTCTCTTATAAATAGTTCTGAGTTGTGTCCTTGGACTCAGTTAAATTAGTTAAAATATAAGTTCTATCATATTTAATTTTAAGTAGGTTAAATGTTCACAAGTCATTTAATTGTTATATTCTCAAATAAATAATTTTGACTAATATATTTTTGCTAAATTATGCTTTAACGAATAATTTTCAGAAAGTTACCTGATAATCCACTTTTGGATGACTTGCCTATCGTAAAATGCATTTCTACTGCCCATCGATTGGACATTTGACAATTCTGGAAGTAATAGAGCACCTGAGACACACTTTTCTTTCAAATCTCTATAGTTTCATTGAGTTCTGTTACGGAGAAGTGCTGGGGAGAAGATTGCAGTTAACAAATTGTTTTCTTCTTAGGGTGCCAATTTTTACTTTCTAAATGAAAGGGTTTCTTTATTGGAAAAATCTTGCTGTTTTTCTCCCTATTTCTTTTTATTGGGACATATTAAGGCTTCACATTGTATTTATATTTTCTTTTATTGCATGAAAGATCCTATTTGTGTCTGAATACATGTTTTATAATTTTTTTAATATCTACTTTAGTTATCCTAACTACTTTTGTGTTAGATTTCCATTTCTCTCAAGTTAAAATAATGTGTTAGATCCTGTATTAGGATGTAAGTCATGCTAAGTTAGGAAGGATCCTGTAGTTATGATTCTACTTCACCCAAGGACCAGTGAGAAACGCTCACTAAGTGTTTGCCTACTGAATGGTTGTTCAGTTGCTCAGTTGTGTCCGACTCTGAGACCCCAATGGACAGCAGCCTACCAGTGCTGAATGTATGAATCACTGAATGCTTATTTGACCTGTATCATAGAAAAATGCAAAGTTAGGTCAAAGGAGTAAAGCCATCTTGATCATTACTAAGCACTCTACAAATCCCGGGCTGAGATTCTCAGAGCAGAAGGCAGCAGATACAGGGCAATGTATTTTGGGAAAACACTGTACTCTCTTTAAGCCATCACAAATTTTTATTGCAAAAAAACTGTACCATGTGCATTTGGGCTCTGTTTCATGACCACAGAACAGGGACAGATATTACAAATTAGATGTCTGTGGTTGTGACCAGATTCCGGGAATGGGTGACTCCGGGGCCCCAGACAGACAGTGTCTGCCTTTCTGAGTGCAGACCGGAGAGGGAAGTCCCCGGCAGCCTGCCGCTGATGCGACACATCTGTGCAAGGCCTCGGGACAGAGCTCTCCTTTTCCAGACGTTTCCTCCACTGCTGTGTGGGAGTAGGTCTCACAAGACGCATTAAGTCCACGCTCTGCCGAGAGGCCCGTGACTGCTAGAGCCTTCAGGGATGGTCAGTGTGGTGTGCCTTGGGCAGGTCACCAGGTCCCCTATCACTCTTGCTCTCTCTGCACTGACATATTGCGGAGAGTTCACACTCAGGCATGTCAGAGCTAAATGGTGCAAGCTGATCTGGTGTCAGCTGCTAATGCCTGGATTCGTTATTGCCGTAGATAGGCACGTGTGAGGGGACGCTCAGACTCCCAGTCGCCCAGCTCTGCCCCCCTCCGCACTGGGTGGCAGACAGCAAGCCCATCCCTTTCATCAGCTCCCGTCAGAGCGAAGTCTTTGCCTTTATCTTGTTTTCCTTAACTGTCTCTCAGACATCGATTGAACCTCAGACTTTAACCCTGCTTGCTACTGTGTGATCTGGCCCATGAGCCTATATTTTGAAGACTGAATACAGTAAGACCCCTAAATTATTTGCGTGTACTTCATGTAAAATTTGCAGCACTGGAATTAGGCCTGAATTTAAGCAAGTTTTAATTAGAATTCAAAAACATCTTCTCCTGGGGTGTGCAGAATATAGATTAGGTGTTGTTTAGCTCGAAATTCCTGCAAGGTGTGGGTGGTAATCATCCACCCTGCTCCAGGCTATGGCCGCTTGATGCAAAGAGAGGAGTCTGATTCAAGCCACTCACGTTCCCCCTTTTAAGACTATGAAAGCCTTGGCTGGAGGAAAAAGAGCCAGAAGGGGGTGGAGCACAGTTATCTTAACACAGAACCCTAGACCTGAGGTCCACCTTGTATCTGAGGCATCTGACCTCCCTTCCAAAGTCCTCTGATTTCTGCCACATCTCTTCACTCTCACTCTTAGCCTCTGGACGCAAGAATCTGAAGATTGCCACAGCTCCCCGCAGTTATTGGCCAGGCTTATTAGACATGTTCCCATATCTTATTCATGGCACAGCTCAGCCAACCATCCCCAGAATCCGGACATCTACACTCACAGTTTCAGGGTACTCAGGCCCCACCTTCACCCCCTTTGTAGGTGACAAAATCCCAGTTATAGAAATAAAATGAAGATGGAGGTATGTGAGTATCCGTCTTTCTGAAGTCCAGCAAATATGCTCATAGATCCTTTTGATCCATTGAAGTAATAAAATATTATTCGGTGTGTTCAAAAACATGCCTAAAGTCTTTAGAATTTTTATCTGGAAATGAGATGCATACCCTCATTTAATAAACTTAGTAATAATTATAATTTCAAGTTTGTATTTTGTGTTATGATTGGAAGTAAATAAAATACAGAAATTGAGTCAGTCATGGGGAATTTAAAATAGATAAGACTGATCTATTTGTCAATTGATGGATTAATTATTTGATTTATTTAATGGTCGCCCATTCAGTCAATGACACTTTATAGAGAACAACCTCATGGTAGGGCATGAGCTGGGGAAGACCAGGCTTGGAGCAAGACATGGTGCCTATTCCCAGGGAGCTCAGTGGTGAGGAGTCAGCCCTAAAGACATATATCAATGTGTGTTGACAGGTGTGAGAAAAGACTTGTGGGCATGAGTCTGAAGAAGTCAACTGCATTTGATACAGGCATAACTGAAGACAAGTGGAATGGTCTATGAGCATACTTGCATGGTTGAAGGCAACTTTGCAGGTGGGACGTGGCGATCTCTTTACGGCAATGGATGTAAAGAGAAGCTGAGAATTCCCAGAGACATTTAAGAAGGAGGATTTTTTGTTGGGGTAGTGAGGGACACAGAAAGTTACGAGTGCAGCAACATTGCTATTTCTGGAGGAGTTGGTAGATGGTGATGGAGATAGAGATAAAGAAGAAAGTTTCTGTGAGAAAAAGGAATATGGGAAATAAGCAAACAGGGGACACAGAGATACCAAAAAAACCCTAGCCGAGTGTGGTGTGAAGGATAAAGAGAGTGTTTGGATTAGAAGGGAGGACTCATTTCTATTGAATGCTACTGAAACGTGAGGGAGGATGGGTACCATGCTCTTAACTGGTGACTTCTGTTTTCTCTGAGCAGCAGGAGAGAAAGTGTTCTGATGAGAGTGAATTTCAGAGGTTTGAGAACAGAATTTCTGGGCAACTTTCCAGCCTGATGTAGGAAGCAGGATGAGATAATCTATGTAATGTGTTTTGAATACTGCCTGGCAAAGATTAAGTTCTCAATAAATGTTGGCAGCTATTATAATGGCACCAAATTGTTTAGCTTTGTGGTTTTTCTCTAACAGTGATTAGCACCTGGAATATAAGTAAAAAAAAGTTGGACGGACGCATTAATTCTGACGGGGATTTTTCAAGTGAGATGGAAGGGCAAGGGAGTTGGAGAAATTGGCAAGCATGGTAAAAATAGTGTTCTGTGGAATTTTAACTGGATTTAAAAAGCAAAAAGGAAGATAGGAGAAAGCTGCTAGATAATGGGAACATAGAAAGTTCCTGGGCCACAATGTCTTAATGACGTTACAACATTGGTGCCAGGAGAATAAGTGAGTGAAAGACACTGAAGGATGGGAGGCTGAGGAAGAGAGAAGGATTTCTAAATTTTGGACTTTTACATATAGCAGTAGTCAGTGATGACAGTATTCCAGGGAGGCAATGGAAGCAAGTTGATAGCGTGGAATGGAGGTGAAGGTCACTGGAAATGAGCGATTAGCGGACTGAGAACTAAAGGTGTAAGGATTGAATGTTAAAGTCACCAGAGTAGGGATAGGGCTGCGGGTGGTGGAGTGATCACGAGGCTGGCAGGTGACAAAAGTGGCAGCTGGAAATGGGTGACGTAGCTTAGCCTTATTTCCCCAGCTACATGGCAACGTGCTCTCCCTGAGCTGGGAGGGTCCACTGACATGCTTGGAAGTGCTTTTGATATGTGAGTAGCTTTCTGCCACAGAAGGCATGGCCCTCCTCCAGGGCCCTAGGGATCTGTGACCCAGCTCTGCTACTCGGGCTTTCCAGAGACCCCACAGTGTCCCTTTGCACTAGGCTGCCTAAGGGGCCAGGCAGTTAGCCTACAGCTGGCCTGTGTCTAGCCTTTTCTTACTCTGAACTCTGCTCAAAATTGGCACGCTACTGGGTCCTCTGATAAGTGGGTCAGATCAGTACTTCTACGTGTGGTCTGCTTTGTGTCCAAATCCGCACCATGTCCTGTCTTCCTGGCGGGAAGTAGAAGAGGCAACAATGTGTCCTTTATCTGAAGGGAAATGTCCCAGCCCGACCCAGCCCACTGGACTCTACAGCTTTGCCGGGGCCGGGGCGGGGGCGGGGGCAGAACCTTGCGGGGTGCATCTCCCTTCTTTGGACCCTAATGTGATTGTATATAGAGTACACTTATGCTTTCAGATCACAGAACTCTGCACTTCAGGTCTCTAAAAGGTCAGCCAAGCTGTGATTTACAGCAATAGGCTTCCCAAGTGCCCATTCATTTATTTCACCCTGAAAAAAAATGAGACAATTAATATTTACCCTATATTCCTCACACTCTAATAATAAGGGTTATCTGAGAGAATACACACAAAAGACTTTAAACCGTAAATTCAGTTCAGTTCAGTTCAGTCGCTCAGTCATGTCCGACTCTTTGCGACCCCATGAACCGCAGCACGCCAGACCTCCCTGTCCATCACCAACTCCCAGAGTCCACCCAAACCCATGTCCGTTGAGTCGGTGATGCCATCCAACCATCTCATCCTGTCATCTCCTTCTCCTCCTGCTCTCAATCTTTCCCAGCATCAGGGTCTTTTCAGATGAGTCAGCTCTGTGCATCAGTTGGCCAAAGTATTGGAGTTGCAACTTCAAAGTCAGTCCTACCAATGACCACCCAGGGCTGATCTCCCTCAGAATGGACTGCTTGGATCTCCTTGCAGTCCAAGGGACTCTCAAGAGTCTTCTCCAACACTGCAATTCAAAAACATCAATTCTTCAGCGCTCAGCTTTCTTTATAGTCCAACTCTCACATCCATACATGACCACTGGAAAAACCATAGCCTTGACTAGATGGACCTTTGTTGACAAAGTGATGTCTCTGCTTGTTAATCTGCTGTCTAGGTTGGTAAAAACCCGTGAAACATAGTTCAAATGTTAAGTGTTTGATATTATCCTGTTTAGATGTCACATTGCCTCTTCTTCTTTCTTCTTTTCATAGCTGAGGATTGTGAGATGAGAGAGGGAAGAATCAGAACTTCCACCAATAGGGCTCAAGGCAGCTGTGTTAGAAATATCTTGGGAATTAAGCAAACAAGGGGCTGCTCTTGTTTATGCAAATCTGTCCCCAAGATTTTTCCAAGTGCCAGCTGGCAACCTGGGATTGATAACTGAAGGGTGAAGTGGAGTATTTCCCATGATTTTTTAAAATCATCTCTCTTTCATAGAGGGATACAATTAACTGGTAATCAAGCCATACCAAGAGCTTCCCAGGAGGTGTTAGTGGTAAAGAACCTGCCTGCCAATGCAGGAGACGTGGGTTCAATCCCTGGGTTGGGAGGATCCTCTGCAGAAGGGTATGGCAACCCATTCCAGTATTCTGCCTGGAGAATCCCATGGACAGAGGAGCCTGGCGGGCTACAGTCCATGGGATTGCAAAGAGTTGGACACGACTGAAGTGACTTGCACGCACAAATTGTACCAAACTCATGTTTAATAAAAAACTGGCCAAGTGCTCTATGAACTCTATATACCTCATGCATGGCTGGGCATTCTAAGGGCTGCAAGGGTCCAGGTTCATGGTGGAGGCTTTTGAGAAGGAAGGCACATTCCAGACGCTTTCAGCACCAGCACGCTATTTCAGCCTGGGAACTTGGCTTGGGATCAGTCAGAATTTCCTGTTTCATTTCTCTTTGAGTAGGCGGTGTGCCCTCAAATAAGCCATTTGACCTGGGAGCAGATGGCCAGGCGCACGGATCTCTGGGAATGATGGCCGAGCCCCATGACAGGTTGACGGCTGTGGCACAGGAGCAGCATCTGTGAGCGGACCTTGGGGAGTTAGCTGTCCAAATGAGCACCGTCTGGCCTCGTCTGCTCTACCGCAGGGCTGCGTCCAGCTTGAAGACGAGCAGGGGGCCGAGCTGCTCCCCTGCAGTTCAATGTTCTAGGGGCAAGAGGGTGCTGGGATGACAAGCCTTCCACCTGCGTGCAATGAAGGGAATAACTAGATATACAGCTTCACTGGGGAAATTGGACAAGTGTGACTTGGGAGATGCACTTTCAAAGCAAATTTTGTTGTCACTGCTGATATTTATTTTCCTCTGGTCCCTGGGTGAAAATTTAGCAGTCCTAGGATCAGAATTATTGATTAAAAAGAAATATTCGAAACTAGACAAAATCAGATACTGAAGAAGAATACTAGGGTAATGTCAGAACAGGAAAGGACACAGATGTACAGGTACACGAAGCTGAATATCCAAAGAGAGAGACCAGGGGCCACAAAAGTCAAATATTCTTTCAACATCCAGGTTTGGTGGATTTAGGATGCTGATATCCAGCCAGACCTGAATTAAAAAACTCTATTTGGAAAGTAGTATAAGTCTTCATGAGCAGTATCCCCAAAATTAACTTTCAGGCTTTTAGAGAAAATCATGGTACATTAAAATAATGAAGAAAGATAAATTTGTAAAAAGGAACAAATTTAGTGGACTATTATTACCTTTTTAAAAAATTGACAACACTTCTAAAGCTGATATAACAAATGAAGCTTATTTGAGTAAATCCTATAACACTGTGAATATCTTAAGGAAAAGACTTTTCTTTGTGTCATGCTGTAATCTTAGTTTCCAAAGCTCTATTGTGCTAAGGATTTTTGCTGCTGTCTCATTGGAATTCTTTGTTGGAGGGGAAATATTATTATTGCATTGTAAGAAAAAAACATGACCTGTGAAAGGAGAACTTCAGATGTTTGTGGATGTTCCCAAGACTTTTCTGAATTTGGGGGGATTACAACCTAAACAAGAACACCCCCAGGAATCATTTTACCTGTGAGCCTGCAGATAGCTTCTGTCTTCACTCTGTCACGCTGGCATTTCCTCAGAGACACGTGTGATGTAAAGGCCAATCCCAAAGGCTCTGAGTCAGATGGGCTGGCAGAGTCCCAAGACCTCCTTTTATTTGCGTTTGACCATGGGATGTCATATGATCTGGAACCTGTATCTTCATTTGTAAAGTGACCTACTTCATAGGTCATTTGTGAATATTAAATGATATCATTAATATGAGGTGTTTATTAGCATAGAACCTACAACGTTGCGGAGAGTTGATAAATGACACTTTTTTCTCTTTTTATTATTACTGTAAGAGGCACTCATCAGAGCTGAGTTGAACTAAACTGAGTCAATCAAGCATCTGTTTTCTGTGAACACTGTAAGAGGTCGGGCCTCCCACTCCCTCGAGGGATACAGGGTGTCGAGCAGGGCGAGGCCACGCGGGACGTGGAGACGGCGCAAGTATCGCGCGGCTGTCTGCGCCTGCAGGCCACGAACCCCCGCGCGCGCAGGCACACACACAGACGCCGCCGCGCAGCCTGGTCGCCGAGCCTCACATGCTTCCCACGTTCCCCAGGCTTCCCTCCGGAGACTCAGATGTTTCGGACAATGACCTGTGAGCAGAAATGACAAGGTCACTGCTCGGATGCGCAGGTCAGGTGCCTCCTCCGTCCCTCCTCCTGGGACTTCCACTGTCCTGGGTTGCAAAGCTTAAGATGGAGTGGGCTGCCTGACCCACATCAAGCATTGTGAGAAATGAACCTTTGTGTATTAATTGCCTGAGATACAAGGGTTAGTTGTATCTTACCCTGACACACTAGCCTATAGCCTAAAAGGGCTGAGCTGTAGAGTAGACTCTAGGTAGAGACAAGAACAATGTTCAGTGGTTACTCTTAATAGATAGCTCGGATTCGGTTGACTTTAAATAAACACTGCACCCATTAAGATCCAACCCTGAAAAGATCATAACAGTGAACTATTTACATAGTTCAGTTCAGTTCAGTTGCTCAGTCGTGTCCGACTCTTTGAGACCCCATGGACTGCAGCACTCCAGGGCTTCCTGTCCATCACCAACTCCTGGAGCTTACTCAAACTCATATCCATTGAGTCAGTGATGCCATCCGACCATCTCATCCTCTGTCGTCCCCTTCTCCACCCACCTTCAATCCTTCCCAGAATCAGGGTCTTTTCAAATGAGTCAGTTCTTCCCATCAGGTGGCCAAAGTATTGGAGTTTCATCTTCAGCATCAGTCCTTCCAATGATCTCCTTTAGGATGGACTAGCTGGATCTCTTTGCAGTCCAAGGGACTCTCAAGAGTCTTCTCCAACACCACAGCTCAAAAGCATTAATTCTTCGGTGCTCAGCTTTCTTTATAGCCCAACTCTCACATCCATACATGACCACTGGAAAAACCATAGCTTTTACTAGATGGACCTTTGTTGGCAAAGTAATGTCTCTGCTTTTTAATATGCTGTCTCAGTTGATCATAACTTTTCTTCCAAGGAGTAAGTGTCTTTTAATTTCATGGCTGCAGTCATCATCTGCAGTGATTTTGGAGCCCAAGAAAATAGAGTCTCTTACTGTTTCCACTGTTTCCCCATCTATTTACCATGAAGTGATAGGACCAGATGCCATGATCTTAGTTTACTGAATGTTGAGTTTTAAGCCAACTTTTTCACTCTCCTCTTTCACTTTCGTCAGGGGCTCTTTAGTTCTTCTTCACTTTCTGCCATAAGGGTGGTGTCATCTGCATATCTGAGGTTATTGATATTTCTCCCGGCAGTCTTGATTCCAGCTTGTGCTTCATCCAGCCCAGCATTTCTCATGATGTACTCTGCATAGAAGTTAAATAAGCGGGGTGACAATATACAGCCTTGACGTACTTCTTTCCCAATTTGGAACCAGTCTGTTGTTCCAGGTCCAGTTCTAACTGTACCTCCTGACCTGCATACAGATTTATTTCTCAAGACACAGGTCAGGTGGTCTAGTATTCCCATCTCTTTAAAAGTTCTCCGCAGTTTGTGGTGATCCACACAGTCAAAGGCTTTGGCATAGTCAATAAAGCAGAAGTAGATGTTTTTCTGGAACTCTTTTGCTTTTTTGATGATCCAGCAGATGCTGGCAATTTGATCTCTGGTTTCTCTGTCTTTTCTAAATCCAGCTCAAACATTTAGAAGTTCACAGTTCACATATTGCTGAAGCCTGGCTTGGAGAATTTGAGCATGACTTTGCTAGCGTGTGAGATGAGTGCAATTGTGCGGTAGTTTCAGCATTCTTTGGCATTGCCTTTGTTTGGGATGGAATGAAAACTGACCTTTTCCAGTCCTGTGGCCACTGCTGAGTTTTCCAAATTTGCTGGCATATTGAGTGCAGCATTGTCACAGCATCATCTTTCAGGATTTGAAATAGCTCAACTGGAATTCCATCACCTCCACTAGCTTTGTTCATAGTCATGCTTTCCAAGGTCCACTTGACTTCACGTTCCAGGATGTCTGGCTCTAGATGAGCGATCACACCATCGTGATTATCTGGGTTGTGAAGATCTTTCTTGTACAGTTCTTCTGTGTATTCTCGCCACCTCTTCTTAATATCTTCTGCTTCTGTTAGGTCCAGACCATTTCTGTCCTTTATTGTGCCCATCTTTGCATGAAATGTTCCCTTGGTGTCTCTAATTTTCTTGAAGGGAACTCTAGTCTTTCCCGTTCTATTGTTTTCCTCTATTTCTTTGCACTGATCACTGAAGAAGGCTTTCTTATCTCTCCTTGCTATTCTTTGTAACTCTGCATTGAGACGGGTATATCTTTCCTTTTCTCCTTTGCCTTTCACTTCTCTTCTTTTCACAGCTATTTGTAAGGCCTCCTCAGGCAGCCATTTTGCTCTTTTGCATTTCTTTTTCTTGGAGATGGTCTTGATCCCTGTCTCCTGTACAATGTCACGAACCTCCATCCATAGTTCATCAGGCACTCTATCAGGTCTAATATGTCATCTATCTGTTGACATATCTAGTCAGTCTGTATTTAGAGAAGCTGTTTTCACCTCATGTGGTTTATCCTGTGTTGGAATTCTCCAAGAACTGGCCTATTTCCTCACCTCTTCCTAGTCTTAGCCTGCTGACTGAGGATTGAGGCTAACACCCCTCCTTAATCCAGACATCCACAGCATGGGATTAGCTTCTTAGAAGAAGACAGGGAGGGGCCTGCTGCTGTTGCTGCTGCTGAGTCGCTTCAGTCGTGTCTGACTCTGTGCGACCCCGTAGACGGCAGCCCACCAGGCTCCTCTGTCCCCAAGAGGGAGCTGCAAAGAACCAAGGGGGTTCTGGCCACAGACAGAGACTGTGCCAGAAGAGTTGGGAGTGACTAGGGTGTCGCTGCGTGGTCTATGGGAGCGTGCGTGTTTGCTAAATCACTTCAGTTGTGTCCCACTCTTTGTGACTGTAACCCACCAAGCTCCTCTGTCCATGGAATTCTCTGGGCAAGAATACTGGAGTGGGTTGCTGCACCCTCGTTCGGGGAGTTTTCACGACCCAGGGATCGAACCTGAGCCTCCTGCGGCACCTGCATTGCAGGCAGACTCTTTACAACTAAGCTACCAGGGAAGCTCCTGGTCTATGGGAGACCAGTGGAAAAGAGCAACCCCTGGGATGCAGGCTGCGGGTGCTACCAGGGAGCCCAAAGTCTCCTAATGGGAGGAAGGAGGAAGAGACTAGTCGCAGTGCGGGCAAAGTGCTTCTTCCATGGCAACACTAGGCGACGAGAATCACATGTCTGCGAGGTGGTTATCGCAGGAGCACTGTCTTTCCTGATCTTCCGCACAAGCTTAAGAGATGGAGTTGATCACATTTTAATAGTGAAAATAATTGAGCCTCAAAGATGTTAAGTAAGTTGCCTGAGATCACAGAATTATTAAATCTTGGGGCCAAGATTCAAGACCAGATGCCTCAGCATCAAAAGCCCTTCCTCTCCTCTCTGTAGCTTATTTCCTCTGAAGATGAAGAAAGATATGAAAAAGAATGGCCATTACCTGTGTGACTTGGCAGGGCAGTGTGCTGAGGCCAGAGCCAGGAGGAAGGGGAAGCTGGGACTAGGAATGGCAGAGGCAGACAAGACCCGAGCCTGCGTTATTTCCAAGGGGACTCTCTTCCAGTAGTCGGACAATAGCAGAGGTTTCCAGTAAATGCAGGTGGAATAGGAAGGTCACGATGTTTTCGTTCCACCCAATCCGTCTGACACTTTTCTGGAAATAGAGGGCAGAGTCTAACCTCAAGAAGAGGTCTGGTCAGGACTGGACACGGCATCAGTACTTCCACCTGGACTTCTGGGCAGATCTGGTGGGTCTAAGCCTCCAAATACCCAGGCTGTGGTGTGCTTGCAACCTCGTGGAGAAAGTCAGTGACTGACATGGATTCAGAGATGACAGACTGCCCCGTGAGTCCAAGTTCCACGTTACATTTCACCCACTTGAGGATCCAGTTCTGAATGGAATCTAGGGCCACTAGAAGTGAGGACTAAGGATCTGCAAGGTCACGAGGTTGGCTGTCAACATGCGTGAAGATGAAGGTGAACCAGGTTCCCCAAACTGCGATCCAGGCAGTTTGGATTGACAGCTGATCCCTGGAAGGGAGAGCCTGGAGGCAAAGCAGCTGATCTCCAGATGCCCACTGACAAGCTGTAAGGTGAATCTCTAGGACATGGCCCTTTATTAGGAACCATAATCTAGTGACTCTGGGGCTCTGTCCAGTTTTGTTTGATCTGAACAGGGTTACAAAGTGAACTGAAATGCCTTGCGTGGGGCTAATTCTCTCCAGTTCCCGCCAATCTCTTTTGCCGCCTGGACAACTTCATTCCTGTGCCCACCCCGCTGCATGTCTTTGAGAACCGCTGCAGGGGGTCCTTCCGTCGCTGACTTCTGTTTTGTGTAGATCACTGGTCCAGCTTCAGACTTCCTGCTGCAGGACTGACAGTGAAGTCGGGGCTGGCTCCACCTTCCCTGTCTCTCCTCTGCAAGCATCTTCCCCAGGACAGACAAAGAAAAGCCCTCCAGCGGCTCCCTCTCCCACATCCTACTCAATCTAGAAAAGGAGATCAGAGAGGAAGAAAGAACACTCGTTGAGAAATGCTAGCCAAAGGTTAGAAAGGGGCAACAAAGACCAAGGGGAAAAGAACAGCTTTCTCCTAGAAGTCCAAATGCTGATGTGCTTTTACACATCTATTTCCCAGGTTCTTGGGTTTTTAATCATAAAGTTTTGGTTGACTTGTTGAATAAGGAAGGCTCATGGAATAACCCAAACTGCGATGCTTCACGCATTTATTCTACAAGGAGCTAGTGGTGGGTGTGATTTTGATAGGTGTGTTCTGGGGTTTCCAGAGGAGGGGGAGCTGCAGGCTTAGGGAAACAACAACAACAACAAAAATCTTGAGCAGAGCTGAATGAATCAGAATTGAGAGGGTGACTGATTGTTCTTCATTGTCCAACCCTATCCCACAAGCTAGCACATGTGGCTATTGGGATTGAGACGCGTGGATGGTCCGAAAGAAGATGTGCTGTGAGTGAGTGTAAAATACACACCAGATTTCAGAGACCTACTATCTACCTTCTACTATGAGAAAACCTACTGTCTCATAGTAACCTACCTCATTAGTAAGTTTTAGATATGTTTGTATTAACAATGGAAACAGTGACAGAATTTATTTTCTTGGGCTCCAAAATCCAGGTACATGTTGACTGCAGCCATGAAATTAAAAAATGTTTGCTCCTTGGAAGAAAAGCTATAACAAACCTAGACTGCGTATTAAAAAGCAGAGACATTACTTTGCCGACAAAAGTCTGTCTAGTCAAAGTTATGGTTTTTCCAATAGTTATGTATGGATGTGAGAGTTGGACCATAAAGAAAGCTGAGTGCCAAAGAATTGATGCTTTTGATCTGTGGTGTTGGAGAAGACTCTTGAGAGTCCCTTGGACTGTGAGGAGATCAAACTAGTCAATCCTAAAGGAAATCAGTCCTGAATATTCATTGGAAGGACTGATGCTGAAGCTGAGGCTCCAAACCTTTGGCCACCTGATGCAAAGAACTGACTCATTGGAAAGACCCTGAAGCTGGGAAAGATTGAAGGCAGGAAAAGAAGGGGACAACAGAGGATGAGATGTTTGGATGGATCACAGACTCGATGCACATGAGTTTGAGCAAACTCTGGGAGTTGGTGATGGACAGGGAGGCCTGGTGTGCTGCAGTCCATGGGGTCACAAAGAGTAGGACATGACTGAGCGACTGAACTGAATTGAACTGAACTGGCTTGTGTTACATTTCCATTAGATAATGCTGGTCTAGGCTTTTCTTAAAGCTTCAGAACAAGAACACACACACCACCCCCCACACACATTCATTCTGTTGAGGGTTCCAAGAAGCTCCAGCAGCTGGAAGATAAGTCTGCTGACCTTTTTTTTATTGACATTGTTAACAGTTCTTGAAAACATTGCAGACCATTTCTTGGCGCTTGGCGACCTCCCGTTATTGATCAGTCTTCCATAATCTCCTTGTTGTTGGCCTCTCCATATCTGCCATCTTTGTCTCCACCGTTCCCTGCCTCAAACCCAACTTAGGTTGTTTCCCACCTTTTGAAATGCCACCATAGGTTCAGGGTATGCGATGTCCTGGAGGAAAACAAGTACTTACACGTTGAGAATAAGAAATCGTTTTCCCTAGACTTTGGAAGTTAACATGATGGGGCTTTCCTGCATTCCAGCTGCCTCGCTGCATCTGGCAGCCTGGCTGTTCTCTGATATAATGTGAACCCTAACTCAGTGGTCATTTCCATGCGTAAAAAGTTCAGCAGTATTGTTGGAAGTATCATCATAAATCAGGAACAACTTTCTTTAGGGGCTCTATTGCCACTTGATTTAGTAGTTCCTGGCAACTTGCCTATCATGGAATGAAGCCATGATTGCTTCCTACACAAAATGTTATCTGCAAAACATCCCGCCAGAAACCTATAGAAAAGAACACTGACCAGCTTGCGAATTTTGATAATCTATGACTGCTTTTTGTATTGAGAATACATTTGACAATGGGACTCATTGTTAATTTGGACAATATATTCCATAGAGCAGCTTCCAAATTAAAATGGGGTTTATACGGCGTTTTACACGCCATTTGTTTCAAAGGAAAGAAAATTGGACTCCTTTAGTTCCAGGAGGAAAATTCTACAAAACATGTGTACTGTGAAATATGAGAAAGTATCTTCAGCCACTTTCATGCTAACATGTTCAGTTGTTAGCAAAACAGGAAAAAATGTATCAGCTCTAGAGAGTAGGGGAGCGTGACAGCTTCATATCCCCAATGTCCTGGAGTTTCTTTTAGACGAGCACTAAAGAGTCGGACACGACTGAGCAACTGAACTGAACTGAATTGAACTGAACTGAGGAGGATGTGCAGTCCCTCACATGTACGGAGTACCTTACCCAGGAAGCACTGGGAGGAGAGGCTGGAAGACTCCCTCCAACACTCTGTAGTCGTTTTGCCTGGCAGTGTGCTGTGGAGGAGAGACACTGGGGACAATAAGGGATTCAGCAGATGGAAAATTATGCCATTCCGTTCGCACACCCATGGTGGCTCCCAGCCCTAGAAAACACCTGTTGTGGACAGTGAGCCCACGTCAAGAACAGGAGTGACCCTTGGTCAGTGCTCAGCAAAGAGCAGGAGAGTCCCAGAAAGCTCCCAATGCCCTCCAAACTCAGGAAAGACGCTGAGCAGAGCTGCCTTCCCTGGCTCACTCCCAAGTTCCCCTGCTCCCGAGGCCGCTGAACCAGCAAAGTAAGACGTGAGTAAATCTAAACCTATCTTTTCTTCCCTTCCCTTCCCTTGGGTCGAAACAATTCAGACTGTGATCTCAGGTCCTGGTCCTGGACAAATATTGTGCTCTCTTTGTAATGATGAGCACACAGAGAAAAATTGCCAGGCAAATGAAAAGATAGCAGAGTTCAACAGAAGGGATCACTCTGAGGAATCAGAGAAAATATTTTTCTATGAAATATAGAAAACAGACAGGGGAAATTTTGAGAACACTCCTGATTTGTGTGTCTAAAAAACTTCAAAAGGACATTTCTTTTATGAAATTTGAGCAGAGAACCATAAAGAGAAAAACAAAAAGGTTATGAAAGCCAACATGGAGATTTTCTTTTAAAATGTTCATTTCAGATTGCAATGTAAAAAGTGAACAGCAAAATGGGTCCTGCCACAAACAGGTTTGATGGAACAGATGTCAACTTTTATATCACAAAACTCAGAGAAAAAAAGATAAAGAGATAGAATGAGAGAATATATAAAAAGTATGGACAAGAGGTATGTTTACCATGTAAGCATTAGGAATTTCAGGAAAAGAACCAGTAAAAGTGGAGCCATTATTAAGGACTATTTGGGAGCAGTTTTTCTGAGAGACTTGCATTTCCTGAAAATCAGTCAAAACTAATGGAAAGTTTTTGATGCTTAGATTTATCTTGACAATTCATTTTAATTTCAAGAATTAAAACAGATTGAGTGAGTATCCATGCAGATAAAGCTTGCCTCCCACTTCTCCTTTGCAACATGAAGACAGAATTGTCTACAGAATTATGAGGATAAAAGGATTGTGATTCAAATGGTATCATCAGTTAAAATGTGGGTTGACATTTTAAAGAAGTAAAAGCAAATTCTTCATATTTCCCAAGGAATAACCAGTTGGCATTGTCCTACGTTTGATAATGGAAATTATAGAAAATAGATTTCAATACATTTTTATTAAATGTCACTACTAATAGGATAAAAATATTAGAAATGACTTCCAAAATCACAGGAGAAAAGTTAAAGATAACTGTAGTCAATATAAAAAGGTATAGCTGATTCACTTTGCTGTATAGCAGAAACTGACACAACTTTGTAAAGCAACTATACTCCAATAAAAATTTTAAACAGAACCATAAAACAAAACAGAAGAAATAAAACTAAGCACATAAATCTTGTTAATACAATGATCAGGATAAACTCTCATTTTGAATCACAGACTTTTTTTACATTACGTTAAAATTAAATGTTGTATTAGTGTACCCAGTCAATCCAAAAATAATAAAAATAAGGCAATGAGCAACAATATAGTAGATGAATCCAAACAAAAGCAGGGCAAGAATGGGATATGAATGGGAGACAAGGTGGAACCCACGGCTGACACGGTCAATATGATAAGTGGTGTTAATTTATTCCACTGAAAGAAAAAAATCCACAATAAAGATGTAACAGGTCACACTCTTCTATGGCGACTGTAAAAACATTAAAGGTGGTAAACAGTCTTAGAAGGCTTTGTGGTAGGTGATGTTGACATGCTTGTTTTGGGACTAATCTAGTGGGCAACGAGTAAGGGTGTAGAGGGTTCAAACATTGTAACTTATTTGTATCCCCCAAATGGAGAAGGTACATACGCTTAGAATATTTCTACAATTTCGTCACAAAGAATACCTTAGGAGGTTCTAGCAGTTAACACTCCATCCGTGGACCCAGGTTCTCAGCTGTGCTGCAGACTACTCAGTGCTGCTGAGTGACCCCTGTGATGACGGTTATTGTCATCATAAAATATTGACCAAGAGCCTGCGATGAGTGTGTCTCCCTCATGTGCCGTAGACAGGAGGTAAGGTGAGTCCATTGCTGTTATTTTTTAGCCACTAAGTCATGTCCGGCTCTTTTGTGAACTTGTGGGCTGTAGCCTACCAGGCTCTTCTGTCCATGGGATTTCTCAGGTAAGAATCCTGGAGTGGGTTGCCATTTCCTTCTGCAGGGAATCTTCCCAGATCAGAAACTGAACTTGAGTCTCCTGCATCGACAGGCAGAATCTTTACCACTGAGCCACCATGGAAGCACAGGAGAGCCCACTGCCAAGCATCAGAAAGGGAGAGAAGAGAAGCTGGGCTTTGCTCCACTGTGAATGGCTTGCGAGCCCTGCTTCCTCATCTGCATGGCAACTGTTGACCCTTTGGTCAATGATGGAATTAAAATCTAGTGTCTATAAAGCAAATATTTTCCATTTCCAACATGAGGTCAGTGACTTTTGCTCATTTTCACTCCTGCCTTGGATTTCAGATTTACATACTTCAGAGGATTGCTGTTATAGAAGCAGAGTGACTCACTCTAGAAGGGCTGTGTTTTAGAAAGCACAGTTTTTATTACGGCACCTAAGGTGCTCTGGAGATATAAACTGTGTAACTCGGGAAGCCATGCCTCATTTTGAGGACCGCTGCAGGAGCACATGTGACCTTTTATAGAGTGATTTATAAAGTGATTCTTCACCACACAAACTAACTCAAGGGACCTTAAATACTGAATATTCTTAGTATGTTGCAAACCACTATCCGGGTTCCATGTGACTTCTGGAATGTATTTGTTGCAGAAGTTACAGCCACTGAGCACCTCGGAGGGAGCATCACTGAAGCTCTGTAGGACCATCGAGAGCAGAAATTGAGGAGACCACGTGTGTTTTCGGACAGGAGTGATCTTGCCTAAAGTCTAAGTCACCTGGTTCAAGGTGAATAGATTGTTTTTAGTAAGTAGATGATTAAGAAAAAGCTTGGAAATAGTTCCTCCAATGTACCGTGGGCTCCATTCTAACCACCGACTCAGTAGTGACTTCGTGTTTTTAAGGAGAGGAACTCCCTGGACGTCCTCATCCAGGTGACGAAGAAAAGCTCCTCAGGGCCCCTGAGGTTGCCGGAGCCCCACTTGTCCTGTCCTGAATCACCCTGCCTGTCAGAGCACAGACTCTCCATCTGAGAAGTGCACGCCTATTTGTTTACATACACAATCTCCTTGAGAGCTCCTTTGAATTCAAACGCTTACATCAGTTATTTGCAAGGGCATAATTTCATTCCACATGGTGGTGATATTTTTTTCTCCAAATATGGACTCCTGAGGTGGTAATAAACAACGCAGTCTGGGCGTAGGAAGTAGAGTATCCTTCCCCCAGGGTTATTCCAGGGAGGCAGGGACGGAAGCGGGCCTTGCTATTTCAGGAAAGCTGGTGGAGGGTGGGCTCGAGGGCTGGCAGCTAGGCGGCAGCTGTCCTCAATCTTCGGCTTTAACAGAGGAGAGCTGCCAGATTCACATTGTTTAAACACTTAACTAAATTAGCTATGAAAAGAAGGATGGGAGGAGGCCTGCTTAGTGGGAGAATCGAGGCCTTTTGGCTTCACCACTTCAGACACACACACTTCACACACACACACACACACACACTCACACACACACTCTCTCTCACACACATACACTGATTTTCCCCAAGAGTCTGCTGGGGGAACTGGAGAGAAATTGTGTACCCCTTAGAGCAAGATTAACAACAGCGAGAACAGTGAAAATACCTGCTTTAGGAAGCTGTGCCTGGAGAGTCTGCTCAGGGTTGCAGAACTCTGGACCTAAAAGGTGGGCTGAGAATCTAAGTTAGACGCTGGATCAACAGAGTGAGGGCTTGTCTAGGACAGTGGATCCAAAAAATAAAGAGGACCCCGAGGCTTCAGTTCTGAGGACGGGAGACGCTGTCCTCCCCTGACGGCAAGAGCTGCAGGTCCGGCTCTCTGAAATCACCTCTGGTCTACTGGATCTCCAGTTAACTTCTGTTGTTTCAGAAACAATTACATCTAAGAATGTTAAATATGGGCTCTTTGTCGAGTTGAGATTGGCTCTAGTTGATGGCCACAGCGCTCTGTCATTGAATGTATCCTCTCTCTAACATTTGATCAGTGCATTGAGGGGCACCATGGAAGACATTTGTCTAATATTCTGGTAACTTAAAATATGGAAGCATATGCAATGAAACACAGAGTCATGATCTCAAACAAATGTGAAAAATCGTAAAGTGAGCTAAGACAGGCTCCGTGAAGCTTCCTAAAAGTAAACAGAAGGTTCTAAAATTAGATTCCAGAAATTCATCTCATAAGCATGATATGGAAGAACTCTAGCTGGGCAGATCCAACATCTTAAGGAGACACTGTGGCTTTAGTTAAGCACATAGTGAGTCAGGCGGAACCAGGACTGTCCTGTGGCAAGAAAGAAACAGTCCAGGCAGCGCCGGCTGACTCTGATCCGGCTCAGCTCCAAGGACCCTGAAGACTCGTGAACAAGCCAGGGACGGACACCTGAGCAAGGAAGAGTTGATGCCTTCAGACTGTGGTGCTGGAGAAAACTCCTGAGAGTCCCTTGAACTTCAAGGAGATCAGTCCTGAATATTCATTGGAAGGACTGGTGCTGAAGCTGAAGCTCCAATACTTTGGCCACCTGATGTGAAGAGCCGACTTACTGGAAAAGACCCCGATGCTGGGAAAGATAGAAGGCAGGAGGAGAAGGGGATAACAGAGGATGAGATGGTTGGATGGCATCACCAACTGAATGGACGTGACTTTGAGCAAATTCCGGGTAATAGCGAAGGACAGGGAAGCTTGGCATGCTGCAGTCCCCGGGGTTACAGAGAGTCAGCTATGACTGAGCGATAAAATAACAAGACACCTTCTCATGAGAAGAATTTGTAAACGAGATTGGATTATTGATCCTGGAAAAGGTTTCACTAAGACATAGCCTCCATCTGTGGATACTCTTATGAAGGACTGGAAGCGACTGCTCAGACAGACCTGGAGGGCAGAAGTCACAGGAAGGAAGACTTGAGCTTAAAATGCAAAGGTATTTTAATGCCTCAAGGTGATTGAAAGGGGTTACCTGCTTTGCAAAGGGAGTATTGAGTGTCTGAGCAGAGGAAAGAAGGCCTGTATTGGGGAGATACCTCAGACCATTGCTAAGACACCTCTGGAACCATGATTCTCTGAAGTCCATGTGGATATGGGTTAGTCCTCTTTAAGAAACAAAATCCACTCCTTTTCCTAGATAACGGAACATCTTTAATCAGTGGGACAGCTCAAAGTGACCCTCGGGAGGCTGAGCTACATCTTCCTTAATTGAGGAAAAGGAGTTCACTCTTTCAGCCCAGCAGAATCCTCCAGACTGAGGGGGCCCAGCTAAAACAATGGCATGTTCACCCCATGGACTAACCTCCCTGGGCCTCCAGGCTGAGGTTCATCTTCCTGGGGACTCACCGTCTGAGCTGGTGCTCATCGGCTGAGGCTCATGCATCAGAGATTAACTTCGTTATGTGTTCATATCACTGGACTGTGGCCAGGTTGAAGCTCTTCCTGTTCCCATTCTGGAGGATGGTGAGGGAACTGTGGTTGCGGGAAGCCTTGGTAAAGCTGCATCGATCCCAGGAACCGTCACAGAACTCTGATCTGTAATTTTCTCCTTAAACTGGTAGCAGGAGAGTTTCCTGATGGCCTCTGCTCTACTCAGTCTCATGACAAAACTCAGTCCAGGCTCCACCGCTGCCTGTGCTTGCTGGGTGGCCCTGGACAAGTTATTTGGCCTGTCAGATCTCAGAGTCCTCATCTGTAAAAACGGTGGTTAACTTGGTGGTTGTCGTGAGGTTTAAAAGTGTAAGGGTGTACTCTATACCAGAGAACAGTCTACAGCTCACATACCATTGGCACATTTCGAGGCCCCAGACTATTAATTGTTGCTATTTATTATTAATAATTATTGCTATAATTATTAATAATAATTCTCATTATTTTTGGTAATTGCATACATCTATTTTCTTTTCTATGTTGTCAGTTCTCTGACGATAGGACTTAAGTCTTATAAATTTTTCTATAATCCAGAACTAGTTCCAATTTGGCACATAATAGTTGCCAGAGGAATATTTATTACATGAATGAATAGCACATATTTTAACAGCACATATTTACATACTGTTAATTAGAGAAAGACCATCAGTGTCATGAAATAGGCAATTGGAGGTAATAACGAAAATAATGCGCAATTATTAATTTCTTCCTTCGCTCTGGATACTTTACATGTAGCGCTGAAGAACTCTCAGAGGAAGAAACTACTAACTCCATTTTACAGACTGAAGTACTGAGGCTCAGAGTTTAGATGACTTGCTTAGGAACCTGTAGCCTGGATCTGAGCCCCCAGGGGTGGCTAACACCACAGCCTGTGCTTCCACCGCCAGGCAGCCAGACGCCGGGGCCAGTCCTGTTTCAGCCCAGCCTGTGTGCAGTGGGACTGACCCTGCCTCCTCCCCTACCCCCCAGGTCACTTCCTGGTCTGGTGGCAGCGCCACACTTAGCCCTTACAGGGAGCCCTGGAGAGGCCGTGTCCCTGAACCCAGATTCTAATCAATAGCCTCACACTCGCTGTGCACGTCCTGGCTGAGTGTGACTGCACGGGGAGCATCTGTTCTGCAGGCGGGCCACCCCCGGTGGGCTCCTCTGCTTCCTGTCCTCTTAGGGGCACAAACAGGGACAGGCCCAGCTGCACGACTCTTGACCATCGTCGTCATCATATCATTGCTTTGCTCTCAAGATCATTCTGAAGGTAAATATGAGGGAGCCCTTTCTAAGTGAAACTCTGTGTAGAGTTCTGGGGCATCACTTCAATGCACGTACTGTGACTCATTTATTATAATCGCTCCAGAAATACATAGAGAAAGTGAAAATTAAATTAAATGGGAAGACCTGTTAAATACCAGTTAATTTGCTGGACTTGTGATAACCTAATTAAATATAGAGTTACATTTAAGTTACCCACTGAAGACTGGTGTTCTTCTTATAAATATCAATGGGTTCACTTAATTCTGCTTGCTTTGAAGCCCTAGAGTGTGAAATCAGAGCTGTCTGCAATTTGTTTCATATACTGCACTGCCATGACCTCACTCTAGTTTTTTAATATCCTTTTCATGTGTGTCTTTTCAATTAAGTGGTCAGAAAGAAAAGAAAAAAAAAAAGATGAAAACTTCTCCACTAGAAAATGTGTTTACAAAACATTCTTCTTTGATGTTTTAGTAACAAAATAATTTTGTACATAGAGCTCCCAATTTACATTTTCTTCTATTTTTATACGAAGCCTCTTCTTTCCTTCATGGCAACAGATAAACTGAGACATGTTTGTGATGGCAGCAAACTGATGAAAGGGACGGACACAACGTCTGGAGCGGGGGAGGCAACCGAACTTATAAAAGACTGCAGCGCTTTTGACTTTGCAGACCATATGCAACCACTCGAGTCTGCCACTGCCGTGCGAGAGCAGCCGCGGCTGGCACATCTGAATGATGTGCCAACAAAACTTTATTTATAAAAACAGCAAGAAGATCAGCTCTTCCAGAGTAGTTTGCCAGTGCTTATACCAGACGAACAGACCTCAGTTCAAGCCTTATGTCTATCGCCTATGAGCTCTGTGAGTGTAGGCTGTGAGCCTCAGTTTCTGCATCTGTAAAATGGGTGTGCAGCACATATTTCAGAGTTACTGAGGACAGATGAAACGTAAACGCTTTTGAAGCACTAGCTAAATGTGTGCCTCTAAAATAAAAAAGGAGAGGATGATCCACACTGTCAATAAGGTCAGTGCAAGAATTTGTTTTTGTTGGGTGTGAGGCCGAATTCTGTCATTTTTGAGGTTGCACCCAAGTGCCCCATTTCACACTCTTCTGTTGATTATGAGGGCTACTCCATTTCTTCTATGGGATTCTTGCCCACAATCGTAGATATAATGGTCATCTGAATTAAATTCACCCATTACCGTCCATTTTAGTTCACTGATTCCTAAGATGTTGATGTTTATTCTTACCATCTCCTGTTTGACCACGTCCAATTTAACCTTGATTCATAGACCTAACATTCCAAGTTCCTATGCAATAGTGTTCTTTGCAGCATCAGATCTCACTTTTCTCAGCAGACCCACCCACAGCTGAGCGCTGCTTCCACCTTGGCCCAGCCCCTTCTTTCTTTCTGGAGCTGTTAATAGACCTTCTCCACCCCTCCCCAGTGGCAAGCTGGACACCTTCAGACCTGGGCAGCGCGTCTGTTGGCGTTGTGTCTGTCTTTCTGTCCGTTTGTATAGTTCATGAGTTTCTCATGGCAAGCACACTGGGTGGTCTGCCATTCCCTCCTCCAGTGGGCAGAGAGGCCCGGCGCGCTGCAGCCCACGGGGTCGCAAAGAGCTGGACATGACTGAGCGAGTGAACAACTACAACAACAGCAGGCCGAATTAAAAAAGATTCCTGTGCGTGGCTGTTCTTTGGTCTTTTACTTTGGTTTACTTGAAAGAATTAAAGAAGAAATAATTATATAGGATTTATTTATTCACTGCAAAAATAGCATTAAACATATTTTCTTTTGTGTTGCTCAGTGAGGTCACAATGATAATTTGGACAGAGCAAGTTCTCTGACAACCATACCTTTCTCTAAAGGGTTTTTATGGGTTTACTTCATGGCTAATATCAGTCCCTTTATTTTTCTGTTTTACCACGGCCACCAGGAAGCTCCAGACGAAGTCTGTGGTTCAATTTTCAAAGTCTAGCAGTTCGAACTTCATGACAGTAAACAAATAAAAGTGAGGACATCCTACTGAGCGCCTAAGATAAGCATGGTAGTTCCTAGGCACCCGAGCTATGGTGAGCCTGAAGATTCACGTGGCTCCAACATCGTGGCGCTCTTCTCTTAGGGAGGGAGCTAGATAATAAACACAGCAGCACAAATGTTAATAATTTCAGGGAACAGAGTGGTATGACGCAGACAAAGCAGCCTTACCTGCTCGAAAGTGACGGGTGGAGGGGAACATCTTAGGAGTGACTGAAGAAGGTCTCCGAGGAGACGTGCAAAGGGCTGGCAGAGAGGAGCAGGAGGCCCTGTGTGCTGAGCGCAAGCAGCAGGTGGGGACCCGTCAAGTAGGTCAGAGGGGCTTGAGCAGAGTGGGCAGGAGGCAGAGCTGAGCAGAAGGTACGCCAAGGCTTTCCTTGGTCTTTTCAGTATAGTAAGAAGCCCTTGGGAAGCTTCCCGCCAGGGAGCCCGGAAGCCGGGATTGTCACCACAGCTGCACTTGCCTCACCAAAGTTCCACCTCTCCCCCTGCCTGCCATGCCTCTGAAGTTCCTGCACCTCTTGGGGTCAAATCTAGTAGCAAATCTAGTAGGCTCCCCACTTCAATTTACTTAAAAAGCTACACACGATAACATTCCTTCCTTCTGGGGTCTAGCGCCAGGAGGATTGAGTCGTGGAGTCCAGTAGCCAGCCATGCAGCCAAGCAGAGCTCCTGTTAATCCCTGATCTTTTTGTGCTATAAGCATTGACACAGTTGCCTGTTTTCTCTCCTGATCTCTTTCCTGCCGTGAACTCCCGGGGTCCTTTAGCCCTAAACACTGCGCTTCTGAGTTTCATGCTCAGCCCTCCTCTCCTCTCAGTCTGCACCTTTTGCTTAGGGATGCCCGCCCACCGGTGGCTCCAGCTCCTGGCACACCAACAGCCCCCTGTCTGGATGGCTGCCGTGGCCATGGGGGCTTTCCCGGAGTCTGCTCAGATGGCAATTCTCAGGACTTTCCCCGACTCCTACTTAACATTGCCTCTGCCATCCCAGCTTCCTCGACATTTCCCATCCTTGTGGGCCCTTTCATAGCCTTTATCACTCCCTATCATCCAGCGTCGCGATTCACTTGCTTCTTGTCTGTATTCCCACTAAAGATACGATCCAGGAGGGCAGAGAATTTCACCTGTGTTGTTTCATTTTCAGCATCCAGAACTGTGCTTG
This sequence comes from Oryx dammah, assembly GCF_014754425.2. Taxonomy (NCBI): domain Eukaryota; kingdom Metazoa; phylum Chordata; class Mammalia; order Artiodactyla; family Bovidae; genus Oryx; species Oryx dammah. The sequence goes on from NW_024070190.1 coordinate 15,118,228, forward strand.
TTGCGTAATAAGTAATATCTGACTCAGTGGATGAGAGTCTCAGCAAATAGTGAAGGAACAAGGAGTTCAAGGGGTTTCAAAGAGCTGGACACAACTTAACGAGTGAACAGCCACAGCAACTCTGCCTGGCGATTAACCGATAGAATAACACTGATGACCTCTTGCTCACTTGGACATCTTACTCTCACGCTCCTAGTTTCTCAGAAACAACTTCACAGCACTGTTCTCAAGCTTGGCCTCCCCCGGGGATGAGAAGGAGCTGAGTTCCCTGGAACAGATAAGGTTCTGAAGCTGGGTCCATCCTGGGGATTGAGATGTCCGTGGATGCCGTTGGACTCCTGCTTTCTCTTGCCTGGGCTCACTTGTCTTAAACGTCTAAAAAGATCCAGTGTCTTCCAGAAAGTGGGCTCACCTAACTCAATGGTCCTGGACACAGGAGAAGTCCCCTTAACACACTGTTTTCCCTAGAACGTCATGGGGTATGACAGCGATCACGAGTGAAGTTTTAGTCAAGGCCGCTGCACTCGTGGTTGGAATGCCTAACACACAATGGTCACTCAGTAAATATTTGTTGAATAAATGATTACGTGCTTAGAAATTTTAGCTATTTCCAGGGCAAAACTGATTCACCCTCTGCTGTGATCTGGTTAATCAGTTCCTTCCTTTGGGACGGAGGAGAACTGATTCCGTGGTCTTGCTCATCCCCTCTTCCTGTTGAGGGCTCTGCTTCCTTAGGATCAATATGGTTGCCATTTCCCTCTGGGTAGAACTAGGGCACTGAGGGCTAGACATGGATACTTTTTAATGCTATTTGATTAAATTTAATGTAATTTATAATTTTTCCAGCCTTCTGAAGTATGACTGAAAAAATTTATATATTTAGATTATGAATGTGATTTTTTTTAAAGCTGGACAACTTGATGCTGATATATATATATATGTATACACACACATACACACACACAGACATTGCAAAATGATTACCACAGTCAAGTTAATGAACACATTCATGACTTCACATGGTTACCGTTGTCTGGTAGGGGAGAAGTGAGAACACACTTAAGGTTTACTCTCAGCAAACGGAAAGAGAGCAAACGATGCCTGCATTCCTGAATGTCCAGTGGCGTGCCCCGGCCGCTTACCAGAGTTCCTGTACATAGAAGTCGAGAGGCCAGACTGACCCAGGCAAGCGTATCTGAAGGAGAAGACACTTGCTTTTCCTCCCAGCTCACTCCTACTGTGGTGGAATGTTCCTAGCCTGCCGTTCCCCGCCTTTGCTGCCTTTCAGTGGCCAATCAGCGGCACTGAGCACAGCCACAGGGTTGCACGGCCGTCATCCCTCCCGCCTCCAGAACCTTTTCATCATCCCAGACTGAAACTCTGCCCGTCAAGCACTAACTTCGCATTTCTCCCTTTCTCTAGCCCTGGCAACCTCCGTTCTCTTTTCCTTCGTATATCCCTAATATGAGTGGAATAGTGCAGCACTTGTCATTTTGTAATTAGCTATTTCACTTGGCATAATGTTTTCAAGGTCATCCAAATTATAGCAAGTATCAGAATTTTCTTTCTTTTTAAGGCTGAATCAGAAAATATTCCATTATTCAATATATATTGATATATATCAAAGCCATATTATCTACATATATAGATATGTGGATAGATAGCTATTTATGTCTTAAATCTATCTCACATTTTATTTATCCATTTATCCATCAATAGACTCTTGAGTTAGACTCTTTAGTTATTGTAAATAATGCTTTTAGGAACATGAGTGTTCAAATATTTCTTCAAGACCCTGCCTTCAATCCTTTTGGGTATATACTAAGTGGTAGAATTTCTGGATCATATGTTAATTCTTTTTTTAAAAGACCTGCCGTACTATTTGAGGAACCGCCATATTCTCGCCAACAGTCCCCAGCGTTCCAATTTCTGCTCCTTCTCCCCAACACTTATTTTCTTTTAAAAAACAATTAATAAATTAAAGTCATGAGAGTATACTTGATTTATAATGTTGTGTTAGTTTCTGCTGTATAGCAAAGTGAAACAGTTATACGTATACACGTTTCCACTCCTTTTTAGATTCTTTTCCTATATAGGTCATTGCAGAGTATTGAGCAAAGTCCCCTGTCCTATACGATAGATCCTTCTTAGTCATCTGTTTTATATGTGTAGTGCAACAAGGCCAACACTCTTTGTTCTCTGTTTTTTGGTAGAGGTCAACCTAATGGTGTGAGCTGATAGCTTGTTGTTAGATTTGCATTTCCTGGATGGTTAGCAAAGGTGAGCATCTTTCCATGTTCTTGTTGGCCATCTGTTGCATATCTTCTTTGGAGAGAGTCTAAAGAAGTCTTTTTCTCATTTTAAAATCAGGTTGTTTTTGTTACTGTTGTTGAGTTGTAAGAGTTCTTTATGTATTGTCTATATTAATCCCTTATCAGATATATGATTTGCAAGTGTTTTCTCCCATTCTGTGGGTAGCCTTTTTACTCAAGTGTTTTTTAATGCACAAATATTTTTATGAAGTCTACTTCACCTATTTTTTTCTTTTGTTGCCTGTGCTTTTAGTGTTGTATCCAAGAAATAATTGCCAAATCCAGTATTTTAAACCTTTTGTCTTCGGTGTTCTTCTAGGAGTTTTACAGCGGTAGATGTTACGTGTAGCTCATGGTCTATTTTGAGTTAATTTTTGTATATGGTGGGGTCCAACTTTATTATTATTTTTGCATGCAGATACTTAGTTTTCTCAGGGCTATTTGTTGAAAAGACCGTCTTTTCCTCTATTAAATGATTGTGGCACCTTTGTAAAAAATCATTTGACTAAATATATGAGGGCTTATTTCCCTTATGAACAGAGATTCAGAAATTAACAAAATTTTAGCTAGTTTAATCCAATAATATATAAAATGGATCATGACAAAACGTATTTACTCTAGGAATGCAAGGTTAATTTAACATTTGAAAACCAATCAACACAATTCATCATATTAACAAACTGAAATAGAAAAAAAAAAGTGATCACCTCAATAAATTTAAGAAAAAAATCCAACATCTATTCCTGATAAAAACCCTCAGAAAACTGGAAATAGAGAGGAACATTCATGGTCTGATAAAGGGCATGTAGGGGGTAGCTTACAGTTAGCGCTCACGCATCATGCTGAAAGCTGAGTGCTTTTCTTTTATGACCCAAACAGAACAAGGCGTCTGCCTTTACCACTTCTATTCGTGTTTTCCTGGAAGTTCTTGCCCGGGCAATTAGGCACAACAGGAAATAAAAGTTATCCAGATTGGAAAGGAAGAATTGAAACTGTCTTTATTCACAGATGACATGATGGTCCATGTAGAAAATCGGATGGATTCTACAAGATTTAAGGAAAGACTTAAAAAATAAAATTCAGCCAGAAGGAAGTTTTAAATCAGAAGGGAGGCCTCTCAGTAAAATAACATTCAGGAAGAAAAAAGTACACCTGTCAACAATTTTTTAAATGACTAAAATTGGGGATTTATAAAAAGGGGAAGTAAAACACTAGTCAATACAATGAGTTGGCAGATTGGAAGAGAAGATATGCTGGCCAAAATCACTCTAAAGTTCTTGTATTGTCTGGGAGGAAGTTAAAAATCTAACTTTATACTTTGTAAAGTCTAGTATGCACACTAAAATGTAATGGTAGCTAATAAAAATAATTGAAATAGAACATGTAATGCTAAACTGTTGGAGAGTAAAGGAATAGGGTGAATTAAGTCTGGATAAATAGAACTGTAGGGAAGGAGAAATAAATAAAGAAAAATACAGTAAATGAAAAATAAAAAAGAATGACGAAATACGTCTAAATGCGTCACCTTCTACAGTATTAGGCGGGGACTGAGCTAACGCAGCCGCAGGGCTCAGAAGAAACGCGGGAGTCCTAGGGGACGGCCAAGCTCGAGGCAGGACGTAACAGAGTCGCATAAGAGAAGGGCCGGAAAAACCACTGGCTGGAAACCCCGAGAAGCTTGGTGCCTAGTGGCCCGGAAGCTGGCAGCGGAGGAAGGGAGCCGGGGGTGAGGGGTGCAGGGGTTTGAGGAAACGGCTGGGCAGTCTGACAATCTATGTATGCAAATCTTCCTTGGGATAGAAGAAGGATGAGAGCAGTTTGAGAGATGTGAGACTGAGGCACAGTTTGCTTTTTATCAGCGAGAAGGAGGGTCTTTATGTGGAGACTTCAGAGAAAGGGGCACGGGAGTTGCCTATTGTTATGTGTGTGAGTGAAGGGGAGGAACCAGCGATGTGACTTGTCCCAGCGCTGGCAGCCAAGAAAGGTTTACTGCGCTCTGTCACCGGCTGGGAGGGCTGTAAATGCCATCTGGACGTCCTCCAGGAATGGGCTGAGGGATCAGATGGGCTTAGTAAGGATGATAGAAGATAATTCTGCTGCTGAGCGGGTAATAGTGCGTGGGGTGTGCGTGTCTGTGTAGCGGCTGCCAGACCTAAAGTTTCACAGGGAAGTCCTTTCCAAAGGTAAGGCGATGGGACTCAGCGTGAAAGGCTTACATATGACCTTCAGTTCTGGCTTCTGAGCAGTAAGAGGTATCGTTAGTAACAGCCTGATTTTGTTCTCTTTTATTTCCATCCCTGGTGATTTCCCAAATCAGCTTTCAACAGGTCACAGTGAATTTTAGCGCTGGTCATTGATATGTTCATATATAAAATACATAATCCTCACTCTCAGGCCTCCAGAGTGCCGCTCTTCGGAAGACAGCTTCCTTCTGCTCCCAATTCTCTTTAACTGGTGGGTGTGTTTGTCTTGCATTCCCGGTTTTGTCAGCTCGTCTTCCATTTTGTCCACCTGTTACTGGTTTCCTCCTCCATCATTCTCTGTTGTTTCCAAGCCTAATTCTCTTTAGGAGGGAGGTGTGTTCCACAGCTGCTGAAACAGTTGGAGGGTCGTGGTACCTCTCTCCAGCGGTGCCCCACACCTGCCTGTAGTGTGGGGCTCCTGGCTTCCCTCCTTGCAGAAATCTCTCAAGGGGAGGCAGTAAAGGAAGTGTGATGATATTCCACTTACAGAGTGCTCTGTACACCTCCCTTCAAAGATGCTGCAGAATCTTCAGAATTAAGGCGCTGGGGACTTCAACCAAAGCTAGCATTTCGCATTGCAATGTACAAAAATCGCTGTCAGGGCCGACACGGGCTTTGTCCATTGCATTTTGTTCTGTACAAGACGTGTGTGGGCCCAAGCAGGGCAGGTTGCCAAGCACTGGCCTTTCTGTGAGGCAAGCCACACCATGGGGCTTTCAGGCGTCTGAATAGGATTGCCTGCACTTGGTCAGCCTGCTCCACCACTGCAGAAATCTTCCTTATGTCTTATTTCCAGAACAGACCAAAAGCAGATTGCCATTAAGAGCCGACAGCCCTCTGCCTGCCCCTCCAGGCCTCAAGATGTTGGCCGGTCACGTATGATATGCACTTCCTAATATGCTTCCCCACGTGTTCAACAGGGTCCCACAATGCTGTCTCCCTTCAGCCTGAGTATTTAGCCAAGCCTTGTATTTTGTATTCCCCTGGAAATGTTTGGGGGAATCTGGCAATGCGAACTGAAGCACACAATCCACGTAATTAACTGAGCTCTTAGAAAGTGCCAGGGACTTTCCTAGAAGCTGGGAGCAAAACTGGAGTCGAGATCCATAGTTCAGTGGAGGCGATGGTTCCCAAGGCACTGCGGTGAGCGGCGTGAGAGAGGCGTGGTGCGCAGTGCCACCGGGATGTAGAGGGAAGAGCAGTCGATTCTGGGACCAATGAGATAGAACAGTTGAATGCAAGGGCAGCTGGGGAAAGCTGTCTGGGTCTAGAAGGATGATTAGGAGTTCATCAGGTAGGAAAAGAAAGGAAAGTGCATTCCAGGCAGAGGGATAAATTGGGCAAAGATCCCGAGGCAGGACTGTGCCCTGAAAATGTGGAGAAGGGTAGTATCCCGTGCGACAGGGACGGACGGGGTGCGGAGAGCCCCTGGGAATGAACGCGGCCCAGTCTGGAGCTCACACCCATCGCTGGAAGCCACTGGAGGATTCGGAGCAGGGGACTGAGGGGTGGAGGAGGTGAATACAGGACTGGGGAGGGTGAAGCCACAGAAAGCAAAGTCCAGCTGCTGTGTTCCCGGCTTACCTGTCAGGGGCCCACGGTCGCCATGGAGTCCTTGCCCACCTCCCACGAGGCCCAGTGTTTCTAAAGGCCCTTCCAGTCCAGATCCTTTTTGGGAGGGGCTCGGTATCTGGGAAGGACTCGGTGGACTCAGCAGGGGTGTAGATACCCTGCAGCTCAGGGATGCTGTGCCCCTTGGCACAAAGGTGGGAGCCGCGCCTCTTTGTAGGTAGTGCCCTGGACTGGACACAGGACAGGTGTGAAACCCAAGGGCCAGGCAGTTGGGCCAGGCCTTCTTAGCACCTGCAGGTGGGCAAGTGATTTAAGGAGAATATTTTCCTTCTCAAGGAAAGAAATAAGGCTATTGCTTGAAGACAGGAGCTGATTCCACAGTTACTTTGAAACACTGATTTCACCAGGTTTTCTTGCACTGTTTGCTTCAGACTCAGATGCAACTTAAATCAGCAGCAGCAATAATCTCTCTTGGTTCAATGGCCCAGGCTCTGCATAATCGACACAAGCAGGGTCGTGACCCTTTCCTGTCAAGGGTGACGATTTCTCCAGGGATCCCTTCAGACGGAAACTTCCTACTCTTCCCCACACATGGGACTTCTGAACAAACTGTCAGAAGAAAACATAAACACCGGTGGCCTAAAGCTGATCCTCAGACAGCAGCAGACAACCCCCAGTGTATCAAAGGCTAATTCTGGGCAATGCAGTGTCAGCGGCTGTTACTTAGGTTGTTCTCGGTTTTTGAAAATGTGTATCCAGCTTGTTGAAGTCTAGCTGGCAACTGAAATCGAGCTTCAGCCAACAAGAATATTAGTCACCTGAAGTGCTAACCAACAGATGTGATGTTTGGAGGGTGGTGTTCGCCCGACTGCCCCTCCCAGACCCCAGTGCCGCTGTGGCAGGGTGTGGGGAGGGGAGCAGCTGCTCTCACTGGACTAGAAGAGAACTTGACTGGCTCCATTTGTAGGGAAGCAAATTATCTACTTTCCCTGTCATTGTAGGAAGTCACAAACTTAAGGTATAAACTGAAAGACAAATAAAATGAGTGCCACCTCCCGGCAGGAGCCAGCACAGCCTTGCGCATCCACGCCCTGCCAGTACCAGCGCCCCTGAGGAGCAAGCGGGCGGCGGGGGCAGTTCCTGGGCAGGGGAGCTAGGCAAGGGACGAAGGGCTGTGCTTCCCCCTGAGCGGTTTTGCCCACTTCCCAACTCCATGTATGATCAGAAATTCGCTTTGTCAAGATGTGAACTGAAATTTAAGCCTGGTTTATTTAAAAGATTCTGGGTGATTTATGGTAAACATAGCACCCTGGTGGTACTTCCTTTAGGAAAAGAGTATTTTTCTCTTTTTTTCCAAGTCACTATGGTGCCAGATGAGAGACCAGCTACTTGTACCCACCCCTGCCAGGCTTCCCTGGTGGCTCAGCTAGTGAAGAACCCGCCTGCAATGTGAGAGAGCTGGGCTCGATCTCTGGGTTGGGAAGATCCCCTGGAGAAGGGAACGGCTACTTACTTCAGTATTCTTGCTTCGAGAATAGTCCTTGGGGTTGCAAGAAGTCAGACACGACTGAGTGACTTTCACTTCCACTTTTCACCAACTGACAGCGGGTATCATAAAAGCATTTGGAGAGTCTTGGACCTGAAAGCAACTCCTGGCCTAGAAAGAAGAAAGTGGCAGCAGCAGTCCAGCTGGAGGTCAGGCCCAGGATGCTCAGCCTCAGCAAATGACCTCGCTGGTACGACAGGAGCCAGAGGGACCAAGCTGGGGCTGGGAAGCTGCCTTCACGTTCCTTAGCCTCTCTTGTCCGTTGGGTGTCTGGTGTGGGGAGGGGGAGGTGTGGATCACCACGCTTGCCAGGGTAGGTGCCCTCAGGGGAGTCAGCTCAGGGTGGAGGTTCATGTGGCGTTCCCTAGCCCTCTGAGTCCACAGGGGCTCATGATTCAACTAAGCACAGAGGGCAGTTCACACAACTCATCACTGACCCCAAAACGCCTTTGGACCCCAGACCCTTCACAGACCTGTGGTCCTGCTTTGTTATGAAGTGAGCACGGCTTCGGTTGCGGGTTAGTCCCGGTTCCTTTGTCCTCAGCGAGGACAAGAATGGCTGCTCACCTTCCTGAGAAATCGTGCTCATCCCTAGCCACGTCAGGTTTTAATCTTTTTGCAGAAATGGTGCCGAGCAAACTGCCGTCCTGCTCACAGCCACCCGCGTTTACTTCTCCGTTTGTCTCAACGTCTTGGCTCTTTTTCTGTGAGATAAGCCTCAGGAACCCAGAGAGACACATAAATAATCTGGCTGTTTTATTACCCTGGTTCTCATAATAGGCTACATTGTGTGACCCGACCATATCTTTTTCAGGAAATTTATGTTGTGGCAATAATAATTCCTTCTAACAGAAACAACCCATAACAGGGTGGGTTTATTAAGAGAGTATTTATGGCTAATTAAGCTGCCATGAGCACTCCGTTCACTCGGGCTGCCAAGGAGCAGACGCGCACGGGGAGACAGTGGGGCCATGCCAGCAAGTAGACGGACGTGAATCAGGGGCCCGGGGTCTGCCCGTGGCCTCGTCACCCGCCGCATTGTAACTGGGAGCAAGGCGCTTTCCTTCTCTGGATCACACTTTTGTTAACTGGAGAGCAAGGGGCTTGAATCGAACGACCTTCGTGTTCTGTGATTTGTGAAGCTGGGGGTTGAGGAGAAGCTGGGTATTCGTATAGGAATGTGATAAGAATGAAGGCTCGCAGCCCTGTTAGTCCCCCACTCTTGCATACTTTGAGACTTCAGCCCGCCACTTACCAGTCGTAAAAGTGACAGATGGTTTAACCAAGTCCAGCCGCCAAACCCTAACGTAAAAATAAATTAGACAACCCGAAGAGCCAGGCCCATTGTGTGTGTGTGTGTGTG